>NC_135823.1:42678213-43010713 GCF_964213995.1 Mustelus asterias | reverse complement strand
AATAGACAGTGAATTTCAATGCCTTATTCAGAAATATTCACTTCTGTAATTTGTGAATAAGTTCTTGTAAACACAGTAAAGTATGAGGCGATACATTTTAGGAGGAAGGATCGGGGAGGCATGAAGTGCTAAATGGTACAATTTTAAGAGGGTTGCAAGAAGAAAGAGTCCTCGGGGTGCTTGTGCTTAGAAAGTGACAGGAGACATTGCCAAAACAGTTAGTGAAGCATATGGAATTCTTTATGAGTACAAAAGCCAGGAAGTTATTCAAAAACACAAGTTTGGCCCCAGCAGGAGTATTGGGCAGGATCTGGCGCAAATGCCACTTCCCCCGACCCCCCCTCCAATGCATGCTTTGAGGTGGCAGAGGCAATCTGTCATTGATCGGTGGAATCTTCTGGTCCCATTGCTGTCAATAGGTTTCCCGTTATTTTCACCCTCCGCTACCAAGGAACTCGCAGTTCCGCCACCAAGGAACACCAGAAGATGCCGCTGGCAGGAACAGCCAGAAGACCCGCCCATTGTGTCCAATTCTGGGCACTGCAAACTTTGGGAAAGGGTACAAAAGAGGCATGAATGATTCCAGTGATGAGGGATTATAGTTACATGGACAGACTGGAGAATTTTTTTCCCCATAGGACATGGACATTGATAGCTGGCCAGCATTTATTGCCCATCCCTAGCTAAGAGTCAACCACATTGCTGTGGTTCTGGAGTCACATGTAGGCCAGACGAGGTAAGATGGCAGATTTCCTTCCTGAAAGTACATTAGTGAACCAGATGGATTTTTCCAACAATCGACAATGGTTTCATGGTCATCAGTAGATTCGTAATTCCAGGTATTTTTTACTGAATTCAAATTCCACCACCTGCCGTGATGGGATTCGAACCTGGGTCCCCAGAACATTAGCTGAGTTTCTGGAATAATAGTCTAGCGATAATACCTCCAGGCCATCACCTCCCTGGGGTTGTCCTTCTTTGAGCAGAGAAAGCTAAGAAGAGATTTAACAGGGATGTTTAAAATCATGAAGGGTTTTGATAGAGTAAAGGACAATAAACTATTCCAATGGCAGAAGGATTGATACAGTAAGAGGTCTCACAACACCAGGTTAAAGTCCAACAGGCTTATTTGATAGCACAAGCCACAAGCTTTTGGAGCACTGCCCCATATCAGGTGAGTGGGAGTTGTGTTCACAAACAGGGCATATATAGACACAAACTCAGTTTACAATTATCTTGTAAATTGAGTTTGTGTCTATATATGCCCTGTTTGTGAACACAACTCCCAGTCACCTGACGAAGGGGCAGTGCTCCGAAAGCTTGTGGCTTGTGCTACCAAATAAACCTGTTGGACTTTAACCTGGTGTTGTGAGACTTCTTACTGTGTCTACCCCGTCCAACGCCAGCATCTCCACATGAAGGATTGATAACCAGAGGGCACAGGTTTAAGGTGATTGACAAAATAACGAGTGACAGGCAGGAAAACTCAGTTATGCAACGAGTGGTTATGACTTAGATGGTGTTTCCTGACAGGGTGGGAGATTCAGATTCAATTGTAGCATTTAAAATGGAATTGGATCAAGAGAAAGAAATGGCAGGCATATGGGAGAGGGGCGTGGAACTAACTGGATTGACTTGACATGCATGGGGAATGGGGAGGATGGGGGAGTGTGAGGGGTGAGGAATCTTTGGCTTTTTCAGTTTCATCGTATTAAAAAAAGTTCAACACAGTACTGAGGCAGGCCTCCGCACTCGCTACAGGATCGTCCAGCCCGATTCCCAGAGAATTCCGTTATCCCTGAGACAAAAATCACAATTTCCAGGACCTTTGCTCCCGGGTTGTGTTTGCGGAGCCAAGAAGCGTGCCGCTGACCCAGCCAAAATTCAGGCCAGAGTTTCAATGTTTGACCTGGGGAAATTAAACAAAAAGTGGCTGATCACATACCCTTGGTGGGATGACAGTAAGGTTGGCAAAATCAACCGGGCCCACACTACCCCCTAGATC
This sequence comes from Mustelus asterias, assembly GCF_964213995.1. Taxonomy (NCBI): domain Eukaryota; kingdom Metazoa; phylum Chordata; class Chondrichthyes; order Carcharhiniformes; family Triakidae; genus Mustelus; species Mustelus asterias. The sequence goes on along the minus strand of NC_135823.1, from coordinate 43,008,708 downwards.
AAGGATTCCTTCCACTTCATGAATGGGGAGGCAACCCAGGAGATTGAGATTTCCCCAAAATTTGGGTCTTCCAACACTGCCCCGACTGAGTGCAGAACTTACACGTTGGTTTATACCACCTAGCAGATGGAGTTCAATGTTGGTAAATGTGAGGTCATCCATTTTGATAGGAATAACAGCAAAATGGACTGTTATTTAAATGGTAAAAAAATTGCAGCTGCTGCTGTGCAGAGGGACCTGGATGTCCTTGTGCATGAATCACAAAAAGTTGGTTTACAGGTACAGAGGTAATTAAGAAGCCAAATGGAATTTTGTCCTTCATTGCTGGAGGGATGGAGTTTAAAAACAACAAAGTTATGGTGCAGTTGTATAAGATGCTGGTGAGGCCACACCTCGAGTACTGTGTATAGTTCTGGTCTCCTTTCTTGAGAAATTTCATACTGGCACTGGAGAGGACGCAGAGGAGATTTACTAGGTTGATTCTGGAGTTGAGGGGGTTGGCTTATGAGGAGAGACTGAGTAGACTGGGACTATATTCATTGAAATTTAGAAGAATGAAGGGGGATCTTATAGAAACATATAAGATTAAGAAGGGAATAGATAAGATAGATGCAGGGAGCTTGTTTCCACTTGCAGGTGAAACTAGAAGTAGGGGGCATGGCCTCAAAATAAGGGGGAGTAGATTTAGGACTGAGTTGAAGATGAACTTCTTCACCCAAAGGGTTGTGAATCTGTGGAATTCCCTGCCCAATGAAGTAGTTGGAGGCGTTGAATGTTTTTAAGGCAAAGATAGATAGATTTTGGAACAGGAAAGGAATTAAGGGTTATGGTGAGTGGGCGGGTAAGTGGAGCTAAGTCCACAAAAAGATCAACCATGATCTTATTGAATGACGGAGCAGGCTTGAGGGGCCAGATGGCCTACTCCTGCTCCTAGTTCTTGTGTTCTTATGTTCTTATTCACATTTAGCTTTTTTAGTTGACAGTTTCTATAGTCATGCCACTCATTTCAACCGGGGGGATGGAGAGAGATTGCGCAGAGGATTTGAAGAATTTAGAATTACAGATGCCTCAAACTGATCTTTCCTCCAAGGACATTTGAATAGTTTGGAAACAAATTATATTTGGGAATATCAGGTTTCGAGGTTTCTCACTCATTCCTTCCCATCCAGGGGAAAAATTCACATGCAAGAAACTGTAACTTTATGAGGTCTCTTTACGGGTGATGACAAGTGAAGTAACTGTTGCACTGCGGCACAAGACTTTCGGTAACTGAGTGACTGGCAAACCTTCCCAAGAAGGCAACAACAGCAGAAGGACTGCAGGCTTTCAGCTTTCCATCTTAGCTGCAATGTCACTGGTGTTCTGGGGCACAAGGAGAAACCTTTGTTGAAAGGAAAAAAAGAGATGCTGCAAAAACTCAAAATCAATAAAAATACTGTGCCAAAATTTATTGGACTCTTGTCGGGATTGAATGAATTGTTGTTGCAGAATTCATCAAGTGGAAGGGTGAAAATTCCAAACCGCCCACACAGTGAGTGCAGCGCACCCGAGTGATGGGCCTCCGATCTCTACCCATCCCTCTTGGTCACTACCCCACACACCGGATCCCACCTTGCGAAAACGCAGGAGTAAATTTGGAAAATTGGCCTAATGTGGTAAAGATTCTCCACACTCGAAAGTATGATTGTTTTCTCTTTTTTTTTGCTAGACTGTAACTTTAAACAGCAAAGAAATGCACATAAAGGGAACATTGGTTTCAAATCTGGAGGGAACTGAACTGCAGTAGACCATTTTCTCTTTACTCAGTTTAATGATCTGAAAAGTACAGTAGATTATGTTTTTCACTGCAACATATGCAAGCATATCAAGGCATATCTTTTGGTGAAAAAGTTAATAATTTCCCCCCCACCCCAAAATTGCAATGTTTCAGTATAAAAATTATTGCTCTTAAAAAGAATTTACAAAAGAAAAAAAAATATTCAAGAGAAGTGGTGTGACTACTTCAAGCTTAACAATTTAAACAAAATACCTGCATAGGAAAATGTTAAATCAGCAACTAAATACATTACGTTTCAAATATGATCCAGCCACTATCAGATCAGTTCAGTTGTTCCTCCGGTTTTTTTTTTAAACAGCTATCTGTTTTCATTAAGTCAGATACAAATTTGGCAGCATGCAGATAGAAAGAAAGGGACAACATACCTTGGATCCTCTTTCATTAAAAATTATTTCAACATCTAAGATTTTACCAAATTGCTGTAAAGAAATAACAAAGATCACTTTTAGTTCTGAGTTCAATTTTGAGATTCACTGTTAAAAATGCAAGTATCATTGCAATTAATTACCACAATACATCTATCGCTGAACCTTTTCCTTTCTACTTTCTATGCATCTGCTATAGAATCATCGAAACCCGACAGTGCAGAATGAGGCCATTCGGCCCATCCAGCCTGCACCAACAACAATCTCACGCAGGCCCTATCCCCGTAACCCCATGTATTAATCCTGCTAAATCCCCCTGACACTGAGGGGAAATTTAGCATGGCCAATCCACCTACCCTGCATATCTTTGGAGTGTGGGAGTAAACCCAGAGAAAACCCACGCAGACATGGGGAGAATGTGCAAGCTCCATGCAGACAGTCACCCAAGGCTAGAATCGAACCCGGGTTCCTGCTGCTGTGAGGCAGCAGTGCTAACCACTGTGCTACCATGCCGCCCCACCAATAATCATAGCATCACAGAGTCCCTACAATGCAGAAGAGGCCATTCAGTCCATCAGTTTCAGGAAAATGATGCGGTACTTTGCAAACTGAAAAGGCCATCCAATGCATAAAGGAGGTCACTAGGTAAAGATAAGCACTAACCACGTATTTCTATGTGCTGTCCTGAATGATTAAAACATCCCTTCTTGTCTTTACTATAACAAACCAAAAATTAAACAGCATTGCTCACTTGTATAACTTTATAAAGATTCATTGAATAGACACCAACTCTTCACAAAAATGTTTTCGGATGAATGATAAAGCAAGCGAAGCATATCTGCTTCAAGAATATATTATTATTTCACCATAGTCTTTTCGCACCTCAACACAAGAAAGAAATGAAATAGTTTGAAAAAGTAGTCCAGTTAAGATAGCCCTAATGGAGATGAGAAAAAATGAATTAATTATTGCTATCTTTACACTAGTTTGTTACATCTATCCCCTGTTAATAATTATATATAAAGCACATTTTTGTGTTTTCCACTTGTTGCAAATATCTAGTTCATGATTCATGTGTTTTAGAATATACCTTTTAATTTCAGAATATAATCTGTGGTTTTAAGAATTAAGTATTTAACTGTAGAAAGTTAGGCAAACTCAACGCAAAAAAGCTGGGAGGTTATTACACTTAAAAGGTCAGGATAGAGGAGAGTAAGTTAGAAAACAACAGGTTGAGAAATTTAAACAATGCATGGGCCAATTGAAAACAGCAAGTGGAAACAGAAAAGGGTAACTTGGAAAGGAAACTGACTCTTCCTGTTTCCAAGGGAGCAGACACTGAAACTGAAATTTGGAAACCAAAACTTCAGGGCAGACTGCAACTGGCTGAGGCTTTATAAAGGGATACAGAACCATCCAAGCGGTAATTGCAGCTTGGAACTGGTCTGGAGCAGTGTGCAGCACGCTGAGAGAAGATAGCCAAAGTAAATGACAATTAGATAGACCTGCACTGTAAGCAGAGTTTTTAAAAAATCATTATTTATCATATGGAATGTGGGTGAAGCTTAATCTCAGTTTGAATTCTGCAATGGAACAGTAGCTGGAAAATTGCCCAGTTTGAAAATAGTGGCAGAATCTACAGTGGTCCTCACAGAATCTTGTGGCAAATAAAGCAATCAGATTAGCTGGAAGTATTGGAAAAGTAGCCAGAACAAGACACTGAGGCATCCCCAGTCAAGAGATGGTAAATGCAAGTTTTACCTCTGAAATTAGCTGGAGCTGAGAAGAACTTGCCAGTGAACTGTGGCAAACTTGTGAGCGCTCCTTACAGAATTAAATAACTTTAAGATTGATGCACCTTGAGGGAATTCTTGGGGCAAGTAAGAAGTAAACATGGGTGCGCAACATATGTAGTTACAAAATATATTGTTACATTAATAGTGCTTGTTTTGTTTAATTCTTTTGTATAAAATAAAGTTTGCGTTTTGTTTAAAAACATGAAATCTTGTGGTGTAGTTCAATTGGTTAAAAGATAGCAGTTTGGATTTTCGTTAAGTATTAACAGGCTGGATTGCAACATTCTCACCTAAACTACTGAATTGGATTTTTTTTTACTGAAAATGGAATAATGTCATCAAGACAAAGAATTTTCTTGCATTCAGGGCTAGAGATGGGGAACTCACAATTGAGACTGCCATCTTGTATGGCGCTATCTCACTTATTTATGTACTCTGCTGGAAACTCCTGGCATTTGTCTCCTTGATGAGTAGTTCAAAAGAAAGCTGGGTTCATCCCCAACATGAAGTGACAGCACTTTATGAAGACCTGAAGTCTTATTATTTAATGTGAAGCACTTTGCATTATGGCACAGAAGGAGGCCTTTCAGCCTATTGAGTCCGTGCTAACTCTCTGTAGTACAATCCAGTCAGTCCCATTCCCTGACGCCCTCTAAGGTTAGTTCCCTCAAGTGGATATCTGGTTTCCTTTTGAGATCATTGATCACCTCCATTTCCACCACCCTCGTAAGCAGCAACTTCCAGGTCATTAGCACCGGCTGTGTAATATGAAAGCCACTGATCTTTCAAGGCCAAAGGAAAGAACGGCGGGAAATGATGGGCCAACATGATGATGATCTGTGGTTACAGTGGCTTAGCAACAGGCGCCAACATCAAAAGAACACCCGCAGTGTCATCTGACAACCATTTCACAGGCAACACATGTGGCAGAACCTGCCCCTTATGGATTGGTCTCTCCAGCTATCAGCAGAAGGGCAGAATATGAAGCTAACCATACCCCAATGGATTTACAAAAGGATGGCCATGATGACCAAGGGTTGAAATCTTGGTGATGATCATCTGGGAATGGCTGCACAGACAGGGAAAGGATGCGTGAACATGCATTGCACAAAGAGAAAGCAAACTGGACCTCTTCTGTTCCTTATATCAGTAAAAAAAATAGCATTATCCAGTCCTTTTCTCTGTTCCATGATCGTGTAGAGGGCTCACAGCTCAGTTATACTCTCTCTGAAGAGTGGGTTCTGACCTTCTTGTTAAATTAGTTAACTCTCCCTTCATTCTTATCCACGCCGAACCAAATTTGAATTTATTACTACCACGCACCCTTCCCAAACTTAAGAGCAAGAACATCTGTGCCTTTGTCCATGGCTGCTGTGAAATAAATTGGACCAATACTGTTTGGAATAGCAGTAAAAATCAATCAATGGTTACTACTGCCTGTGCAAGTATGACTCTTAGCTCAATGACGATTGAAAGGGCACATCTGTTTGCTGACAGAAATCTGTGATGTCCTGGATTATTCAGAACATTCGGTCTTGAGTCCACAACTGAGAGAGACAGAATGGTGCAGGGAGACCTACAACACATTAATGAATGTCAGCTGCACCTTGGGACGCGATGCTCAAATGGATTGGCATTTGCTCTTCGTTCAAGTAAGATGTGCAGATGAATGTCCCTAAAGTAGACTTTACAAAGTAAAACATCGACAAAAAAATGGACACTGCAAATACTTCCCTTTAATGCAATTCTTGAAACTAAAAAGTGGGTGGTGTAATCTATTTTCTGTTGGTTGCAGTATGGCTAATCATTCAACTGGCTGTCATTGCTGCCTTCTTAAATGGTTAGTATAGCAACAATTTACTAAAAGAAAACGAGTCGATGGCCAAACCAATCTATAATGAGCATCTTTGGGACTGACTTCATTTTCCCAGACAGGTAGTCTCCAGTTCAAGTCTGAATTATTAACATTTGCTCGGGTATGTCGAGCATTAGATGGTCATTATACAAGTGGCCTCATTTTACAGCAATCTTTAATACAGGCTTGACTGTAATTTGATCATTTGATTGCAGCATTTAGTACAACGCTTCCTACTCAGTCCATTAAATCACCGCACTTACTCCAAACATTTGCCTTAGGTCTGGATCCCGGAATCTGAACGGAATATTGGAGACATGGAGCCGCTTGGGCTGTGTTTTGTTATCTGTGTTTTCAGTAGACTGCGTTTGCTGCTGTCCGTCAGTCTGTGCTGCATCATCTGTCTGCTAAAATAGGGGAACACACAAAAAAAGGAAATTAAACTTCAGCTGGAAGGTTATTTGTCACAAAGGTTGCATTTTGATTTGAATTAAATTCTCTCAGCGATTTCAAGTCCAGCCCTAATGCCCGCATTTGTTAACCACTTTATCATTGTACGCAGGCAAATGTGTCACCTGTTCTTGCCAGCAACATCCTGCAAAAAGCAATAAGAAAGTAACCTAGTTCATTGTACTAGTATTAGGTGATCCAGATATGTTAGCCGGTCACCTGGAGAACTCTCAGAATAGAGCTGTAGGATTTTTAACATCCACTGAATCTGCAGGGCAGATAGACAAGACCTCATTTTGATATTGTGTTCGAAGAACTATACCTCCAATACACATCCTTCAATAATGGACATGAATATTAGCTCAAGATCTGATGTGGGCTTCAATTCCTTCTGACCCGGAAGAAAAAGTGGTGACTGCCCTTGACATCAGGGTAGCATTTGACTGAGTGTGACATCAAGGAGCCCTAGCAGAACTGGAGTCAATGGGAATCAGGGGGAATATTCTACACTGGTTGGAGTCATCGCTGGCACAAAGGAAGATGGTTGTGTTCATTGGAGGTCAATCATCTCAGTCCCAGGACATCACTGCAGAAGTCCCTCAGGGTAGTGTCCTAGGCCCAACCATCTTCAGCTACTTCATCAATAACTTTCCTTCCACCAAATGGACAGAAGTGGGAATGTTTGCAGATGATTACACAACGTTCAGCACCATTCGTGACTCCTCAGATACTGAAGCAGTCCATGTCAAAATGCAGCAAGACCTGGACAATATCCAGACTCGGCCTGACAAGAAGCAAGTAACATTCGCGCCACATAAGTGCCCGGCAATGACCATCTCAAACAATAGAGAATCTAACCTTTGCCCCTTGACATTCAATAGAATTTGCATTGCCAAACCCTCACTATGAACAGGTGTTTACCATTGATCAGAAACTGAACTGGACTAGCCATATAAATACTGTGGTTACCAGAGCACGTCAGACACTAGGAATCTGTGATGGGTAGCTCACCTCCCTGACTCCCCAAAGCCTATCCACCATCTACATGGCACAAAATCAGGAGTATAATGGAATACTCTCCACTTGCCTGGATGAGTGCAGATCCAACAACATTCTAGAAGCTTGACATCCAAAACAAAGCAGCCTTCTTCATTGGCACCCCTTAACATTCACTCCCTCCACCACTGACAAACAGTGGCAGCATAATTTACCATCTACAAGATGCAATGCAGGAACTCACTACGACTCCTTAGATAGCACCTTCCAAACCCACGACTGCCACCATCTAGATGTTCAAGGGCAGCAGATACATGGAAACACCACCATCTGGAAGTACTGTTCCAAGCCACACACCATTCTGACTTGGAAATATATCGCCGTTCATTCACTGTCGTCGGGTCAAAAGTCTGGATCTCCCTCACTCACAGCCCCATGGGTGTATCTACACCATATGGACTGCAGCTGTTCAATAATGCAGCTCACTATCAAGGGCAATTAGGGATGGGCAATAAATGCTGACCTCGCCAGTAATGCTCACATTCCATGAATGAATATAAAACAACCCAACTGATCCAAGCTGAAATGTTGTGGGTTTGGAAGGTGCTATCTAAGGAGCCTTAATGAGTTCCTGCAATGCATCTTGTAGATGGTACACGATGCTGCCACTGTTTGTCAGTGGTGGAGGGAGTGAATGTTAAGGGGTGCCAGTCAAGGTGTATATTTTGTACAACCACCTTGACAAAGATAAGCTAGATGTGTAGAGTTTTGGCCACAATTGCATAAGAAACAGTGCAGTGAAGGTCCACTCGACTGATTAAACAGTGGGGCCTGTATGCATCGGAGTTTAGAAGAATGTGAGGTGATCTTATTGAAACAGATGAGAACCTGAGGGGAACTGACAGGGTGAATGCAGAAAGGCTGCTTCCCTTTCGTGGGACAGAGTAAGATTGGGTGACACAGTTTAAAAATAAAGAGTCTTGTGATAGAGATGAGGAGAGTGATTCCTCACTCAGAGTTTTGGAATTCTCCTCCCCAGAGAGCAGTGCGGGCAGCATCAGGGAATATTTTTTAAGGCTGAGTTAGACAGATTCTTGATTGACAAAGTTATAGGGGGGGGTGGTAAAGATGAAAGTAGAGGTCTCAATCATGTTGATCTTCCTAATGCTGGAGCAGGCTTGAGGGGCCAAAATTCATATATTTGCATAATCCCTCATTACATTTCGGGGTACTCTTACATCAATCTACCTCTGCTCTATCAAAACTAATTCAATAGACAGTGTTGCAACTTGTTAATGTCCAGTGAACAGTTTACAATGTGCTGGCAGTAAATATATCTTGATGCACCCCAGGTACAGTAGTTTCAGTGGCTACTCAGGTATTTCATCACATTGGATATTGCACTGAGTCATAGAGTCATAGAGGTTTCCAGCCCAACTTGTCCATGCCACCCAGTTTCATCCCAATTGCCTGCATTTGGCCCATATCCCTCTCTATCCATCTTACCCATTGCTATCTAATTAGAACATGATGTTTTTCCAGAAAGTTTTGTGCTGGGCAACGAGGGGAAAATTATTCTGCAGAAAAAAAATCCACGATTTCATCATGAAGCAGAATCCTGCGGAGCACCAGCACTACCCCCATGGAGATTTCCAGAATATTTGCTGCAACTACGAAACCCAGAAGTGGATTCTGCTTCCGACCCAAGTTTCTCCTGTCCTCAGAGTTAAATCTTTTCAATTTAATCATTCTAGGTTCTAGATTCATGGAACAGTCTCAGGTGGAGAGATTGAACCATCGGGAGGTGAGCAGTCACTGTGGCAGTCAAAGTTGGAGTGGCCTTTGAGATAATTCAGAGGCCAGAACTTCAAAAGTGAGCTGCTGAAATCCTTTGTGAGGAAGACCAAGTTTTAATGAGATCTTGTGACTCACAGTGGTCACTGACATCTGGGAGGACACAGGTCTGCCAATTAATCATCACGGTTTTATATGGGGAGGATGAGGCTGAGGGTGGCCCCAATGGAGGCAGTTCCATCACTGGCCCACTTTACCAATCAGGGTCCTCCAACAAGGTCTGTCCCCCCCAGCCTCACCCCACCAACCCTCCAGCCTTCCAAATATAACCATTGCCCCTTGGTGCCCCATCCCTTTCTTCCACACACCCTGACACAGTCTCCACCCCCTGTCCCCGGTGCAAGATTCCCAGGCTTACCCTCGTCCTGGGCTCCCAACACATTGAATCTGTGGACTGTCTTAAGGCCCAGCATAGGCCACTGCTCCCGGGACCACAGAGTTGTCAGCCAGGCTTAGTGGCTGGCAGATCTCTGCGGTCTGACTTCCCCCTGAGAAAAGGGTGGAAATCCCACCTTCAGCCATTTAACACTCCGCGAATCACTGAATAGCTGCGGGGCTACCAGCTTCAGGGGGGACGTGTAACCCACTGACATTTTTGGTCACATGGTGGGGAACCCCACCATCCAAAAAACTGAAAAATCCTGCACAGTAAGTTTGTATGCAGGTGCAGCATGCAATTAGGAAGTCAAATGGTATAGCATTTTGCAAGGGAATTGTAGCACGGGAATAAAGATGTTTTGCTCCAGTTGTTTTTGGGCTTCAGTGATACCAAACCTGGAGTACCGTGCGCAGTTTTGGTCTCCAACACTAAAGAAGGATATACTTCCATTAGAGGCGGAATAGCATCAAGGACCCCTGGGGCAGAAAGCCTGTCCCCAGAGGGTATGTGGCCAATCAGAGGCCGGCAGCAGTCCCTTACAGGTAGCACCAGAGAGCACGGTGGCAACTGATGGCCTTGTGCCCACCAAGGTTCCAGGGTCAGTGATGGATCCAGGCCACAGTTAAATGAGAGCAGGATAGGAGTCATATTGTGGGGGCAATGGGAAATGGGGGTGGGTGGGTGGGTGGGCTTTCAGCAGCCCGGTCCATTAATCAAGCACTGAACATCTGACAATGACCATCCCCTCTCCCCACTTAATTGCCCACTTCAGGGCTTCAATTAATGGTGGGGCAGGGGCGCCGTCCACAAGCCTTCCCACCCAGAGTAATCAGACTGGTGACTGTCATAGAGTCATAGAGGTTTACAGCATGGAAACAGGCCCTTCGGCCCAACTGGTCCATGCCGCCCTTTTTTGTTTAAAACCCCTAAGCTAATCCCAATTGCCCGCCTTTGGCCCATATCCCTCTATACCCATCGTAACCATGTAACTATCTAACTGCTTTTTAAAAGATAAAATTGTACCCGCCTCTACTACTACCTCTGGCAGCTTGTTCCAGACACTCACCACCCTCTGTGTGAAACAATTGCCCCTCTGGACACTTTTGTACCTCCCCTCAAAGGAAGGCAGGGAGCTCCCCATCCTGCCATTCTTCCGCCCAACTAAATTCTCCCCACCTCCAAACTCATCTCAGGGAAAGGCATCAGATTCCATAGAATCCCTACAGTGCAGAAAAAGGCGTATTGAAATACACCTACTCTCTGAAAGAGCATCCCACCCAGGTCCTCTCTTCTATCCTATCCCCTTAAAACTGCGCATTTATCATGGCTAAGACATCTAACCTACAGATCTTTGGAGGGTGAGAGGAAACCGGAGCAACTGGAGAAACACCCGACAGGTCCCTGAGGCCAGAATTGAACCCGGGTCCCTGGCGTTGTGAGGCAGCAGTGCTAACCACCCTCACCCCTCACTCAAACTCAGAAGAATGTGGCTCAACGTTCACTCCTCAGAGGAGTATTTTGCAGCACTCTTGGTTTCAATAAGCTGCCTTTTCTAGGTTATTAACTTCTACACTGGACTATCTTTCATCCCTTTCGCAGGACTATTTCTCTTGTCCGAAATGTACAAAGCTGAGGTTTGCCTGCGCTATCTTTGCGCTCCTCATTAGAGATAGTGCTGCTCAGGCTGCTGAATCTGCTTTCCTGGTGCTCGGAGGCTATCTTGTGATTGAAGTTACATGATTGAAATTCCACTCTCTGGTGAGCTTGTTAAATTCTTCAGTCGTAAACTAATGCCATTATCTGAAAAACAGATATTCAGTATTTCTAGTCTTGCAAATCAACCTTCAAGTTTCCTCAGAACAGTTTTTTTTCTCTCTCTATTGTGCTGTCCAAATAGCCAATTTCCAGCAATTTAAATAAAAATTGATGGTAATCAGCCAGTCATCACAATCAAAGGCAAACAATTCAATTCTATCTTTTAATTCTGGTCAATCAGCTGTCTCATGACAGATCAGCTTTCTAGATTGTACTGTTCATCGAGTCACATTTGTCAATAAAATCTACACTTCCTGGAACATTCTTTTGAAGGAACATACATGTGGAACCAAGTGGAGAGCCTGCCACACATTTGAGATTTGTACGTCAATTTTCCCTAAAATAGGATGTCACGCATAATAAATAGTTCTTCTCCAAATTCAATTGATTGATAAAGCAAACGTAAATCAAATGTTTCCCCTTGTGGGGCAATCTAGAACAAGAGGTCACGGGTACAGGTTGAGAGGCGGTAGATTTAAAACTGAGATGAGGAGGAACTACTTCTCGCAGAGGGTGGTGAATTTGTGGAACTCGCTGCCCCATAGCGCGGTAGAGTCTGAATCATTGAATTTTTATTAGTTTATTTATTAGCGTTATAAGTAGGCTTGGCTTACATTAACGCTGCAATGAAGTTACTGTGAAAATCCCCCAGTCGCCACACTCCGGCGCCTGTTCGGGTACACAGAGGGAGAATTTAGCATGGCCGATGCGCCAAACCAGCACGTCTTTCGGACTGTGGGAGGAAACCGGAGTCCCTGGAGGAAACCCACGCAGACACGGGGAGAGTGTGCAGACTCTGCACAGACATTAACCCAAGCAGGAAATCGAACCCGGGTCCCTGGCGCTGTGAGGCAAGGAGGAGATAGATAGACTTCTGATGTTAAAAAAACAGGATATGGGGAACAGGTGGAAATCCCTGGATTTGAGACCAGGGAGAGATCAGCCACGATTGAATGGCAGAGCAGGCTAGAAGCGCTGAATTGCCCACTTCTGCTCCTAATTCCTATGTTCCTATGTTCCAAAAACAGAACAATGGAAGATAGAAACTCTTCCTTAACCTGTGCTTGATCATTCAAAAAAGTTGCTTCAGAATGTGAAGGCTCACATCATGTAGCATAGGGCACATTAGCAGGCAGCTGTGGTTGTGCAATATTCATGTCTTCTGTTACCTCTCAGCTCAATTTTGGGAATAATGGTTAATGTGTTCTTGTATCAGCCAGTTCCATCTGTTCTATGGATTTTCAGGCAGATTGTGGCCTCAGAATATGATTGCCTGTAAAGATGCAGAGACAGTGGGTTGCACTGCACGCACGTGTATCGTATCTTGGGCAGGCCGTAATATTTGGATCTTGGTGAATTTTCCCTCTCGCTCTTCAATCACAAACAGAGACGCCTCAGAAGGGGCTTTGGGGAGGAATATAAAGGGGTTACGCGTAGGTTTGAGAACAAATCAAACAGCGGTAAGAGGATCGGGGCCTGGATTTTCTATACTGGGCCAGGAACCCGGCTGCTTGTTCGGTTCCTGCGCGGAATGTTCCGGACATGATGACTGGGATTTTTAAAGGGCCAGACCCACTGATGACAGCGAGCAGGCGCACCATCCTGTGCTCCTGAGGGTGGGGTTCCAACGGGAGGCTTTCCAGTGACATATCAACAGCCTCACCGGCTAAAGAGTGAGCAGACGATTCACGATGGCAAAAGAGAGGGTGCCTCAACATGGAGGCAAAAAGGTAGATTTTTTAAAAATTTAAAATGACCTGGTCATATTCATGGAGGGACAACCCTTCCATAGGAGCCAGCAGCAATAGCTATGGTCTGGCAGCCATGATTAGTGTGGGTGGGGCAACGGGGGTGGCTTTTTTGGTGGACGAACCACCCTTCCCCAACGTGAGCCTTTCTTGTGGCCTGGCTGTGGTCTAGGTCAATATCTCTGGCCCATATTGCCGGCTGTAAGTTCAAGCCGGAGTAGGAACTTTAATAGGCCTCCTAACTGGCCCTAATTGCCCTCAATTCACTGCCTGCTGCCTGCCTCTGCGTAGTTAATCCAGTTATTCTAAAAATGATTCACACCCGGGGAGGACACAGGGATGGCACCACATGGCTCCAAGATTTTCTAACGCACTGGGGATCTTGGAGCAGGAGATGGAGAGGAGAAGAAGTGTGTCTATTCACAGCTGGTCAGGAGGCCTGGCAGACAACCTTTGTGAAGACAGTAAGGTCAGATAGCCATGGAGGTCAATGCCATGGGTCTAGTCCTAAGATGTGCGGGTTAGGTGGATTAGCCATGCTAAATTGCCCCTTAGTATCAGGGGGACTAGCTAGGGTAAATGCATGGGGCTATGGGATAGGGACTAGGTGGGAGTATGGTCGGTGCAGACTCGATGGGCCATGTGGCCTCCTTCTGCACCATAGGGTTCTATGATAGTCCTGAGGACTTGGATGCAGTGCCACAAGAAGTTCAATTACCTCACATGAGCAGTCAAGGTCAGTGAATGAATCTTCAAATGTCACATCCCACTAACTGCAGCAGAAGCCTCACACATTGTTCTGTGCACCACACCCCCATCACCAATCTTTATCCATCACAACACCCACCTAACATGTATAATGACGTCACCTCTGCTTCACACACCTAGTCAGCGCACAACATCAGCTATTCAACCATGACAGCACGCCAGCAAAATAGATGTCACCACACTCACTATCATACTCCCTTCTCTCTTGTCGAGTCAGGAGAAGCAGGAACTAACCAGAGTGGGACCAGCATGCCTGTGTGACCTGATCCACATGACAGTGATGTACAGCTATTGCTGAGGCCTTGGTTAGTGGAAGAACCAAAACCATTGAAGATGATGCTTTCCTCACACCTAATCCTCCTCCCCTTTCACTTTCCACTTGCCCCTCATCCCACACACTTTTCTGCTTCACAGGTTGCAGGTGGAGCAAGCATGCCCATTTTCCACGAGTTTCCACATGTTTCCACTATTGGGAGAGACTAGAACTCGAGGGCACAACCTCAGAGCGAAGGGGTGCTCCTTTAAAACTGAGATAAGGAGGAATTTCTTCAGCCAGAGGGTGGTGAATCTGGGGAACTCATTGCCACAGAGGGCTGTGGAGGCCAGGTCATTGATTGTCTTTTAGACGGAGATAGATAGGTTCTCGATCAATAAGGGGATCAAGGGTTACGGGGAAAAGGCAGGAGAATGGGGATGAGAAAAATATCGGCCATGATTAAATGTTGGAGCAGACCCGATGGGCCAAATGGCCTAATTCTACTCCTTTATCTTATGGTCTTATCTTATGATCTTTACTCTCCCCTCCCCCGCTCACTACATCCTTACTCTCATGTATTTAACCATTCTGCTACCCAAAAATTACAATCTAGCCGGGAAGTGGAGATACATCAGGAAAAGAATGATGGAGAAGACACAGCCACTGTGTTTTATACTTTCAGCAATCAGCTCAGATAATGAAACTGTTCATGTCTTGAAGAATAGCTGAAAGGCAGGACCTGCATCTGGTTAGACATTAGTCACGGGTGTACTACAGCCAGGGTAGAAGGCAAGGATAGCACACGTGACAGCTCATCTCAGTCATAGAGCTGTAGAGCGCAGAAAAGGCCCTTTGGCCCATCAAGTCTGCACTGACAATAACTGCTCGACAATCACCAGGCAAGACTGTTCTCTTCCTGTGGGGGAACACTTCAGCAGTCACGGGCATTCAGCCTCTGATCTTCGGGTAAGCGTTCTCCAAGGCGGCCTTCACAACACACGACAGCGCAGAGTTGCTGAGCAGAAACTGATAGCCAAGTTCCGCACACATGAGGACGGCCTAAACCGGGATGTTGGGTTTATGTCACACTATCAGTAACCCCCACAGCTTGCCTCCTGGACTTGCAGAATCTCAGTGGCTGTCCTGTCTGGAGACAATACACATCTCTTTAACCTGTGCTTAATGCTCCCTCCACCCACATTGTCTGTATCTTTAAGACCTGGTTGGCTGTAGAGATTTGCATTCTAATCAGTATTCTGCAACTTGATTTTGTGTCTCTGTGCCCTGTTTGAGAGCAGATTTCCAGTCCATCTGACAAAGGAGCAGTGCTCCGAAAGCTAATGGCATTTGCTACCAAATAAACCTGTTGGACTTTAACCTGGTGTTGTTAAAACTCTTACTGACAATAACTACCACTCAAGTCATGGTAATTCCATTTTCCAGCCATGTCCCAGATCCTTGAATGTTATGATATTTCAAGTGTTAATCCAAACACTTTTTAAGGGTTGTAAGGTGTTTGGCCTCCGCCACCTTCCCAGACAGTGCATTCCAGACTCCCACCACCCTCTGAGCGAATTTTGTTTTCCTCAAATCCCCTCTGAATCTCCTGCCCCACACTCTGAAGCTATGCCCCCCTCGTGACTGACCCCCCTCAGCCAATTCACCCTGTCCAAAGAGCAAACTCACAAATGAGTTGTGCTGTAGAGATGAGGTCCTGGGTGCGTTAGGCTACTGAAGAAGGTTGATGAACTGATTTGGCAAACCATGCCATAAAAGCTGCCATCAATGTCAAGGGGAATGAAGCATTCTGACAAAAACTTTCCACAGGACCTTGTCCATCTGATTCAGAATGGAAATGTTGGCCAACTCCATTCAGCACGCTTGTGAATCCAGTCACGATGCTGTGTCTGAGCTGGTGTCACAGCTTCCATTGCAACACAAGCAGCTTCTGCCAAGATACTGCGGTGGGAGCTCAGATTGCTGTCATGTAAGGTTAGCTTGTTGCCATGCTATCTGAAATTGCTGCTATCATGGCTGTGGGTATCAGTGTTCAGGATGTCACAGCCGTTTTGCAATCTGTCCTCCAAGTGATGATTAGGAGCGCTGAGGCATTGCCCCGGGAAGTGCCAGAGGCTCTGTGGAACAGAAACCTGCTGCTGTCTGACAGGGAGGCAGCATTCGCCATCACATCCCTTCCATTCCACCAGTGCCCTTGTTGTTGCCAGTCAGTCCAGACTGTTGCTGCCAGTTCCGCGACAATGCAGCCCGAAGCTCGTCCTTTTAGGTCCAGAGTTACTGGAGGTAACATCCAAGGTCTTCTGCAGTCTTCTCCACTAAATCTAAGCCACCTACTATCAGATCAATACTCATAGGAGCAGGGAGACAGGCAAAAGTCAGCGGAAATCTGGCACTAAGGCAGTGCATGCATTTAATTGCGTATCCAATATTACATGATATCATTTGTCAATTTTGTTTGCCTTGTGGTGTATAGTAGTCTTGCATTAAGGCCAAGAGGACAATATATTGGGCAATGACTGAGGAAAAATAAAGGGTGTGGCACAGTTGATGAATAGGGAACCAAGGTTGCAGTTAGTGGTATCACACTCCATTCAATTCTTCACAGACAACCTCGGCAGAAAGGGTTACTGCATCCCTTTCTCTTCCTCCTCCTCTTCAGCTCTTCACTTGATAGCTGGTGGCAAGGACAGCTCCCAAACTCAAAGGACTCCTTTTCTCACAGCACTTTGGTGTAGCCTCAGCTGCAGTTCAAGAATGTAGCTCATCACCATCTTCCCAAGGGCAGTTAAGATGGGCAATGAATGTTGGCATGGTTAGAGATACCTGCATCCAATGAGTAATGTTTTAAAGAACTGTTGGTAGTTGAGTGAAGGCATGTTGGAGAACTGAGCAATGCTTGAAGCTAGTGGTTCAGGTATAATGAGTTGCCATTTGAAGTTTAATTCATTCATCTTGTCAACTCATGTGAGGTCATTAAACCTCTTGCAGCACCATCTTCAGTTCCTCAGGCTACATTGTTTATATTGTCTATTACGGTTCTACTCTAATTACATTCATGGAGTTTATCGGTGAAGCTCCCTCTGAACAGGGGGCCTCTCCCGTCCTGCACCAAAGCCGCTGGTGCTGCATCTATGAGCCTCGGAGTGGACTCTCTGCCCTGTTGCGACATTAGTCAGTATCCTTCCTGCTCAGAATATCTTCCTCAGCCATGTCCAGCACCTGCTCCAACCAGAATGCACCTCCCACTTAAGAAATGCAGTCTGCCTTTAAGTGGTGATAACCCGACACAAGCTTGAACTCCTGCTGAGGCATGCAAACATTCAACAACATTTTTAACTCCAGCCTGCACACGTCTCATGTAAATCAGTGGGTAGCACAAAGTTTGCATGTTGCTTGCTTTGCAAGGAACAAGTATGGCTTAATCACACATTGCGATACCTACACCTCTTTCTGGGGACAATCGATAGTTAACTCTTCAGTCACTAAATTCTACATCTTATCCTATTCCCTGAAACAGCACATAGTCGCTCAACTTTTCAGTTCAGGGTATTTCCAGTTGGCTTCCTATGTCTTGGCTGCAGTTAACAAAAGTTGTCTCATGGCACTGTATCACATTGTTTTAGCAGTACAGAGTTCATGAAATGTTCACAATAGCACTACAAAAGGTGTATTCCTCTGGCTTCTGCTGCACCATGTGGAAGGGTATAGTTCCTGCCCTCAATACTTTCTTGGTACCAACACAAAACCTTTCACTTTCAGCTGCTCACTGAAAGTTCCAATTAACCACAGAGTTCTTTCCCAAGCTTCTTTCTAACTATTCAACTGAATATAACTCTTTCATAGCTACAGTCTTCCATTAAAAGGTAAAGTCCCAGCGGTTGGCGAATTAACTAGTGGTGAATTAACCTGGTGAAGTTCAATACACCTCAGGCAAGGGACGAGGTGAGCTTTCCATGAATAACCTCAGCCTGTGCGGGAACTGAACCCACGCTATTGATGTCGTTCTGCATTCTGAACCAGCCGTCCAGCCAACTGAGCTCACAAACTAGTCTTCTGTTAGACTCACTGTGAATATGGGAGAATACTTTGTTTCTTAATTGTCCCTCTTAACTCTCTCTCTTTATTAGAGGCAGCATCTAATTTCATACGACTTTCAATTTTCAGAGTGAGATGATGTATTTATTGGAGTGAGGGTCCTGTGACTTGTAGATTTGGCCCTGACCGTGTTTCTACTTTCCTTTCACATAGCACACTCCTAACGTTATGTGTACCTTCCTGGTTTGTTTTCCCGAGGCCTGCCTGTGCTTCGCAGCATTCCTAATTGGGAGTGCAGATTTCAAGAAGTGCCTCTCGAGAGACCATGAGTGCACAGTCAGTGTTTTTTTTTGTGTCCATTACGTTTAATGGAAAGGAAATCACTTACTGCACACCTGTCACTTTCTGAGGTGTACACTCGACAAGTGGCACTCTCCACGAGCAGTGCTGGATTCTGAATCACTCCTTACATTCCCAAACAGAAGCTCCACTTTACAAGGGCATTTGCTAGCTTTGTTACTGCACCCCAGTGTTTCTATTGATCATTGCTATATAAATATAGGTACAAATAATTGCTCAGCTGCTACTAGATGGTATTCCACTCTGGAATCTATATCTAAGTAAGCTATTAACTGATTCAGCATGGCAATTCATTGTGCAACAAAAGTCTACTTATTCTGAAAACAGACCAAAATCCTTTAGAAATACGGATAAAGTCTTTCTATCTCAGTGGAATGCTCAGCAACAAACAAATCCTTACTTTAACTGTATTGTTTTATAAGTTGCACATCACGAAATTATGCACCTTTGCTTGTCAGACATTACAGAAAAATATTCTACTGCCGTACTTAAATACTAGGCAGTTGGTACCAGTATAACTGTGATCCAATGCAACAATCCAGGTGATATGATGTGGTCTCTTTTTTTAAGGTATTTTTTTGATTTGATATTGATTTGATTTATTATTGTCACATGTATTAACATACAGTGAAAAGTTTTGTTTCTTGTGCACCATACAGACAAAGCATACCGTTCATAGAGAAGGAAACGCGAGAGTGCAGAATGTAGTGTTACAGTCATGGCTAGAGTGTGGAGAAAGATCAACTTAATGCAAGGTAGGTCCATTCAAAAGTCTGACAGCAGCCGGGAAGAAGCTGTTCTTGTGTCGGTTGGTACATGACCTCAATCTTTTTCCCGACGCAAGAAGGTGGAAGAGAGAATGTCCGGGGTGTATGGGGTCCTTAATTACGCTGGCTGCTTTGCTGAGGCAGTGGGAAGTGTAGACAGAGAATTTACATGTGAACATGCAAATTAAGAGCAGGAAGAGGCCATTTGGCCCATCGAGCCTGCTCTGTCATTCAATGAGGTCATGGCTGATCTGATTGTGACCTCAACCCCACATTCCTGCCTACCGCCCTTTCACTCCATGTTAATCAAGAATTTGTCTAGCTCTGCGTTAAATATAATGAAAGACACTGCATCCACTGCCTTTGGAGGAGCACTGTTAGACAGCAGACATGTAGGGAGCAAGCTGCAGCCGTGAGCTGCTGAAAAATTTGTATAAATAAATCCATTCTGCATTAATTAACTAAGTCTCTGAAAGTGCATCTTTACAATTAGCTTTCCTAATTAGTTGCTGTACCTGTATACTAGCCTTTTGTGATTCATGCACAAGGACACCCAGATCCCTCTGCACCTCAGAGTCCTACAATATCTCACCACTTAGATAAAAAGCTTCTTTTTTATTCTCCCAACCAAAATGCACAATTACACTTTGTCCACACTATATTCATTCGCCAGACTTTTGCCCACTCAGCTTAACCTATCTCTGTCCCATAAGACCATAAGACGTAGGAACAGAAGTAGGCCTTTTGGCCCATCAAGTTTGCTCCACCATTCAATGAGATTATGACTGATCTGATATAATCCTCAACTCCACTTTCCTGCCTTGTCTCCATAATCCTTGATTCCGTTACTAATTTAAAATCTGCCTGTCTCAGCCTTGAACATACTTAATGACCCAGCCTCTACAGCCCTCTACGGTAACGAGTTCCACGGATTCACTACCATCTGAGAGAAGAAATTCCTCCTCATCTCCGTTTTAAATGGGTGACCCTTTACTCTGAGATTTGCCATCTGGTCCAAGACTCTTCCACAAGGGGAAACAACCTCTCAGCATCTACCCTGTCAAGTCCCCTGAGAATCCTATATCTCTCAATAACGTCCCCTCTCATTCTTCCAAACAGGCCCAACCTACTCAACCTCTCCTCATAAGAAAATCCCTCCATACCCGGGAGCAATCTCATGAACCTTCTCTGGACTGCCTCCAATGCCAGTGTATCTTTCTTTAGATAAGGGAACCAAAACACTCCACAGTCCCTTTTAGCCCACTTATGTCCTACCTATCTGTATTGTCAACAATTTTAGCAACCATACCTTCAGTCCCTTCATCCAAGTCATTTATATCAACTGTAAAAAGTTGAGGCCCTAGCACTGATCCCTGTGGCACACCACCCTTCACATCGTGCCAAAAAGACCCACTGATGCTAACTCTGTTTCCTGTTAGTTGGCCAATCTTCTATCCATGCCAATATATTACACCTTACACCATGAGCTTTTATTTTATGCAATAACCTTTCAAATGGTACCTCATCAAATGCCTTCTGGAAACCTAAGTACAGTACATCCACTGGTTCTCCTTTATCTACAGAACATGTCTTTCAAAGAACTCCAATAAATTAATTAAACATGATTCCCTTTCACAAAACCATGTTGGCTCTGCCTGATTGCTTTGAAGTGCCCTGCTATAACATCTTTAACAATGGCTTCTAACCTTTTCTATATGAGAGATGTTTGGCCGACTGGCCTGTTTCCGGCCACCGCTCCCCCACCCCCCCACCTCCCCCCCCCCGCCCCGCCCACATCCTTGATTGAATAGAAGAGCTACATTTGCTATCTTCCAATCCAATGGAACCTTCCCCAAATCTAGGGAATTTTGGAAGTTAAAAAGAACTATCTCACTTGAAGATTTTAGGGTGAACTCCATTCGGACCAAGTGTTTTGCCAGCCTGCAGATCCACCAATTTATTCAATATATTTCCCTGGTGATTGTAACTTTCCTGAATTCCTCTCTCCCTTGCATTTCCTGGTTTACAACATTTATTTCTGGGATGTTACTGGTATCCTCTATAGTGAAGACAGATGCAAAATCCCTGCTTAATTCATCCGCCATTGCCCTACTTTCCATTACCAATTCCCCAGATGCACTTTCTATCGGTGGAAAAGAATTTACACAGTGACAGCCATTTGCATTATGAATCTGGGGGATTCTTGTGCGCTGCTCATATGCCAAAGACAACACAGCTCACTTAGCTGGTGATCATCATTTGAAATGTTCCACAGAGTCGTACATTTACAAAGCAGGATTTTTTTAACGTGAAGTCCTGGTTTACAGGAATTTCTGCAAGTGGCGCGATTGTGAGAAGAACCCCCAGTGCGCTGGACAGTGCCCAGTTGTGCTGTAAGAAGTCTCACAACACCAGGTTAAATTCCAACAGGTTTATGTGGAATCACGAGCTTTCGGAGCGCTGCCACTTCATCAGGTGGGTAGTGCTCTGAAAGCTTGTGATTCCAAATAAACTTGTTGGACTTTAACCTGGTGTTGAGAGACTTCTTACTGTGCCCACCCCAGTCCAATGCCGGCATCTCCACATCAAGTTGTGCTGAGGTGAGGTTACTCTCAATTTCATTAGTTGACCCTCTAACACAAAGCCATCCATGAATCAGTGCCATCAAGCAGCGCTGTTGAAAGTATTCGATTCATGACTGGGGCACAACATCCCCCAGCCTCACCAGGAGGAGTGGGATCGCCAGGAAAGAAGTCATTCTTCAACCGACAGGTTGAATACTCTTGCTCTTACTTTTCAATTGGCTTCAAGTGGCTGTTACATAAGACCTGTGAGCCGCAATCAATTGAAGCTACGTAGGTGTGCTCTGCTCTGTTGTAACTGACTGAATTCAGACTAATGTAAAATGAGTTTAAAGTAATTTAGGGTAATTGCCACAGCAGCAGGAGGAATAGATCTCGGTCAGGCTTCAATTGACTACTGGTCATTGCAGGTACAGGTGATTAATGCTGAAGTCATCTGACCACAAAACCTCGTGTGCCAGAGAATTTGGATTTCCAATTTGATTGTGATTTTGCACCGTTTCATCAGCAGGGCAGCCATTCTTAATTAAGTAATACTGGGGCAAGGCATCTGGATTTTTTTGTTGGTGTAGCCATCATTTATTGTCAAGTCAAGAAAGTTATTTTCTCCTGGTTCAATTGTCACACTGACGTACAGTCTCGGTCAGAGAGGGAACTGGCAACTCCGCATAAGCATTCTCATACTTGGAGCTTTGATATAGAGCCATTGATACAGTGACTATTCCTCCCTGCCAATGTGGCACTGCAATTCTTGTTTTTTGCTGATTGGGAATTTAAGCTGCACTGTTCTCTGATGATGGTTTACTCAAGCAATATGGGGAAACTCACCATCCTGACTCGGGAGCGTGGGCAGTTTTGTGGGCAGAGGCAACAGTGGGCGGCGGATGGATCTCGAACCAGCCTAAAAGTTGACATCTATTCCAGCATACAGTGGTCACTCACTGAGGTTTAGAATTCTATAATCTCTAATGTTATTTCATTCAATTCTGCCCAGATCACACTGATGTCATCTGGAAACACCACACCACAGAAGATAATTTAATCAGACAAGAACAGCTTGCCAGTTGTCCTACTAACAAATATATTTTCCTATTAAATGTAACAGAGAATCCAGAAATGCACTTTAATTTACTTTATGCTTATTGAAACAGTTATCAAATAATATTACAAAGAGTCTAATGCATCTGGCTTCATTGTTAGATGGAAACATTATAATCTTATTACTGTATTGCTATGCTAAGTGATTTAACTTTAAAGTTCAATTAGGGCATATAATAAATTTCTCCATATTACAGTGCTGTAACAACTGAAATAATTGAAACCAGTGCAAGGACATTTATTTAAAACATTCTATAATTGCAAAATATAAAGGATGATGTTGTATCAAACTTAAGTCATGAGAACATAAGAACATAAGAACTAGGAGCAGGAGTAGGCCATCTGGCCCCTCGAGCCTGCTCCGCTATTCAATAAGATCATGGCTGATCTTTTCGTGGACTCAGCTCCACTTACCCGCCCGCTCACCATAACCCTTAATTCCTTTACTGTTCAAAAATGTATCTATCCTTGCCTTAAAAACATTCAATGAGGTAGCCTCAACTGCTTCACTGGGCAGGGAATTCCACAGATTCACAACCCTTTGTGTGAAGAAGTTCCCCCTCAACTTAGTCCTAAATCTGCTCCCCCTTATTTTGAGGCCATGCCCCCGAGTTCTCGTTTCACCCGCCAGTGGAAACAACTTCCCTGCTTCTACCTTATCTATAACAACTTCCCTACTTCTATCTTATCTATATCAAGTCAATTGTTTGAGGATTACCTCCAGCTCTAGAAGGCAATTTAAATCTGCGCCACCTGAGTGTTTGCTTACTGTCTTGCCCAGTGAGAACATAAGTTGAAAACTGGACTGCATTCAGTAAATAACTATCTGGAACTAACCTTTATTTGAAAATGGATACAGACTGCTTAGGTGACTGCCAGAGGACAGGTGACTTTTGAAATATCTGCCTCAAGTTTCTGGAAAGTTCCTGAATAACCTGACATACCAAAAACTGACATACCAAAAGGAAATGCTGCCAAAAGGGCGGCACGGTAGCACAGTGGTTAGCACTGCTGCCTCACAGCTCCAAAGACCTGGGTTCGATTCCCGGCTTGGGTCGCTGTCTGTGTGGAGTTTACATGTTCTCCCCGTGTCTGTGTGGGTTTGCTCTGGGTGCTCCGGTTTCCTCCCGCACTCCAAAGATGTGCAGGTTAGGTACACTGGCCATGCTAAATTGCTCCTTAGTGTCCCGAGATACATAAGTTAAAGGGATTAGTGGGGTAAATATGTGTGGTTACGGGGACAGACCTGGGTGGGATTGTCAACGATGCAGACTCAACGGGCCAAATGGTCTCCTTCTGCACTGTAAGGATTCTATGAAATTCATCTGTGGGGTTTACAGAAGCTTGTGTTTGTGAATTACCCATATACCTTCAAATTCAAGCTCTGTACTTAGGAAAAGGCAACTGCAGAAACCAGTATTCACAGTATTCACAATGGCTTCAGGCTTCCAAACCATTTGGCGCAGACAACTGCAGTTCACCACCAGACCAAAACCAGTTTCAGATCACAAATGTTTTAAATCCCAAGAACCAGAGAAAAACTAGCCAGTCTCCAAGAACAGAGCAAGAAAGATCAGCGGCAGAAATGGCAGAAAGATCAATGTGTTTGAAAAATCTGAAGATTGCAATTGTTCAAAAGGTCTCCAATCCATTCCTTTTCAAAAATCCACCAGTACAGAAATTTGACCTCCTGGTAAGGACAAACAACCAATGGCTAACTCTGTATCCTGCTGGACATCCATTTCCCTGGGATTCCTGTCATTCCATAATGACTCCAGCTGTTGAAACCACCTAGATTAGCCTTCAGGATCACAAACAGCTTCACTAATGGCCCTTCTATGACTGCTTTTCTTACGATGAACCAAGCATGTGCACAATTAGCTGTTTTTTGTCTACAACTTGTAAAAGTGCAGTGCACTGTCCTCTTGAACTATGCATTTCCTGAGTGCGTATGCGTGTGCTGAACGAGTAACATAGCGTTTAAACTTTCAGGGTGATATATGAATAAATTAGTCTCTTTATTTAAACCAACAAAAGCTTGGTGACTTAAAGATTGACCACACCCTCAGGGGTTGAGGAACATGTTTTACTTCAAAAGAAAACACTGATTATGGATAGTAAGGGAAAGTGTACAAGGATTTCAGTTCTCTCCTCACCCTGTTTGTAACACTTGCCCTCGCTGAAGGCACCAGGAAAAGTCTTGAATTTATTATACTCAACTGCGGTGACAAAGACACCTGTCCAAAGTTTCGGGGTCCCTTTGTACATGTGTGTGCTGGATCCCATTCAATTGGGACCTGATGGCTATTTCAACTTCCTGACCTGAATGGAAATCTGTAATAGTTTTCCCACTGGTTGAGAGAGAGACAGTGGGGAAGAGGATCAAAGCCAAAAGATGTGCCAGATAGGAACGATTTTATACATTTCTTTTATGAAGGAACAGGAATGGGCCTGATGAGAAAAGCTTAATTTTCACGCTATTAGAAATGCCTCACATTCCCAATCATTAATCAGCTATGGGACAATCCGAGTATCTGAACTTGGCACCAAGTTCTGCTGGTGTGGGATCTCTCAGCGGCCACATTCTGCACCACTTCCCAATGACTTGCTACCTAAGATTGGTGGGATGGGAGGAATAGTGATTAAAAACCCCACCCTCTTTTTTGGAGAAGCAGAACTTTTCTAACTCACACCGCTGTGCATTCACTCAGAAGCAGCGTGTAGCTAAAAGCACATGTCAAGTGCCTCTCCCAACAATTCCCTATCCTTCGATTAAAAGTCTGAGGGTGAACAATTTGCCACTTGTTACATTACACTTAATTAACCCCCAGCAGCATAATGCACTTGATGAAGGTCCTTGCTCCTTAGTAACATTTTGAGTGCATAAATCTCAGATTATTATCCCTATTTTGCAATTTTCGTTTCAGTTTCAACAGCAGTCAGCCAATTTTCCAAAGGCATCCAGTGTCTGATCTTACACACTGGCTCTTCACATTACCAATGTGCAGTCACAACCACTGGCTCTGAGCATTACCCGTGTGTTGTAATGAGGTCAGGAGCTGAGTGACCCTGGCCGCACCCAAACTGGGCGTCACTGAGCAGGTTATTGCTGAGTAAGTGCCGCTCAATAGCGCTGTTAATGACCCCTTCCGTCACTTCACTGATGATCGAAAGTAGACCGATTGGACGGCAATTGGCCGGGTTGGATTTCTCTTGTTTCTTGTGAACAAGACACACCTGGGCAATTTTCCACATTTCCAGTCAGGTGCCAGTGTTGTAGCTGTACTGGAATAGCTTGGCTCGGGGTGCGGAAAGTTCTGGAACACAATACTATTAGCCGGAATGTTGTCAGGACACATCGCCTTTGGTGTATTCTCATCCAGTGGCTGCGCACTTTGCCAGTGTGCAGCCTCATCCAGTGGCTCAGAGCACTGCCAGTGTTCAGCCTCATCCAGTGGCTCAGAGCACTGCCAGTGTGCAGCCTCATCCAGTGGCTCAGAGCACTGCCAGTGTTCAGCCTCATCCAGTGGCTCAGAGCACTGCCAGTGTTCAGCCTCATCCAGTGGCTCAGAGCACTGCCAGTGTTCAGACTCATCAAGTGGCTCAGAGCACTGCCAATGTGCAACCTCATCAAGTGGCTCAGAGCACTGCCAGTGTTCAGCCTCATCCAGTGGCTCAGAGCACTGCCAGTGTTCAGCCTCATCCAGTGGCTCAGAGTACTGCCAGTGTGCAGCCTCGTCCAGTGGCTCAGAGCACTGCCAGTGTGCAGCCTCATCCAGTGGCTCAGAGCACTGCCAGTGTGCAGCCTCATCCAGTGGCTGCGCACTTTGCCAGTGTGCAGCCTCATCCAGTGGCTCAGAGCACTGCCAGTGTTCAGCCTCATCAAGTGGCTCAGAGCACTGCCAGTGTTCAGCCTCATCCAGTGGCTCAGAGCACTGCCAGTGTGCAGCCTCGTCCAGTGGCTCAGAGCACTGCCAGTGTGCAGCCTCGTCCAGTGGCTCAGAGCACTGCCAGTGTGCAGCCTCATCCAGTGGCTCAGAGCACTGCCAGTGTGCAGCCTCGTCCAGTGGCTCTGCACATTGGCAGTGTTCAGCCTCATCCAGTGGCTCTGCACATTGGCAGTGTTCAGCCTCATCAAGTGGCTCAGAGCACTGCCAGTGTTCAGCCTCATCCAGTGGCTCAGAGCACTGCCAGTGTTCAGCCTCATCCAGTGGCTCAGAGCACTGCCAGTGTTCAGCCTCATCCAGTGTACCGATTGGCCACCCACTATTTTCCATTTTCGAATGAAATTGGGCAGATAATCTCAGGCAGTGTGCCTGCAGTTTGCTGATACACATAACTGATTATACACTACCCGCCAGACAGCCAAACATTTAGAAAATCAGCCCTCTGACATCACTCTATTTGTAATGTCATAAGAAACAGTCAGCAGGACTGTTCCAATGCCCGGTTAATGTTCACTTGAGCTCGCTGCTGAGAGATGTCGGAAGGTGAGCCAAGGTTGTTTTGGTCCTCCCCTTTCTCCATCCACATGGCCTCAGTCATTCATCTCCCTTCAAGGCACAGATTATGAACTTGCTTCTGTTAACATTTAACAGAAGCACAAATGATCATACTCCATGCCAAGTTACATTGGAACTCAAAACTGTTCTGTCAACATGACTTAATCCAAGTTTCAAACCATCAGCTAGGGCAGAATGCTATTGGTCACATTTGATTTGGAAATTTACTTTGTTCTTTAGAACTCCAGATCCAACTTGGAATTATTTTGCATTGCAAGTCAGTGATCTATATCTGCAGATGCCTAGAAAAGGCAGCTCGTCAGAATTGAATGGAATGTAAGAGCGAAAATGCTAGCAAATATAAACCACATCAAAGGAGGATGAGGGGTGACCTTATAGAGGTTTATAAAATCATGAGGGTCACAGACAAGGTGAATAGCCACGGTCTTTTCCCCAGGGTAGGGGAGTCCAGAATTAGAGGGCATAGGTTTGAGGTCAGAGGAGAAAGATTTAAAAGGGACCTGAGGGTCAACTTTTTTCACACGGAGAGTGGTGCGTATACGGAATGAGCTGCCAGAGGAGGTGGTAGAGGCGGGTATAATTACAACTTTTAAAAGACATTTGGACGGGTACATGGATAGGAAAGGTTTAGAGAGATGTGGACTAAATGCAGGCAAATGGGACTGGTTCAGTTTAGGAAACCTGGTCAGCATGGATGAGTTGGACCGAAGGGCCTGTTTCCATGCTGCGCATCTCTCTGACTCTATAAGGGGAGTTTTCCCATCCCACCTGCCACAGGAATTGTAGCAGGCAGGAGTGGGGGGGGGGGGCAGGGGGAGGAGGGAGAGCGGACCATGCAAAGATCTGTTGGCCTCGGGCAGGATTCTCCGGTTTTGGGGCAGGTGTGGGCTGGAAAATCCCGCCCTATGACTCTTAACTAAATTCCCAAATGTATGCAAAGACTGTACAGCCCCTTGCTGGAAA
The DNA here is from genome assembly GCF_964213995.1 of Mustelus asterias. NCBI lineage: Eukaryota > Metazoa > Chordata > Chondrichthyes > Carcharhiniformes > Triakidae > Mustelus > Mustelus asterias. The sequence continues at coordinate 42,980,243 of NC_135823.1, read as the reverse complement.
AATCCACTTGTGGTAAGATGAGGTGTTCACCTGCATTTCACCGTATCTTTCCAAATTCAAACATAGTGTTAAAACCTTCAATCAAAATGGCACAAAGCCAATGGATAAAAATTATGCCTCAATTCAAAAACAGCAGTGTTAAAATAAAATAACTCTTTAGAACTGCATGGCTGACACCTCACACTTCACAATTACCTGGTCACCGTGTTTCAGTAATAATTTGCTTGGAGACTTTTAGACGGGATTAAAGTGTTACATAAATGAAAGCGGTATTATTTTATTATTTGGTTCCCTAGAAGATGTCTCCAGGCTGCGTGCAAAGCCTGAACTAAATAAGGTAAAATTTCCACGGGGGTTCTCCAATCCTCAACCATTTAACTTTGTTTCTCTGCAGTTTCCATTGATCCTCTGCTGAAGTTAAGGCCGATAATCTCCCTGGAAATTACTGACAAATAACTCCAATTATGGTTCTTAAATCTGTATAGCAAAAGACATCCTTAATATCACCAAAAATCAATGGAGGAACATTGGAACAATGACTGAAGTAGCTCCTGTGCAACAATTAAAACAATCCTGCGAGTTGGGTCCCTCTAGTAGTTAAAAATTGTAATAGTGCAATTTATTTTATAAATGCTTTCATGAGATGGAAACGTCACTGGCTGGGCCAACATTTGTTGCCCATTCCCAGTTGCCCTGGAGAAGGTGGTTGTGAGCCACCTTGTTGAACCACTCCATCTGGTGTAAGTACAGTGCTGTCAGGATGGGAGGTCTACGTTTTTCACTCAGCAATAGTGAAGGAATGGCTGATATAGTTCCCAATCACTATGAAGTGTGGCTTCTTTATTACCAAGCAACAGACTATATAACCTATCAAATCCTAATAACAGGTGAAGGACTCCAGTTTTTACCTTCAGTGCCATCATGAATGCATTCACAAGTATCGTATTTAAAATTACAATATAAGGCACAGCAATTTTTCCACCATAGCTGACATTAACAAACAGACAAATTAGGAACAGGAGTACGTCTCTCAACCTCTCGAACCTACTTCGCCATTCAATAAGATCATGGCTGATCTCATTTAAACCTCCGATGCACGTTCCTACTCACCCCAATCATCTTTCACTCACTTGCTTATCAAGAATCTATCTACCTCTGCCTTAAAAACATTCAAAACTCTGCCTCATCAACCTTTTGAGTGAGATAATTCCAAGGTCTCCCCTCTGAGGGAAATGTATTTTTCCTCGTCGCTCTCTTAGATGGGCAACACCTTAATTTTAAACAGTGGCCCCTAGTTCAAGATTCTCCCACAAGAAGAAACATTCATTCCACATCTAGCCCGTCAAGTCCTCAACAAGATGCTTCCCCTGTAGCAGATCTGGACATTTCATGCATTTCTACAATTTTATTTCAACAATTTCAACCAAGGTAGAAGACGAGAAGTATTCATCAAACACACTCCATTCAAGAAATGGCAAATCAAGATGAATATCCTCTCTGCCACAGAGAATAAGGTGCCTGGCACAATTGCCAATACCTCACTCAATTACTGCCATGCTTCTGGTATTCTCCTCTTACAGCCCTTTATAGAGGAGAGGATGGTGCAATCTGGCATATATAGGAGAACTGTTTGTTGAGGCATCTTTCCATTGGGGCAGGCCTTATTGCCAGGGTGGCACAGAGTGCCTGATCACAGGAGGTGGCCCTGCACTCCTCCGCTAACCCTGTCCTGAGCCAACTGCGAGGCTTCCCTGTTTTACTGGCCTGTTTTACTGGTGGAATGCTGGCAGCGGTGGGAAGAGGCCCCTTAATTAACCACTTACTGCCTCAGTTGGCGGAGGACGGCAGTCCTTAGCCTTTTGCTGCTGAGAGAATTCCAGAGTGTCAGGAAGATGGTAGCGCTCCACTTGCTGCTCCACCTGCTGATTCTTCCACCCACCCCTCCCTCCACTCTCCATCTCCACCACCCTGAGGGCCTCATTACAATTCGCCCAACAAATCTGGTACTTTGTGAGACAGCACCAGAGCAAAACACCACAAGCCACATTTTCACCCCCAAGGTGGGCAGCTCAAGTTGGGACATTTTCTGGTTTGCTACATCTGCCTTGGGAAAAAGTGACCCAGCTGGTGCAATTTTTACTCCGGAGCAGGTGGGTTGGAGTCTGGCTCGCTGCCTCAGACGCAGGTCAGAGGGGAGGAGTGCTGCAATGGGCCATTTAAAAGGCTCAGCTTGGTCCTCTGCAATTTCGTCCCTGTTTTCGTAAGGTTAGGTCCTCATCACTCACACCTCCTCACCATACCACCCATTCCCAATGCCCACATATGATAACTCATGACAACCTATGCCTATTCATTCCTATGGCCCTTTATAGCCCTATGCAAACTTATTGCCAACTTTTGCCAAGTTGTGGCCCGGCCACCCATCCCCATGATCTCTTTTAGCTCCATGCCAACTTAGTGCCAACCCATATAAGCCCATGCCACATGCAGACACTCTTTTCCCATATCACCTCCGTGCCAACTAACACAATAGCCACCATAGGCTGACCTCAGGTCTGAGATTCATCAAAATAAAGTTCCAAATATCTATTACAGAGTTGCCAATATTTAAAAAAAGTTGCATTCATGAAAGCCTACTTAAGTACTAATCCCTTATAAAAACAAGCATTTGAATTCATAACTTCAAATCAAAGACTGATTATCTGAGTTGTCAATCAAAATATGAACTTACAATCTCATATCCACACTGTGATAATCAAAGGTTTTATAAATGATGCTATAATGTTAGCACTTAGAGTCAGGCCAACAAACAGCAATTGAAACCGCTAGAATATATATATCTTTTCAACTCTCACAACAACAGGCAGGCAGTTTGTTCGCAATTTTTAAAGACTGGCCATTTCAATAACTTGACAGTTCAACAGCTTATTCCAGAACTGAAGTGCATTTATAACCTCTCTTATGATTTGTAACTCCCACACAGATATCCACTCCATCTGACGAAGGAGCAGCGCTCTTAAAGCTAATGGCATTTGCTACCAAATAAACCTGTTGGACTTTAACCTGGTGTTGTTAAAACTCTTACTGTATTTTCTCCACATCATTTTCTAAAGTTCCCAGAGTCTCCAAAACATGATGAAATTCCGGCCCCATGAAGGCTGGAATTTCTGTAAGAATTCACTTATCAACTCATGTCATTCAGGGAGGGAATCTGACATCTGCACCCTGGTTTGTCGTCCACGTAACTAGTGCCATGATACATTAACACATTATTTGGCTTATAATGGCCTCTGAAGTGCTTTAGCAAATCACTCACTCACAAAGACAATGCTCCTGAATTTCCTCAAAGACTGCTTTGCCATTGTTACACCACACATCAAACAGAATGTTCCACCAGTACTTCCCAAACTTTTCCCGTTATGACCTGATTTTAATGCCTCAGACTTGGCGTGACCCCCAGAATGAAAATCTGTGAGGGGGGGGGGGTACAAGAGATTTTGAGTGGCGGGAGGAGGTGAGTTCTGAGCCGGGGGAGGGACATGGCGCCAAAGTACAGCAGGATAGTAACTGTCAATTTTTAATCACTGACATTGATGCAAACATTAAACATCTGGAAATTTTTGAAACTTGAACTATTTTGTGAAAATGTCACCTTACTCACTCGGCCTAAAACAAAGAACAAAGAAAATTACAGCACAGGAACAGGCCCTTCGGCCCTCCAAGCCTGCACCCACCATATTGCCCGACTGAACTAAAACCCCCTACCTACCCTTCCGGGGACCATATCCCTCTATTCCCATCCTATTCATATAAAGAGACACAAATTCTGTGCACTGAGTCTTTCAAACTAGCAAAAGGCAAGGCAATAATTTAAATATATGGGAAACAGCGCATCATAAATTAAACAAGAATAAGTGATGCTGGGAACATGAAGGATCCCTAATGATTTGTAAAAGAGGGTTTCAGCAGTCACATTGAATAGGCTGAGAATGAGCAGTTATTTTTTAAACAGAGCCCGAGATGCCAGGGAATGTGATCTACATTGATGATCTCGAGGTCTGAAGTAGATTAGATTCCCAGCCAAAATTTTAAAAATAATCAGGTGTGCTCAAGGCAGACATTGAGGCTGCCTGTGTGAAGCTCATCACTCCCCCCCAACCACTCCCCTCCCAGCAAGCTGGAAAAAAGTATCACGGGGCCTCGGATCCAGTCCCAGGATGTTGCCGTCAGAGTCTCCACTCCATGGCCACAATTAGGGCCCCGGAGCTCACAATCCCTCATAGAAACTTATAAAATTCTAACAGGATTAGACAGGGTAGATTCAGGAAGAATGCTCCCCATGGTAGGGAAATCCAGAACCAGGAGGTCACAGTTTGCGGATAGGGGGTAAACGTTTTAGGACTGAGGTGAGGAGAAATTTCTTCACCCAGAGAGTGGTGAATGTGTGGTATTCACTACCACAGAAAGTAGTTGAGATTAAATCGTTGAGTGGAATTTTATCGTCCTGCCTGCCACGGGAATCAGAGCCTGGGAGGGGCGGACTATGGAAAGGTCTGTTGACCTCGGGTGGGATTTTACGGTTTTGGAACGAGTGAGGCCATAAAATCCCACCCATTGTGTGATTTCAAGAAGAAATTAGATATCGCTCTTGGGGCTGAAGGGACCAAGGGATATGGGAGGAGGGAGGAATCAGGATATTGAATTTGATTATCAGCCATGATCAAAATGAATGGCGAAGCAAGCTTGAAAGGCCGAATGGCCTACTCCGGCTTCTAGTTTCTAAAATCTCGTCCCAGGGCAATGAACCGCTGTTTGGAAATTTGTATTACACCATTCCCCAGCAGAGGGAGTTACACACAAGTTTCCTGTGTCAGTTCATTTACACATGAAACAGCTAGCATAATCTGCACAAAGTGAGTACAAGAAAACCGTAGTGTTATCATGGGGGTTTGGTCATTTAGAAACACTTTTTCAGATTCTGGGGGTCATTTTGACTCTTAGACAAGAGGCAGGCAGATCCAGTCAGCCAGTTCGATCGGATTACGGACTTAAAATTGATTTAACTCAGGTAAATTGTTACCCGATGGCATCATGGTCTTTGAGGGTGGGAGGGCGGGCAGCAGTGGGCCAGGTTATTCCTGGTCCCTCAGCACTATAAAAGTAATACAGCAATTACCTTTAGCTTGCTGCTTCAGTTCCATTGCTAGTTCTGACCTAAAATGACAATCTGATTTCTTATTTATATCATAGGACTCTGATTGCCAGGTTAGAAGCAGCCCATCACCTGAAAAAATGGGTACTTTGAACACTGTCGTAAGTACCTTTCAAAATGAGAACAGTCACATCACCATTCTTAACAATGCGCAATGCCAACCCTATCTTGACCCCATTATCACGCCATTTCTGCCAACAAATACAATCAAACTCAATCTGTCTTCCACACAATCCTGCCAGGTCAGGTTACTGCAAGTGTTGTCACACTCAGTTGGGTGGGATTCTCTCCATACCCCTCTAACCCACATAAGTATTCCATGCCGGCAACACCTTGCACTTGGCAACAACACACAAAAGAGGTGGGCGAAGTACTTCTAAGAGGTGGATCTTCAAATTTCCTTCCAAGATGCAGAAAATATTATACACAAGTTGTATTATACACCGTGGGTGCACAGTGGCATAGTGATTAGCACTGCTGCCTCAAAGCGCCAAGAACTCGGGTTCAATTCCAGCCTCAGGTAACTGCCTGTGTGGAGTTTGCACAGTCTCTCCGTGTCTGCATGGGTTTCCTCCGGGTGCTCCAATTTCCTCCCATAGGCTTAGGTTGATTGGCCGTGCTAAATTGCTCCTTAGTGTCAGGGGAACTAGCAGGGTAAATATATGGGGTTACGGGGATAGGGCCTGGGTGGGGTTTTTGTCAGTGCAGGCTAGATGGGCTGAATGGCCTCCTTCTATATTGTAGGGATTCTATGATTTGGACTGCACTTGCACAAGCCTGGGAGAGCTGTAAGTTGTGCAGTCTGGCATTGTTACTTACTGCCAGCTCCCTAACATGCAGAACTGCAAGAATCAAATCAGCACTGGCGCACACTCAGGAACCTTTCGCTTATTTGAATGGTGCAGCTAATCAAATGAGCTCTCAGTGACTTTGCCCGGGCACAAACTTAGCACTGTTAAAAAAGATCAAGACAACTTGCTTTTAACACAGTAACGGCATAAATGTACCCAAATAAAGTTAAAATGCAAATGTTCTCAATCTCTTCAGCCCAAGCACAGTGTAACAGTTGTGCAAGCGCTGAAGTCAACAGGGAAATTAAGCAGGCAAAGCAAAATATTGCAGATACTGGAAATCTGAAATAAAAACAGAAAATGCTGGATAAGCTCAGCAGTCTGGAAGCATGCGGTGAGGTAAAGGGTTAACATTTCAGGTCAAGGACCTTGCATCAGAATTCCATCAGAAAGTGTCAATGGGATGAAACAGGACGTGTGCTCACAACAAGGCATAGGCATTCAATCCAGGTAACGGGGCACAATATTCTAAAGTAGGCTTAATTAAGGTCTTATACAAGAACATGTCATTTAATGGCATTGGTCATGTAACTTTAGAGAGTTAAGCACTGTGATATTCAAGTCCTTTTGTCTCTCCACAGGTTCCATCTTATCTGTATAAGAAGTAAGTACATTGATTGTTGACCCTGCCCATTTGCCTAACATTGGTTTCTCCCAGTTAAAATGTAGTTACTATGGAGTTGCTTAGTCTCCTCCATAGACTTCAAAACCTCTACATATTTGCGAACTTGAGGACTGACTGGATTGCATGGACTTCATAGGCCAACTTGCTAAAAGTCCTTCTCTTCTTCCTTATCCAGTCCTGAACTGTCCTAGACATCCAGGGCTCCCTGGACTTATTGCTCCTACATTTCCCCCTAAAGGGAACACTCTCCCTATTTCCTTTCTGAATGCCCCCCACTGCTCCACTGCAGACTTTTCCTCAAGGAGCTGTTCCTAGTCAACTTTGGCCAGATCCTGCCTCGTTTTAATAAAACCTGGCTCTCTCCAATCCAAAGTCATCTTTTGCAGGCACTCTTTCTCCTTCTCCATAACAAACTTGAACCAGACTATGTTGTGGTCACTTTCACTAAAATACTCCCGCACTGCTACGTTGAACAATTGTCCAGCTTTGCTCCACAGAACCAGATCAGGCACTGCGCCATCCCTTGTTGGGCCTGCTACATATTGATACAAAAAACTCCCCTAAATACATTTCAAGAAATCTGATTCCTCTAAATCCTTTACACTATGACTATCCCAATTTACATTGGGGAAGTTGAAATCCCCTAGCATAATTACACATTTATCCCATGCAGCATATTTATACTGCAGATATGATATGAGCAAAAGAGATACTAACAATCCATAGATCCAGAGGGAATTCTATGTGCCCAAAATTTCTAAGGAACTATCACAGCCAGATTTGAGAAATAATTTTTTACACCTAAAGAGGCACAGAAGTTATTGGAGGAAATAACTGGTGCTTGAAAACCTAATGAATCAACCACAAATTCATAACTCTGACATAGATCTCCGAGGAGGACCCAGATGCCTACCCTGCCACGGTCATGTGAAACCAGTTCATTAAAGCTCAGTCAAGAACAGAGTTTAGATGTAATCAAAACCTCTCTTAATGATCCAGGTCGCAGGGAAGTGTGGACCTGGAAAGAATGTGGCAAAGATTCCAGAAGTCGCCTTGCACAGAACAAAGGTGTCGGTAACATAGCTTTCCTGCAGGTGTTACGAAGTTGCTTAAAACATTTTCAGCAACAGTTTCATGTTCTATTGATTTTAAAACTGTTTTATCTCTTTCTTGTAATTATGACATCAGATCCCATTAAACCTCTCCACCTTTGACAAGTGACAGACCATTTATCAGCATCAAGGAGAGGTTGTGTGCACAGAATTCTAATGCAACATAGTTAAAAGATCATTGAAACGCTGCTGATATGATCGAGATTTGCTTTAAATGAGAACAATCGTGGTCGTGACTTAATGAACAATTTTTTTTGTTTGTTTTCTACGTCTCTCCTCTTGCCAATCGACAATGTGGTGCCACAGCGGGCTGAATTTTATAGTGAAGGGGGATTCTTCATCCCCTTCTCCCCCACCCTAAAGAGGAAAGTCAGTGTCCCATAGACCAATGCTCGACAAGGCCACCCCACAGCAATAACATGCTGCAGGTGGCCTTAGGCAGGTGAGGGCCAGACTCCTATCCCCTTTAGTAGGAGGATGTCATGCCCTTGGGAGCTGCTGGCCCAGTGTCGGGATTGCAAGGAAGCCTCGGGGAATGTCGATAGATCGGGACTGAGGTAAGTCCCAGGCATTTAGCCTAGGGGAAGGGGCACTGAGGTGGGGGCACAGGTTTTGAAAGCCAGGCAGGGAGGAACAAAGTTTGAGGGATGCGGGGGGGGGGGTATGGTTAGAATCTTGAGTTAGAATCTCATCGTGCACAGAGCACTCCCGAAAAGCTACACCCCCCTCTTCGTTCCCGCCTTTTCCACCAAGTTATTTAAAAAATGGCATTCTAAATCTCGCCCACTTGCCCATGCCAGCTGTTTTATGGCATGGGCAGCGTATTGTTCAAATCAATTGGCTCAGTTACAAGTTCAGTTGTCCATTAGAAATAGAAACCCTACAGTACAGAAAGAGGCCATTCGGCCCATCGAGTCTGCACCGACCACAATCCCACCCAGGCCCTACCCCCATATCCCTACATATTTTACCCGCTAATCCCTCTAACCTACACATCCCAGGACACTAAGGGGCAATTTTAGCATGGCCAATCAACCTAACCCGCACACCTTTGGACTGTGGGAGGAAACCGGAGCACCCGGGGAAAACCCACACAGACACGAGGAGAATGTGCAAACTCCACACAGACAGTGACCCAAGCCGGGAATCGAACCCAGGTCCCTGGAGCTGTGAAGCAGCAGTGCTAACCACTGTGCTACCGTGCCGCCCATACCTAATTAATACAGCATTAATTAGGTATTGGAAATGGCAGGTGGGCTGTGCTTTTTGGCACCCCACCCGCCCACCATTTTATGGGAAGCAAGTCGGGGGGTTGGGAGGGAAATTATGAACCTGTCAAATTTTACCCCCCGTCACCCCCATCCCCTCCGCACCCCTGCAAAAAGCACACCTGGCAGGAGGCCAGTGAATAAATCCAATTATTTCTCAGCCTTTGCTGAGATATCCAAGGTAGCAGGCAGAGGGATTAAGAGACCACATCTTTTAGGACTTGTGAAAAAATAAATAATGGTGACAATCCTTCTCTTGCACAACTCCTCCTGGCAGCGACAGTTTGTGGATGCCAGGTAAATAAAGGATTGGACAAAGCAAAAAGAACCATAAACAATGACGACCAGAAAAGAAAATGTCAGCATTTCAACCATTTGATCAAAGCTTCTAGAGGGTAAAGTGGAGGGCAGCAGAAAGAGGGGTTGACGCAGGTGCAGTTGGATATTGGGCATCACAGAGTGGTTGCAGAATAGCTGCAGAGGAACTGAGTGTGACTTCACAGAATGAGCAGCTGGGAGTTTGGTAAGTGAAGGAGTTCAATGAGGAAGTGAAGGAGGTGCTTGTTTCTTTTTCTATCATTCTCCGCCTCAGGGGAAGGACCTTATTTGTGATTAACTGCTAAGTTATTCTCCTTCTTCGACTGATAACTAGTTTGTAAATATCAATGTATAGCAGGACAGCTCAGCTGAACAGAATGTGCAACCTGTGGCACGTGGGAAGTCATGTGCGCACCACATGTCCGAGTTAAACATGTTTGCAGGAAGTATCACTGGCTTCAGAAGCTTGAACTTCCTGCTTTGGAACTCAATCAGTGGTGCATCAGTAAGGCAGTGAATAGCATATTTAGGGAGGTGGTCCTACCACAGCTTAGGAGGCAGAGAGGGAATGGGTGACTGCCAGGCAGTCTAACAGAATCAGGCAGATAACTCAGGAGTTCCTGGAGTCGATCTTGTTCCCTAACCAGTTTTCCATTTTGGATACTGGTGAGGGTGATTGTTCAGTCGAGGAATACAGCAAAAGCCAAGCCCCTGGCACTATGGGTGGTTCAGTTGCACAGGAGGGGAACAAAAAAGAGTGGAAGAGCAATATTGAAAAGGGAATTGTTAGGGGGACAAACAGGCATTTCTGCAGCATGGACATGAGTCCAGGATGGTATGTGGCCTCCCTGGTGAAGGATGTTACAGAGTGCCTTCAGGTCATTGTTCTGGGAAAGAGTGAACACAGTAAGAAGTCTCACAACACCAGGTTAAAGTCCAACAGGTTTATTTGGTAGCAAATACCATAAGCTTTCGGAGCGCTGTTCCTTCGTCAGATGGAGTGGAAATGTGCTCTCAAACAGTGCCCAGAGACACAAAATCAAGTTACAGAATACTAATTAGAATGCGAATCTCTACAGCCAGCCAGGTCTTAAAGGTACAGACAATGTGGGTGGAGGGAGCATTAAACACAGGTTAAAGAGATGTGTATTGTCTCCAGACAGAACAGCTAGTGAGATTCTGCAAGCCCAGGAGGCAAGCTGTGGGGGTTACTGATAATGTGACATAAATCCAACATCCCGGTTTAGGCCGTCCTCATGTGTGCGGAACTTGGCTATCAGTTTCTGCTCAGCGACTCTGCGCTGTCGTATGTCGTGAAGGCCGCCTTGGAGAACGCTTACCTGAAGATCCAAGGCTGAATGCCCGTGACTGCTATGACAACGGATGAATGAACACCGCTCGACAATCACCAGGCAAGACTGTTCTCTTCCTGTGGGGGAGCACTTCAGCAGTCACGGGCATTCAGCCTTGGATCTTCAGGTAAGCGTTCTCCAAGGCGGCCTTCACGACACACGACAGCGCAGAGTCGCTGAGCAGAAACTGATAGCCAAGTTCCGCACACATGAGGACGGCCTAAACCAGGATGTTGGATTTATGTCACATTATCAGTAACCCCCACAGCTTGCCTCCTGGGCTTGCAGAATCTCACTGGCTGTTCTGTCTGGAGACAATACACATCTCTTTAACCTGTGTTTAATGCTCCCTCCACCCACATTGTCTGTACCTATAAGACCTGGCTGGCTTTAGGGATTCGCATTCTAATCAGTATTCTGTAACTTGATTTTGTGTCTCTGGGCACTGTTTGAGAGCACATTTCCACTCCATCTGACGAAGGAGCAGCGCTCCGAAAGCTTATGGTATTTGCTACCAAATAAACCTGTTGGGACTTTAACCTGGTGTTGTGAGACTTCTTACTGTGTTCACCCCAGTCCAACGCCGGCATCTCCACATCAAAGAGTGAACAGCCAGAGGTCATGGTCCACACTGGTACCGATGGTATATGTAGGAAGACAGATGAGATCCTGAAAGCAGATTTTGGAGAGTTAGGCAAGAAATTAAAAAACAGGGCCTCAAAAGCAATAATCTCAGGATTATTCAAACTGTCACTGGTTGCTTAGTGAAACTTCACAGTTTTATCTCTATTTTTATCTTCAGCCTTTGCCCATATGTGTATGGGATCTGTGTGGAGCGTCCCAATCTGCTGCTTACAGTTGCATCTAGCTGGTCACTGGCGTCGTCATGTGGGTTATGACATTCATTCATTATTAGATGGACAAGGTCAGCCAGGCTGAGCGAGCCAGAGGTTGCATTGTGATTACAGGGTTCCCCTGCATCCAGAGTGCCATCAATTGCACTCATGTGGCCAACGGGTGAGTGAGTAGGAAGGTCTCCCACTCCATGAATGTGCAGATAGTTTCTGATCACAAGACACAGGTTCTGCAAGTGTGTTCAGGGTAACCCCCGGCAACTCCCATGATGCATACATTCTCCAACCCTCCCAGGTGCCGAGGCTGTTTCTAACTCCAGCTCAGCTGGATGGACAGCTGCTGGGTAACGGGAACTATCTATTGCAAAGGCAGTTCGTAACAAATCTCCAGTACAAAAGAACAGAAGCTGAGGAGAAGTATAAGAGGAGTCACGCCTCCACAAGGCTGTACGAGAGAGGACCATCGGTCTGCTGAAGATGAGATTCAGATGCCTGGACTGATTGGAGGAAGCACTGCAATATCCTCCACAGTCTGTGTCTCTTACAGTTGTTGCATGCTGCACCCTCCAAAATCTGGTTCTGGCAAAGGGGGACCCACTAGAGGGTGAAGATATTGAGGCAGGTCCATAGGCTGCAGATGACAATTCCAGTGGTGGATCAGAAGAGGATATGGTGGAAGGGAAGAATACGGTGAGGATGTGGAGGCAAACATCCGGAACCTTCAAGGAGACAGGGACACCAATGTGCTTGATTCAATGCACCTTCAGCTGGGCTGCCAAGGCACTGATTCTATCTCATGCCAGGGGCACCACCTCCTTACCAGACATTTGCAATGACCTGACCCATTGAACCTAAAGTCTAGTCAGTCCCTGTTCAATAACGTTTATAGCCCCTCACACTTAGCTTGAGACACTGGCGTGCCATGCAACCTATAAAAGAAGTGAAGCATACTCAGGCCATTATTACAAAACCAAAATTGATATGCTTTTGGCATTTAAAGACAATGGGTGAGATTTTATGGCCTCACTCGTCCCGAAACCCTAAAATCCTGCCCGAGATCAACGGAGCTTTCCATGCTCCATCCCTCGCCCGCTCCAATTCCTGTGGTGGGCGGGGCAATAAAATTCTGGCCAATGAATCTAACATTATCAAGTGTTAACAGATGTACCAGGAAACTACTTTAACTAATAATGGCAGGATGGAATATAATCTGTGAAACATTCCCCTTGTGCACATGGTGACTTGAACTTACATTTGCGGGTGCTACATCTTGGTGAGTCCACCCCCCCACATGTCACAGCACTGGAGTCATGTCTGTCAGACTATGTCGTGGCCATTGTCCTGGGCTGCCATCTCTGTCCAGGCCTACCTGGTCAGGTGCCCTCCTCCTGCCTTCCCGTGGCATCAAAATGTCTTGCCTGGCACTGACGCCTTCCACCAATACTCAGAGGTATTCATCCGAAAAATAGTGGGGGGGGGGGGGGGGGGGGGGGGGGGGGGCACAGAGTGCACACCGGACTTGTCCTCCCACCTGCCGTGCCCACTGGATACTGAGACTATGATTGCGGAGAAGGCTGAGGTTAGCAATTCTTTTCCAGATAGCTCCCTGAGGCTCCTTCCCAATTCCAGCCATCCTTCAGGGGGTTGTCAACTTTTTAAAGTCCCCTCCCACCAGGTCAGCATTGGACCTGGTGTCTGACCAACTCCCACTCATCCCAGATGTCCCGACCCCTCAAAACGTGTTTCATGCTGGGTGTGCCTTAATTGGCCAGTCATTGTGAAATTGGATCGCTAACGCAATGTCACCTGGGAGCAAATTCTACATCCGTTTCTGGGCCCACCCTCCTGGCACATCTGACCGGCGTGAGATTCAGGCCTTGGAAAATAATATGATCGGAAAGATTGAACATGGATCTATGAAAAAGAAATGATGTTTGACAAACCTGTTAAGAGCCTTTTTGAGGATGTTATTTGTTGCACAGATAAAGAAAATCATTAGAGGTGGTGTATTTGGAATATTTCTGAAGGCTTTTGATAAGGTCCCATGTAGATTAGTGAACAAAATTATAACACATGGGATTGGGAGTAATATGATAGCATGGATTGAGAACTGGTTCACACAGAAAAACTGGATAGGAATAAATGGGTCATTCTTAGGTTGGTAGAATGTTACCAGTGGGATACCATAAGGATCAACACTAGGGCCACAGCTATTCACAATCTATATCACTGATTTGCATGCCGGGAACAAATGTCACATTTCCAAACCTGCTTATGACACAAAACTAGGTGGGGGAATGTAAGCTGTGAGAAGGACACAAGGAGGCAGCAAGAGAACTGGGAAAGGCTAAAGTGAATCAGCAAGGACATGGTAGATGGGATATAATGTGAATAAGTATGAAGTTGTCCACTTCAGTAGAAAAAAACAAAAAAGGCAGAGAATTTCTTAAATTTGAAGAGATTGGGAATGTTTATGTTCAAAGGGACCTGTTTGTCCTTGTTCATGAGACACTAAAAGCTAGTATGCAGGTGCAGCAAGCAATTAGGAAGGCAAGTAATATGTTGGTCTTTGCTGCAAGGGGATTTGAATGCAGATGTCTTGTTGTATTAAGCCTTGGTGAGACCACACTTGGAGTACTGTGTACTTATTTGGTTGCCTTATCTAAGGAAGAATATACTTTCCACAGAGGGAGTGCAACGGAGGTTCACCAGACTAATCCCAAATGGTGAGATTATCTTATGAGGAGAGATTGACAAAACTGGGCCTGTATTCTCTCGAGTTTCGAAGAATGTGAGAGGATCTCACTGAAACTTATAAAATTCTCACAGGGTGTGGTGATAGGGTGATATAGTAAGATGTTTTCCCTAGCTGGAGTGTAGACCAAGACTCAGCATAAGAGGTAGGCCATTTAGGACTGAGATGAGGATGCATTTTTTCACTCAGAAGGGGTAATCTTTGGAATTCTTTACCCCAGAGGGAAGCTCAATCACTGAGTACGTTCAAGACAGAATTCGATAGATTTCTGGATATTAATGCCATCAATGGATGTGGGGAAAGTGACACTGAGGTAGATGATCAATCATGGTCAAACTGAATGTGGTGCCAATGGGCCAAATGGCCAACTCCTGTTCCTATGTGCGAGGATGGGTCAAGACAGATGAGCCTGACACGAGGACAGCAGATCTGGTAGGAGCAGTTACAATCACCATCAGGTGTAACTGAGGTTTCTGTCAAAGTTACAGCATTGGAATAGAAAAGCCATGAGGAAATTCACTCACTGTTATTTTAATCACTTGTACCTGAACGACATTTCGGATTCTATGGGCCGGATCTTGAGCCCACACTCTCTGCCCTCGGTGAGGGCTCAAAATCTGGCGAAACCCACAAATCGCGCATCTCGCTAGTGAGATCTCGAAATGTGAATTTTGCCACCCCTCACCAGCAACATAATCCGGCATGAACCTGATTTCAATACTTTTTAATAAATTTAAATATAAGTAAACACCCCCTCCGCCAGATTTCCCCGCTCTCGAGATTTTCACACCTCACTGATGTGACGGCACGTCGGCGAGATTTCCAACAGGTTCATCCAGGCGCACACCAGTCAAGGAAGTCTCTCTGGGGTGCAAAGGTCTAGATTGCTCCTGGGGGGAGAGACATGGCCAGGCAGTGCCCTGGCAATGCCCCTGGCACTACCCCCATGGCACAGGTTGGCACTGTCAGGTTGGCAGTGAAGAGACGGATCCTGGGGGGGGACGCCTCACACACACAGACTCATCTATTTGTGGTGGAGAGGAGCAGAAACAGAGAGGGATGGGGATGGTGGCAATGATTGGAGGAGAGGATGTTGAGGATGATCGTGTGGGGGGAGGGAGAGATTCCGGGGAGGGGAGGATGCCAAGGATGATCGGGGGTGGGGGGGTGGAGGCGGCAGACACCTCTGTGGTGGGGGTGGGGAGAGTTATATTTGTTTATATGATCGGGGCACCCTTTATAAACGGACCCCCACTCTCAGTGCAACCGGTTCCCAGTTCTAAGAGTCCCTGCTCCACCAGACTGATGGCACAATCACGCCCATTTTTTTTGTGGTTTAAGGGACAAATCTGGAGAGAATCCAGACCAGTGGAGCTGCAGAGTTCCACGCTAGTTTTCAAACCAGAATTGACTCTTTTGCCAAATTCTCGTAAGATTCTGCCTTACGTTTGTTTACTTTTGGAAGTTAAACATTCCATATAAAACTACTGTATGTATCCTAGTCTTAAAGATTCCATGATACATGCAAATGCAAGAGCAGAAATGCATAATCACGATAGCTTTGGCTGACTGAAAGATTAGTACACTCCATAATATAGATTCTTAAACACTGAAAAGGACTCTGACCTCTCTGGATCCTCACACCATCACTCTCAAACAGGCAGGGAACAGACTAGCTCCAAAGCTTTGGCTATGATTCTCAGTAACCACCTAGTACATGCCGACGACGCTCATGCGTTAAAGTAAGTGAAGAGCTCTTTTTCAGATGTTATGCAGAAGTCATTAGTGTCACATCTCAACTGACGAGAGTGCCCTCCAGTTTTCTGTTCATTCGTGGATGAGACCGGTCGATCTTGTCCCCTGGGGCAACTTAAAAGTCTGAATCTCAGATCAGACTGAGGATAAAAGTCAGGCTTTTTGGATATCTTTTGTTGGATAGATTTTTAATATGTAAACTGATATCTGGCATGGAAATAGGGATTTTAAAGAGCTCTTAATGTTTCAATATTAAAACGTGTTTAAGATTTGTCTTTATTGTCTGGATATATCACACAGGTGAAAGGCCATCAATAAACAAAGGGGTAAAACATCAATTTATTGTTTCCCGCAGAGCGTACTGCAAATAATTAAATTTGATCATTTATTCCAAGGGTTTGAAAATGATGGTATATGAGCAATTTCTTTCAAAGTGTCATCTGAGAACATACAGTAAAGGTTCATCAGGAAAGGCTATTAATGCACTAAAACAGTTTAATCAGAGTGAGTAAATGTAAGCTTTCGGTAAGGCAAAGAATAGTCTCAAAAGCCAGGTGTTTCTGCCACTATGCTGATGGAGTTCTTACGCCAGGATAGACTGCGATTTTCTTCAAGGCATTATTTGATTAAGTTGGCAATATTATGTGAGCAATGGTTGAGTGCCCACTGTGATATATTTTTGACCAAATTGATTTGTAAGAAACACTCTCCCTCTGCCTCTTCACTAAGTATGAATATGACTCTTGATTTAAATAGTAGTGCTGGAAGCCAAGTAAATTTACAACTGCTCAGTTAACTCTTTTCAATCAGAAAGATAAAAGGTGGCAGTACATGATGCAACATAATTCAATACCAGCTGTAATAAAAAAACATATTGTACCAGGGTTCTCCAATATTCATATTTTATTCAATCTGTAAACCAATGTAGGAAAAGGCAATTCAGGTGAAATGATGCCAACATTATTTGCCGTTGCACATAGATGCAAAACTCAGAGAACGTGGAAATTGTTTTATGTCCTGATGTAAGCACAGAATTCATACTCAAGCTGAGAAACTGCAGATCAAAGCCTGATCGTATGATTCATCAAAGTAAGCACTGTCCAAATTACTCAGCACATGAAAGGTTGTGGATACAGTATATGAAATGAGATCCAAGGAGCTGCTGGAATACTGCCCCATCCTGATCAACTCACAGGCCTAGCCAGGCTCTGATCTTCAACCTGTTCATATCAACATCCCATTTAAGTTGACAATCATACTTCTCCGCCCTCCAGATCAAAAACACATCACATGTGTCGACATGAACAGAAACCATGGCAGGCCTAAGTCAGCAGTTTGTCTTAAGTCCCGAACAGCAATGAAGGAAGGCCTCCTCTTAAATTATGCAGGCAGGCCTTGTTCTATTCAACATTTTCTGAGGGCCGAGTTCGATGAGAGCCCGGATTGGAATGTCCTGGAAGCTCGCTGTCAGGGGTCGCTTTTGCGCTTTGACCACAAAGAAAATCTGAAATTGATGTTGCTCGATGGGGCGGGGTGGGTGAAATCAGTGTTCGCGCGCTGCTGCTCTTTGCTCGCAGGGCGCTTTATCTCAACAATGTGAAAGCACAACAGTTCTCTCGACTGGGAGATACAGCAATGTCGAGTCGCTTGAACGCAGCTGTAACCTGTTCCAGGACCCAGCTCAGCCCCCTTGAAGCAAATGAAGGGCTTGAGCAGCATAGCTGCTCTCTATAGCAGGGTGGAAAAGCGTTCACACCATACTATAATGCTTCACTTCCATCACAGAAAGAATCACTCCCGTTAAGAATGTTTTGAAGTTATTAATGATGATTTCACTTCAGTACATTTGATGCTGCTTCCATACCTTTCCTGACCGGCTATGTAGACATAAGCAGATTGCTTCCCGCCATGTCAGGATAAGTGGGTAGAACTGAAAACAGACAGATATCAGACATGGCAGAAGCTGCTTTCTACAAAATAAGCTGGGTGGCTCAGACTCAGAAAATATACAAGGGTGGCTCCGCAACATGTAGCCTATGGATGAAATAGATTACTTTGGAATCAGTGAGTACCATATGAAGATTGGAGCATTCTAAGTAAATTTAAGAGATCTAGATTGGGCTTCATCAATCTCGGGGAGGAGTTTCTCGTTCGGAAATGTTGAAAGGCTGCAGAGTTAAGTACTTAAAATGGTTGTGTGTGTCAACAGCGCTAGATTTTCACTGTGTGTCAGTATCCATGAACCCATAGAATCCCTACAGTACAGAAGGAGGCCATTCGGCCCATCAAGTCTGCGCCGACCATAATCCCACCCAGCCTTATTCCCGTAACCCCACATATTTACCCTGCTAATCCTCTGACATGAAGGTCAATTTTAGCATGGCCAATCAACCTAACCCGCACATTTTTGGACTGTGGGAGGAAACCAGAGGAAACCCACACAGACACAGGAAGAATGTGCAGACTCCACACAGACAGTCACTTGAGGCCGGAATTGGGTCCCTGGCGCTGTGAGGCAGCAGTTCCAACCACTGTGCCACTGTGCCGCCCTATTGAATGTGTATGTTGAATATGTTGAAGGAGGATGCATTGGGCACATGACAATTTATAGTTCTTACTGTTGCCATGTTCCTACAACAATCTCACTGGAAAGAAGTTCTGTCATGCACCACAAAACATAAATCATGACGCAAATCGGAACGTCTGCCACTTGATTAAGACGTTGGTAAAACCCAAACTCAAGTTTAATTTGTAACATTTCAGTGGGGTATACAGTCTGGGCACAACATTGCTGGGGTGACAGTACTCTGGACTCGAAAGATAACAAAACTTGTTTGAAAAGGAATTGGACTGCACTGATGAATATTAAGGCCAAATATGAAAATGGCAAGTTCTCCCTCATCTCTCACAGACCCAGATGGACTATCTGGGTTCGACAGGCTGTTGCTGTTCATGTTTCCACTGTTTTTGCTTGCTTTTGTGGAGATCAATGAGCTGGTGCTGGTACAGTCTGACACTGCAATGCATCACTGCTGCCAGTTTATACAGTTAGCTGTGCGAGTTTCCCAGATGTTGATCTGAATATTACATAGCTCGGGGTTGTGCATGTTTATGAACTTGTATTTCTCTGCCTGCTTCTATTTAGCCTGTTCCAGTGAGCTGTACTAGATTCTTTTGTGCTTCCTGGAATTTTCATATAGACCGAGACACAGTGTCCTGACCACGCTGCTCTGACTTTGCGCTTGAGCTCAATTTCAGTGGCCTTGGGGCATTTGGGGAGTTTGCGGTTGATAATTTAATCCCACTATTTAATGTGCATTTTGCTCTTGAACTATCGGAGTTGGGACTTGTAAGCATGTGTCAGCTGTATTGTGGCAGCATTCTCATGTCTGTGGGTAGAAATCCCATTCGAGGCTCGAACACAAATATCTAAGATGACATTCCAGTGCCGTATTGAGGTTGTCCTGCGCTGTCGGAGGTGCTGTTTTTGAGAGAAAATGTTAAAACAAGGAATTGCTTATCCACTCAGGAATACTTAAAAGATCTCAAGGCACTGTTTTGAAGAGAGCAGAGGAGTTATCCCCAGTGGCCTGGCTACTGTTTATCCCTCAATCAATATCACTAAAATCTGATTATTGTTTGTCTGTGGGACCTTCTTGTGCACAGAATGGCTGCCATGGTTCCTGTGTCAACAGTGACTGCACTTCAGAAGCAAAGTACTTCGCTGGCTGTAATGTACTTTGGGATGACCTGCGGTCATGTGTAGTGCTACAAAATTCCAAATCCTTCTTTCTCTCAAAGATGACAACAGCAAATTTAACACTTCGATCAGAAAAGGATGTGGCAATGATCCAATCCCTGTTCACTTTCAACTCTGATCTTGATCCTGCACGAGATCCAGGCACAACCTTTCAGCATCATTTAGATTTTCTAATATGCAAGAGCAGTTTATCCTCTCTTTGCATATCATACAACAGCGCACGTGTCACACAGGGCAGCACGGTCGCACAGTGGTTAGCGCTGCTGCCTCACAGCCTAGAGACCTGGGTTCGATTCCCGGCTGGGGTGACTGTGTGGAGTTTGCACATTCTCCCCATGTCTGCGTGGGTTTCCTCCGGGTGCTCCAGTTTCGTTCCACAGTCCAAAGATGTGCAGGTTAGGTTGATTGGCCATGCTAAATTGCCCCTTAGTGTCCCGGGATGCATAGGTTAGAGGGATTAGTGGGGCAAATGCATGGGATTATGGGATAGGGCCAGGGTGAGATTGTTGGCGGTGCAGACTCGATGGGCCAAATTGCCTCCTTCTGCACTGTAGGGATTCTGCACAAGTGAGCTGAAACTGTTGCCAACATTTAGTTTAGCATTACCAATGGTAATGATTAGTTGGGTAGCCTTTTCCTTACTCATACGGAAGGTTGGATCTCCTCTTTCCACCAATGCAGCAGTGGAGAAAAACTTCCAGCCACTACCTAGACCCTGATCTTCCTGATTAAGGAATCATTTAACATGCGTGGCTGACACCTAGTTGGATTCTGACAAACTAGGAGGAGCTTGCCACTGCCAAAGCTCTTGGTGGTGTTATTGCGGAACTGGCCCTGTCGCACCTGAAGAACCAAAGGTGATTTAAATGCGCTGACAACTTCAAAGAAGAATTCAGTAGAAGTTTGTGGAGGCCTCCACCTTGGCTGATGCTTTGGGATCTTTGTGCCGATATCCGGGCTGCAGCTGCCAGGCTTTGCTGGAAATCCCAGAGCGGACAGCAGAAAACTCCTTTCTGACAGCACTCGAGATGTTAGGACATCCAGTGCTCATTCTGGCAAGGGCCTGATGAGAGTTATTAGGTTGCAGTCATTGTTGCCCTGGGTCCGAATTCTCCGGTCTCATATTCCCCGCTACCTCTGCCAGAGAGTACGGAGAATTTGGCCAAATCTCCATTCACAGCAGCGGAACCGGAGAAGCCCAGCCACGGGCAAGGCTGGAGAATCCCATCCGCGGGCGAGGCCGGAGAATTTCAGCCCTGATTTCCATCCTAAACTGGATGCCGCCCTATCCATTTGTCTTGAATTTTCAGAGTAATAAAAACCATGAGGCTGAAAAGTTGCAGCTATCCAGAAGCAGCTTTACCATGACCTTAGGGTGAGTGGAAGCAATGCAATAAATTAGGCCAGTTTCTAGATAAGCCAGATCTTGGTTTGTCCACCAATGTTCATGGCCCTTGTTTTGAGTAGAAGTTCCTCCAGGATGCATCTGGGATGTCTTACCCTTGTCCAGCAGGCAGAAGATTGCATTGTACATGATTAGCCTGCACTTAATATCTTATATCAGAAGAAGTAGACCTTTACTATTGGTTGTTTTGACACCACTGGGACCAATGCTAACACCCTAGGTGGTGCCACTCCCGTCACCTGTAATGAACTCTCCAATGAAGACCTTTCAGTGCAGTAAGTGGACACATCTATCGCCAAGGTTTCCAATTTCACTATCTCACTGGAGACAATCTGAGTTCCAGACACATGATGATCAGGTTGTATTGGACAGTGACTAAACACTCCCCACTATGACTGCTTTTTGTCTCATCATTAAGCAGGCAGTAAAAAAGGCAAATGGTATGCTGGCCTTAATAGCAAGAGGATTTGAGTACAGGAATGGAGATGTTTTCTTGCAACTGTACAGAGCATTGGTGAGGCCACAACTGGAGTATTGTGTGCTGTTTTGGGGTCTTTATCTGAGGAAGGATGTCCTTGCTATAGAGGGAGTACAGCGAAGGTTTAACCAGGCTGATTCCTAGGATGACAGGTTTGTCGTATGAGGAGGGACTAAGTCGGTTTGGATTATATTCACTGGAGTTTAGAAGAGTGAGAGAGGATCTCATAGAAACTTATAAAATTCTAACAGAATTAGACAGAGTAGATTCAGAAAGAATGTTACCAATGGTGGGGAGTCCAGAACAAGGGGTCATAGTTTGAGGATAAGGAGTGAACCTTTTGGAAGTGAGACGAGGAGAAATTTCTTCACCCAGGGAGTGGTGAATCTGTGAAATTCATTACCACAGAAAGTAGTTGAGGCCAAAACGTTGTGCGCTTTCAAGAAGAAATTAGATATAGCTCTTGGGGCTAAAGGGATCAAGGGATATGGCTGGCACAGTGGCACAGTGGTTAGCGCTGCTGCCTCACAGTGTGAGGGACCCAGGTTCGATTCCCGGCTTGGGTCACTGTCTGTGTGGAGATTGCACATTCTCCCTGTGTCTGCGAGGATTTCCTCCAGGTGCTCCAGTTTCCTCCCACAGTCCAAAAATGTGCAGGTTAGGTGAATTGGCCATGCTAAATTGCCCAGGAGACTAGCTAGGGTAAATGCATGGGGTTGTGGGAATAGGGCCTGGGTGGGATTGTGGTCGGTGCAGACTCAATGGGCTGAATGGCCTCCTTCTGCACTGTAGGATTCTATGATATGGGGAGGGTGGGGGGGGGGAAGGTGAAATCAGGCTATTGAATTTGATGATCAGCCGTGATCAAAATGAATGACGGAGCAGCTCGAAGGGCCGAGTGGCTTCCTCCTGCTTCTAGTTTCTATGTTTGTAATCATTAAGCTCCCTATTGGTATGACTGTACTATTAGAAAATGTACCACTCTACAAAACCCATGCGCTATATCAAGGTGGAGTCAGGACAGCAAACAATGTCATGTCATGGAATAACACTAATTTGCCTGCTGATTGCAAACATGGGAAGCCACTTTGCCAAAGGAGGAAGGTAGAAGGAGAAAAGTTGAAAAGGAAGCAGACCGTGCAGTGCTCAGCAGCTGACTGCTCATCTCAAGATAAATATTGGCAAAGCTATTGACGGATTGCCTCATCACCAACTCTATTGTGTGACAGGATGAAATACAGGGAAATAAGAAAAATAGCAGGTGGCAGTGTATACTTTCCACTGTATTAAAAGAAGAAAAAAAATTATCAAAAAGTACTCCATTACTTTTAATGTGGCAGAGAAAGAAAGACAGAGCAGTGAGAAATATTTCAATTTTGAGGACTCTTTTGTGATATAAGAACAAATTATTAAGAAACCGAAATGTTTGAAAATCATAAAAATGACAAATACACTGCGCAAAAGGATGGTGTCCCTTTAAATTCAGCTCACAACATTTCTGCTGTGGCTTTTGAAAATAAGGAGTCATACTGTGGGTGGGTGAAAGGGAGGAAAGGAAGGATTTTATGTCACACCTTTCACAGCCCCTGAACATTGCAAAGCATTTTCAAACCAACAACGTACTTCTGACTTTTAGTTATTGTTGCAACTTGGGTTACGCAGTAGCCAAGTTGGGCCCAGCAAGCTCCCACACCAATCTGATAATCACCAGATAACCTGTGCTTACAATGTTGACTGAGGAAGAACATTGGCCAGGACACCAGGGATAACTCTTGTGCTGCTCTTCAAAATAGTACCATCAGATCGTACACCATCCACTCAGATAGTCATTTTATGGTTTAGCCCCCAAGTGGCTGATGTCAAGAGGTGAAGTGAGAGTGTCTGCTCTTGAGGTCAAGGAACCAGTTGACCTAATGTGATATCAGTTCCACTAATCATAGAATAGAATCATAGAATCCTAGAGTGCAGGAGGAGGCCATTCAACCCGTCGAGCCTGCACCGACAACAATCCCATCCAGGCCCTATCCCCGTAACCCCATGTATTTATCCTGCTAAAGCCCCCTGACACAAAGGGGCAATTTTGCTTGGCCAATCCACCTAACCCGCACATCACTGGACTGTGGGAGGAAACCTGCAGGAAACCCACGGGCACAAGGGAGAACACACAAACTCCACACAGACAACGGCCTGAAGCCAGAATTGAACCCGAGTCCCTGGTGCTGTGATGCCACCGTGCCGCCCATAGAATAGAATAAAATCCCTACAGTGCAAAAGAGGCCATTCGGCCCACTGAGTCTGCACCGGCTCTCTGAGCGAGTATCTTACTCACGTCCTAACCCCCGCCCTATCCCTGTAACTCCACACATTTCCCATGGTTAATCCATCTAATCTACACATTTTTGGATGCTAAGGGGTAATTTAGCATGGCCAATCCGCCTAACCTGCACATCTTCAGACACTAAGGGGCAATTTAGCAAAGTGAATCTACCTAACCTGCACATCTTTGGACTGTGGGAGGAAACCTGAGCATCCGGAGGAAACCCAAGTAGACACGGGGAGAACGTGCAAACTCCACACAGACAGTGGCCCGAAGCCAGAATTGAACCCGGGTCCCTGGCACCGTGAGGCAACAGTGCTAACCACTGTGCCACCCATATTCACAATGCCATCTTTACATCTGTGCAGCAGGTTGGAAATCTACCCCTATATTTTTCATTTTGGATTCAGTGGTCAGTGATAGACTTTCTGCATTTAAAATAAAGCTACAGAGAACAACAGGCAAATTAGATTCATTTACAATCAATGCAACACAAAGTCAAAGTCGCACACTGTCACTTCTATATTGTCATTTCCCACTCTCTCTGACATTTGCTTGAGGTCTGAATTTCCATTAATAGATAGAAATTCATTTTTAATTTGTTAATTTGAACAGCCGCCCGCTATCACAACATTACATAATTTATCCTGCGTGGCCAACAATGGATTTTTCCATCACTACGAGTTAGTTAGACAACAGCAGATGTGAAAAGACACTTTAAAGTTTTTTAAATCCATTGGTTGTGATTAATATTTAATGATGGTCATATCTATTGTTTCTGCAACTGTTCAGATCATGAGAAAACAAGGGTGTAAATGTAAATCAGAGATACAGACATCATGCAATTAAAAACAATTTGACATTGAGTGTGTCAAGCTGGGAAAATTCTTCCATGGGTTAATATTGCAATTAGGTCTCAGCAACTTAGTTGCTTGTCTTCACAACCCTTCTTCAATGACCAAAACATTTCCAAAAATAGTGACTGATTTGTTAATTATTTCACTCCAATGTGATTCATCTTAAATGCCTACCCCAACGATAGCTGCAGCATATTAGACCGAGTCTAGGTTGCCGTCAGCTCCCACTTATCGTTAGTTCTATTGGGAACTGGTAAACGGAACATGACAATAAAACTGCTCCTGTGTGTCACATTTAGGTGGCATTTTTCCCTTGTGTCTTCAGCAGAAGCCTATTTTGCAACCTGCACAAGTGCAACAAGAAATTTCTACCCAGATCGATATTTCAGTCTCCACGACAGACGTAAACACGCTGCCAGTGACTGAGCTAGAGGCAGGATCGGGCTAACTACATTTGTTGCCAAGTTCGACAAGTTCTACTTAAGTTGCAGCTGATTATTTTTTATTTTATGCAGTAGGATGAGCAATGCCAATGCTGGGGAAATAAACATTTTTCACACTGAACCCTCAATGCTCAAGAATTCCCAGCATAGTTAGCAAATCTCAATTTCTGCAAATCTGCAGTTTTTACAGATGCACCATAGAAAGCATTCTTTCTGGATGTATCACAGTTTGGTATGGCCACTGCTCTGCCCAAGACCACAAGAAACTACAAGGGGTTATGAATGTAGCCCAGTCCATCAGGCAAACCGGCCTCCCATCCATTGACCCTATCTACACTTCCCGTTGCCTCGGAAAAGCAGCCAGCATAATCAAGGACCCCAGACATTCTCTCTTCCACCTTCTTCCGTCGGGAAAAGGATACAAAAGTCTGAAATCACATACCAATTGACTCAAGAACAGCTTCTTCTCTGCTGCCGTCAGACTTTTGAATGGACCTATCTTATACTAAGTTGATCTTTCTCTACACCCTATGATTGTAACAATATATACTGCACCCTCTCCTTTCCTTCTTCCTATATACTATATGAACAGTATGTTTTGTCTGTATAGCAGTAAGAAGTCTCACAACGGAAGGTTAAAGCCCAACAGGTTTATTTGGTAGCACAAGCCACTAGCTTTCAGAGCGCTGCTCCTTCATCAGGTGAGTGGG
Organism: Mustelus asterias; assembly: GCF_964213995.1. Taxonomy (NCBI): domain Eukaryota; kingdom Metazoa; phylum Chordata; class Chondrichthyes; order Carcharhiniformes; family Triakidae; genus Mustelus; species Mustelus asterias. The sequence continues at coordinate 42,954,171 of NC_135823.1, read as the reverse complement.
ATTTCAGTTCACAAACAGGGCATATAAAGACACAAACTCAATTTACAAAATAATGAGTGGAATGCGAGTCTTTACAGGAAATCAAGTCTTAAAGGTACAGACAATGTGAGTGGAGAGAGGGTTAAGCACAGGTTAAAGAGATGTGTATTGTCTCCAGCCAGGACAGTTAGTGAGATTTTGCAAGCCCAGGCAAGTCGTGGGGGTTACAGATAGTGTGACATGAACCCAAGATCCCGGTTGAGGCCATCCTCATGTGTGCGGAACTTGGCTACCAGTTTCTGCTCAGCGACTCTGCGTTGTCGTGTGTCATGAAGGCCGCCTTGGAGAACGCTTACCCGAAGATCAGAGGTCGAAAGCCCGTGACCGCTGAAGTGTTCCCCAACAGGAAGAGAACACTCTTGCCTGGTGATTGTCGAGCGGTGTTCATTCATCCATTGTTGTAGCGTCTGCATGGTCTCCTCGATGTACCATGCCTCGGAACATCCCCGAACATCACCCAAGCACAACGCAACGCCATCCACGCTCTCAAGACCAACCGCAACATTGTCATCAAACCAGCAGACAAATGGGGGGCCATCGTCATACTGAACAGAACAGATTACTGCAAAGAAGTGTACCGACAACTGAACAATGAGGAACACTACAGACAGTTACCCGCAGACCCGACCAAAGAACACACCCGTCAACTCAACAGACTGATCAGGATCTTTGATCCGGACCTTCAAAGCATCCTCCGTGCTCTCATCCCACGTACTCCCCGCGTTGGAGATCTCTACTGCCTCCCGAAGATACACAAGGTAAACACACCCGGCCGTCCCATCGTATCGGGCAATGGGACCCTGTGCGAGAACGTCTCCAACTACATCAAGGGCATCCTGAAACCCATTGCACAAAGAACCCCCAGCTTTTGTCGCGACACTACAGACTTCCTACAGAAACTCAGCACACATGGAGCAGTTGAACCAGGAGTTCTCCTTGTCACAATGGATGTCTCGGCACTCGACACCAGCATCCCCCACAACGATGACATTGCTGCAACTGCCTCAGTACTCAACACCGACAACTGCCAATCTCCAGATGCAATTTTACAACTCATCCGCTTCATCCTGGACCACAATATCTTCACCTTCAACAACTAGTTCTTCATCCAGACACACGGAACAGTCATGGGGACCAAATTCGCACCTCAATATGCCAACATCTTCATGCATAGGTTCGAACAAGACCTCTTCACCTCACAGGACCTTCAACCGATGCTATACACTAGATACATTGATGACATTTTCTTCCTTTGGACTCATGGTGAACAATCACTGAAACAACTCTATGATGACATCAACAAGTTCCATCCCACCATCAGACTCACCATGGACTACTCTCTGGAATCGGTTCTTGGACACACGCAACTCCATCAAGGACGGCCACCTCAGCACTTTACTGTACCGCAAGCCCACGGATAACCTCACGATGCTCCACTTCTCCAGCTTCCACCCTAAACACATTAAAGAAGCCATCCTCTACGGACAAGCCCTCCATATACACAGGATCTGCTCAGATGAGGAGGATCGCAACAGACTCCTCCAGACGCTGAAAGATGCCCTCATAATAACAGGATATGGCACTCGACTCATCAATCAACAGTTCCGATGCGCCACAGCAAAAAACTGCACCGACCTCCTTAAAAGACAAACACGGGACACGGTGGACAGAGTACCCTTCATCATCCAGTACTTCCCCGGAGTGGAGAAACTACGACATCTGCTCCGGAGCCTTCAACATGTCATTGATGAAGATGAACATCTCGCCAAGGCCATCCCCACACCCCCACTTCTTGCCTTCAAACAACCGCACAACCTCAAACTGACCATTGTCCGCAACAAACTACCCAGCCTTCAGGAGAACTATGACCACGACACCACACAACCCTGCCACAGCAACCTCGGATAATCGACACGGATGCCATCATCTCACGTGAGAACACCATCCACCAGGTACACGGTACATACACTTGCAACTCGGCCAACATTGTCCACCTGATACGCTGCAGGAAAGGATGTCCCGAGGCATGGTACATTGGGGAGACCACACAGACGCTACGACAATGGATGAATGAACGCCGCTCGACAATCACCAGGCAAGAGTGTTCTCTTCCTGTTGGGGAACACTTCAGCGGTCACAGGCTTTCGACCTCTGATCTTCGGGTAAGCATTCTCCAAGGCAGCCTTCACGACACACAACAACACAGAGTCGCTGAGCAGAAACTGATAGCCAAGTTCCGCACACATGAGGACGGCCTCAACCGGGATCTTGGGTTCATGTCACACTATCTGTAACCCCCACGACTTGCCTGGGCTTGCAGAATCTCACGAACTGTCCTGTCTGGAGACAATACACATTTCTTTAACCTGTGCTTAACCCTCTCTCCACTCACATTGACTTGATTACCTGTAAAGACTCGCACTCCAACCATTATTTTGTAAATTGAGTCTGTGTCTTTATATGCCCTGTTTGTGAACTGAAATCCCACTCACCTGACGAAGGAGCAGCGCTCCGAAAGCTAGTGGCTTGTGCTACCAAATAAACCTGTTGGACTTTAACCTGGTGTTGTGAGACTTCATACTGTGTTTACCCCAGTCCAATACCGGCATCTCCACATCTGGTCTGTATAGTGCACAGGAAACAATACTTTTCACTGTATCCCAATATATGTGACAATAGTGACAATAAATAAATCAAATCTCCCTCTGTCTCCATGATACCTAACCTTCACCTCAGAAGACTTTCCTCTACTGCATCACACATTTTCTATTTGTCACATCAGCTAACCAGAGGATACTTGCCAGTTCAATGTCCATCCGGATTGAATTTTGAGCAGGTTTCCTTTGCTATGGACTGATGTCCACTTGGAACAATACGACATGCAAAATACTAATTAGATGCAGGATCCTTGCAGCCAGCAGAGAGAAGACTTGTAGTCAATTAGCCTTGGCCGAATTCAACCCCAATTTCCTGGGCAGAGTTTCTAATTTACTGTGGTCACAAGTGTCCTAGACTTCTTTCTTCTGAAATGAAGAGCCCATTTTACAGTTTAACCAGCAGGCAGGAACTAGCATATGCTCAGTTAATTTTTGTTTTTTTAAAAGTTTATTCGTGTCACAAATAGGCTTACATTAACACTGCAATGAAGTTACTGTACAAATCCCCTAGTTGCCACAGTCCGACACCTGTTCAGGTACACTGAGGGAGAATTTAGCATGGCCAATGCACCTATTTAGCACGTCTTTTGGACTACAGGAGGAAACTGGAGCACCCAGAGGAAACCCACACAGGCATGGGGAGAACATACAAGCTCAGCACAGACAGTGACCCAAGCCAGGAATCGAACGCGGGTGCTCGGCGCTGTGAGGCAGCAGTGTTAACCACTGTCCCCTTAAAGAATAATGTATACCCTTGGGCTAGTTCTCCTGCACGAGTTTGGTGAAAATGGCATTAAGATATGGAAAAGTAGTTGAAGAAGGCTATTCAACAGAAATGGACGTAAATTGTAGCTATATAGAGTGTGGTACAAATTTGGGCTTTTGCCCTGCTGTTATGAGCAGATAATCACTCCTATAAGTGATGATTATCTTGCATTTTGAGATATGCCTGTTACCCAAATTCTAACTGTGTGATACTGCACGCCAGGACTATATTAATAATAACCCATTAGAATCCAAATTGGATGTTTGGACCTTTCACTTCTTTAACTGTTTTGAAAGTGGACTGAGAAGTAAAGTAAAAGTTAAAGTTTAGTTATTCGTCACAAGTAAGGCTTACATTAACACTGCAATGAAGTTACTGTGAAATTCCCCTAGTCGCCACACTCCGGCGCCTGTTCAGGCCAATGCCCCTAACCAGCACGTCTTTCGGACTGTGGGAGGAAGCTGGAGAACCCAGAGGAAACCTATGCATACACGGGGAGAATGTGCAAACTCCACACAGGCAGTGACCCAAGCCGGCAATCAAACCCGCGTCCCTGATGCTGTGAGGCAGCAGTGCTAACCACTGTGCCGCTCAGAAAATACCTCGTGAGACAAATACACGTTTTTAAGCTAATTTACTTAACAAGTGTACTTATAAACATAGCATTATGATTTCACTTATTCAATTAGTATAACATGCCTTTGCATAATAATACTAAATGCATAAGAAATGCTATACTTCCCCACATAAATCCTCATTATTTAAGCAAAAGAAAGCCCAAATTAATTTTCTGTACACTCCTTATACCCACAACCTACCTTTTTTGGATATCTGACCTGCTCCCTCTGGCTCCTGTTTTCTAACAATCTGTGTTCGGACAGTGAGAATGGGCCAGAAACCTCTTAAAAATAATGTGTGGATTATGTGCTAGATTTTCACTCCTGAGTCGGATGTGCAGAGCCATGGCATTTCCCAGGCCCAAGAACGCAACCCAGGAAATAGAGGCCCAGAGTTTGGATTTTTGTTCCGGGGTGGAGGTTGAAGGGGACGAGCTGGATTACAAGTTTGGTGCAATGCATCCCCGGGATAAGTGAGAAGGTTGTCAGGTGCGCAGGCAGGTTGGCCAGAAGACCAGCCTCAGTGCCCCGGCACTTTATTGAAATGATTAAATAAATGAATAAAGCACAAACAAAAATCCCTCCAGCCATCACTCCTCACACGCCCGTACAATCCCTCAAGTCCCATCCATGCCATGTCAACCACTCACCCCCATTGCCTCCCATTCCCCCTACCTCGACACCCTCCCCCTCCATGATTAAATACTAATAAGCTATGTCTTGATTTTATTTAATAGAAGACTGTAAGTAATAATGAAATTAATAACCTCTGTTGGTAATCAATAAACATTTAGGTCAGCATTTTCATGCAGATCGAAATGGGGGTTGGTGGAATGGGGGCAGCTTTAAAATTGTACATCCTTTGGGATTGTTAAAAGTAGACATGACTGTGTGTGAAACGTGCATAATTTCATTGGAACTGTCCAAGCTGTCAAAGGACTCTCAAAGCTGTCCAAAGTATGTCAAATTGTCAAAGAACTGCCAAACTGTCAAAGAACTATCAAAACTCCGTGAAACCTACAAAGCCCATTGAAACTACCGAGCCTCTCAAGGAATTTAATTCTGCTGAGCTTTAAATTTTGATAAAAGATTGTGTATTGTTTTCCTCTATCCAGTAAAGAGTTTTTTTTAATGTGTTTAAGAATGGTGATTTGACAAAGCTTTATTAAAATCAATATGGGTTTAATCATTTAAAAAATAAGTATTTCTACTAAGAGTTCTCCAGTCATTTGCTGAATTAAAATAACCGAAAATGACCTTATGCAAATAATTTCATAGTTTATTGTTGAACACAAGTCACACATTCATTTATTTAAAAAGAGCTGCAAGGAAAAGCCTGGGAGCTACAGGCCAGTGAGCCTCACATCTGTGGTGGGTAAATTGTTGGAAGGTATTTTGAGAGACAGGATTTACAGGCATTTAGAGACACAAGTACTGATTTGGGACAGTCAGCATGGCTTTGTGAGTGGAAAATCATGTCTCACAAATTTGATTGAGTTTTTTGAAGGGGTAACCAAGAAGGTGGATGAGGGCAGTGCAGTTGATGTTGTCTACATGGACTTTAGCAAGGCCTTTGACAAGGTACCGCATGGTAGGTTGTTGCATAAGGTTAAATCTCACAGGATCCAGGGTGAGGTATCTAAATGGATACAAAATTGGCTTCTTGACAGAAGCCAGAAGGTGGTTGTAGAGAATTGCTTTTCAAACTGGAGGCCTGTGACCAGCGGTATGCCTCAGGGATCAGTGCTGGGTCCACTGTTATTTGTCATTTATATTAATGATTTGGATGAGAATGTAGGAGGCATGGTTAGTAAGTTTGCAGATGACACTAAGATTGGTGGCATAGTGGACAATGAAGAAAGTTATCTCCAATTGCAACGGGATCGTGATCAATTGGGCCAGTGGTCTGACGAAAGGCAGATGGAGTTTAATTTAGACAAATGCGAGGTGATGCATTTTGGTAGATTGAAACAGGGCAGGACTTACTCAGTTAATGGTAGGGCATTGGGGAGAGTTACAGAACAAAGAGATCTAGGGGTACATGTTCATAGCTCCTTGAAAGTGGAGTCACAGGTGGACAGAGTGGTGAAGAAGGCATTCGGCATGCTTGGTTTCATCAGTCAGAACATTGAATACAGGAGTTGGAATGTCTTGTTGAAGTTGTACAAGACATTGGTAAGGCCACACTTGGAATACTGTGTGCAATTCTGGTCACCCCATTATAGAAAGGATATTATTAAAGAGTGCAGAAAAGATTTACTAAGATGCTACCAGGACTTGATGGATTGAGTTATAAGGAGAGGCTGGATAGACTGGGACTTTTTTCTCTTGAGCGTAGGAGGCTGAGGGGTGATCTTATAGAGGTCTATAAAATAACGAGGGGCACAGATCAGCCAGATAGTCAATATATTTTCCCAAAGGTAGGGGAGTCTAAAACTAGAGGGCATACGTTTAAGGTGAGAGGGGAGAGATACAAAAGTGTCCAGAGGGGCAATTTTTTCACACAGAGGGTGGTGAGTGTCTGGAACAAGCTGCCAGAGGTAGTAGTAGAGGCGGGTACAATTTTGTCTTTTAAAAAGCAATTAGATAGTTACATGGGTATGATGGGTATAGAGGGATATGGGCCAAATGCGGGCAATTGGGATTAGTTTAGGGGATTTTTTTTTAAAAGGGCGGCATGGACAAGTTGGGCTGAAGGGCCTGTTTCCATGCTGTAAACCTCTATGACTCTATGGCTCATATTTTGTGATGTGGAATTTCTTTGAAGTCCTGCTGACTGATGCTTGTGTGTTTGAGAAAAGGATGCATTCTAAAGAGCTTCCCAAACCAGCATAATCAATGAATCTCATAATCTCAACCAGAGGCCATAAGGGCAGTTTTATGGACGGGCCCTGTTTCGGTCAAATTACATCTTGGGGCAGCATAAAAGATGAAAAACAGTATAAGTGGTTTGAGGTGTGACTCACTTACATTTTAAATTTGTCAATCTTTCACTCTGGTTTTCGACTGATTCCACCTAAATTATGCTGAAATCTGGGTATAAAATTAGTTGAAACATCCTTGTGTGGCACCAACTTTGAATGTTCAAATATTCACAGTGGATAGCGGATACAACATATGCCTATTTACTGGGGAATCAGGTCAATATCATGCAATATACAAGGACGTTCAACTTCAGCAACTCAATGTGGTCATCTCAGCTTTCAGAATTGTTTCCCACCAGTATTGCACAGGTCAACACCACATGGATTGGCTATATACAAATAATAGAATCTAATAACATTATAGAATGGGTGGACATTAGCTATGTTTCTGAATTTGCATGTGTATTTACCTGAATCACAGTCAACATGATGGTTTTGGTTCATGGAAATCAGGGATGTGCAATTCATCAAATTTATTTTTAATTTTAAGACTATTTATTAGCGTCACAAGTAGGCTTACATTAACACTGCAATGAAGTTACTGTGGAACTCCCCCAGTTGCCACACTCTGACTGGGGGAGAATTTAGCATGGTCAATACACCTAACCTGCACGTCTTTTGGACTGTGGGACGAAACCAGGGCACCCGGAGGAAACCCATGCAGACACGGGAAGAACGTGCAGACTCCGCATAGACAGTGACTCAAACCAGGAATTGAACCCAGGTCCCCGGCGCTGTGAGGCAGCAGTGTGAACCGCCGTGCCACCGTGCCGCCATGATGGGAAAGATTAGATTTTGACCCAGTTGCGGAAGAACTAAACTCCATTTGCCATCAGAAACAATGTCTTGCAACCAGAGGAGCACCTTAATGCATTATCGAATTACCTAACCCCTGTCGCAGAATTATGATGCATCAATTTCTTGGACTTACTTCACTGCCCTTTGAATCCATACTTGTAAATAGCCTGTGGGCGAGGCAATGGATTTAATCTCCATTGGCAGCACTGGCAGATTTGCAAGTTCCAGCTGCTCGATTGTGCCGTGTTGATATTACAAATGATGTAAAAAAAAAATTGCTTCATGCAACACACAGAGCAATCGGCAATTAATTCGGCCCCGATTTCACGGGAGTGGGGCACCTTGCAGCATACCCTGTTATTTATACATTCTCACTCACCCTATGGCTAAAACATTTTTAAGTCGCTGGAATCGCAAGCTGGTAATGACGCAGTGAGGGCAACGGGGTGTCTGAAACCTTAGCAGACACTGACACTAACAGTGTACTTCCTCAATCAATGAGATTTAAGGATTGAAAGAACAGTGAACAATTGAGAAGGAGGGTCAATTAGACTCAAATCAATGGGTGGCATGGTGGCACAGTGGTTAGCACTGCTGTCTCACAGCACCAGGGACCCAGGTTCAATTCCAGCCTCGGGTAGCTGTCTGTGTGGAGTTCGCACATTCTCACCACCGTGTCTGCGTGGATTTTTAAGTTAAGTTTATTTATTAGTCACAAGTAAGGCTTACATTAACACTGTAATGAAGTTACTGTGAAATTCCCCTAGTCGCCACACTCCGGCATCCATTCGGCTCAATGCACCTAACCAGCATGTCTTTCAGACTATGGGAGGAAACCGGAGCACCCGGAGGAAGCCCACGCAGACACGGGGAGAACGTGCAAACTCCACACAGACAGTGACCCAAGCCGGGAATCGAACCCGGGTCCCTGGCACTGTGAGGCAGCAGTGCTAACCACTGTGCCACTGTGCAGCCCCGGGGGCTCTGGTTTCCTCCCACACTCTGAAGACATGTGGGTTAGGTGGAATGGCTATGCTCAATTGCCCCTTACTGTCAGGGAGATTACCAGAGTAAATACATGGGATCACGGGGGAAGAGGGCCTGGGTGGGATTGTTGTCAGTGCGGGCTTGAAGAGCTGAATGGCCTCCTTCTGCACTGTAGGGATTCTATGATTCTAGGTATACAAAGAGAAATAAAAAGAAGGAAAAAAAATGATTGGAATATAGAGAATAAATAAAAGAATAAAATAAGAATTTGAAAATGTTAATATATTTAAGAAGAGCTTTCCACAGGCAGAAATGAGCACCATTAAACTTGTTTTTAGTCAGCAACTTTTGAGCTAATATTTCAGTGGAATTGGCTCTTCGAGCATTACAACCATTCATTTTACTCTTACAAAAGACCTTTTGAACTCAATAAATTCTCCTGTGCTCAAAAATATGGCTTTTTGATGCCCCAGAAAGAACAATATTAATGTGTGCAATCATAGAGATAAGCTGGAAGATGAATTGGGAATCTACACCAGTGAAAATTCTCTCATTTCTAATTCACGACACTTTGAAATGGAATAATACAGCAATTCTTTGCATATCAATAATGACTGAACACAAATCACATTTGTGCAGTGTGTATTTTTATGCAGAAGTGTAAAATTGCATGGTTAAGAATTGGTATGTGGGTAGGAACAAGAAAAGCAGATGGAAACCGCACTCGAGCTAATGGCTCAGATTTATTGGACCCAAAATTTGAAAGTTTAGTTTATTTATTAGTGTCGCAAGTCGGCTTACATTAACACTGCAATTAAGTTACTGTGAAAATCCCCAAGTCTCCACACTCCGGCGCCTAATAGGGTACACTGAGAGGGAATTTAGCGTGGCCAATGCACCTAACCAGCATGTTTTTGGTTAGGTGCACTGGGTTAGGACTGTGGGAGGAAACCGGAGCACCCGGAGGAAACCCACGCAGACACGGGGAGAACGTACAGAGTCCGCACAGACAGTGACCCAAGCCGGGAATCAAACCCAGGTCCCCGGTGCTGTGAGCCAGCGCTGCGAACCACTGTGCCGCCCCCATGAAGATGAAATTGAATAGCCCCCGAAAATGGGCATGGGGAATCACGAGGTGAGATTAACCTGTACCCGTTCAATATAATGCACGCAGCATGCCAATCTCACGTTTGCAACATTCAGGCTGCATTAGCCACAATGTTCCTTCGATGCATGCATCAGCAAGGGGCACAAACTTCCTCGCACCACTTAAAGCTAACTTGCACTGCTGAAAGAAAGCATGTGTCTCTTAAAGGGTAGTGGTCGGGGAGTACAGTGGCTGGAGTAGGTGCTGGCATCATGTAGGAAGTAAGTCAGACTTGGGAAACAATGAAGATGCACACAAGATGTGAAAGCTCAGGCTCCAGGATTTCCTGAGGCTGCAGACGCCATTTTGGAGCTCCGGGGAGAGGAGTTGCGCCCAAAAAGAATGTGGCAATAAGCCCAATGTTTCACCAACTAAAGTTTATTTATTCGTCACAAGTAGTCTTACATTAACACTGCAATGAAGTTACTGTGAAAACCCCCCAGTCGCCACACTCCGGCGCTGGTTCGGGTACACTGAGGGAGAATTTGGCAGGCCAATTCACCTAACCTGCACATCTTTGAACTGTGGGAGGAAACTGGAGCACCTGGAGGAAACCCACGCAGACATGGGGAGAATGTGCAAACTCCATACAGTCACCCAAGTCGGGAATTGAACCCAGGGACCTGGCGCTGTGAGGTAGCAGTGCTAACCACTGTGCCAGCACTGTGCCCCATCTGCAACTGCATGTCCCGGATACTAAAGCCAAGTGATTGGATGCTTGAAATCTGAACTAAAAACAGCCAACACTGGAGAGACTCAGCAGGACAGAAAGCAGCTATGAAAGGGGACACAGCTGCCATTTCAGGTTGACAACTGTTCATCCGAATGGTCCATCACCGCTGCACTCACTGACCTCAACTGGTTCCTGGTCCTCAATTTAAAAAAAATTCTGATCCTGGTTTTCAAAAGCCTCCTGTGGCCTTACTCCTCTCTATCACTGTAACTTTCTCCCATTCAAAACTCCTCTGAAATTCCAGCCCTTCTCCAATAGGGAGGCACAGTGCCACAGTGATTAGCAATGCAGCCTCACTGTGCCTGGGAACCAGGTTCGATTCTGGCCTAGGATGAGTGTCTGTGCGGAGTTTGCACGTTCTCCCCATTTCTGCCCAGGTTTCCTCCAGGTGCTCCAGTTTCCTCCCGCACTCCAAAGATGTTAAGACCATAAGACCATAAGACATAGGAGCGGAAGTAAGGCCATTCGGCCCATCGAGTCCACTCCACCATTCAATCATGGTTGATTTCAACTCCATTTACCCGCTCTCTCCCCATAGCCCTTAATTCCTCGAGAAATCAAGAATTTATCAATTTCTGTCTTGAAGACGCTCAACGTCTCGGCCTCCACAGCCCTCTGTGGCAATGAATTCCACAGACCCACCACTCTCTGGCTGAAGAAATTTCTCCTCATCTCTGTTCTAAAGTGACTCCCTTTTATTCTAAGGCTGTGCCCCCGCGTCCTAGTCTCCCCTGTTAATGGAAACAACTTCCCTACGTCCATCCTATCTAAGCCGTTCATTATCTTGTAAGTTTCTATCAGATCTCCCCTCAACCTCCTAAACTCCAATGAATATAATCCCACGATCCTCAGACGTTCATCGTATGTCAGGCCTACCATTCCTGGGATCATCCGTGTGAATCTCCGCTGGACCCGCTCCAGTGCCAGTATGTCCTTCCTGAGGTGTGGGGCCCAAAATTGCTCACAGTACTCCAAATGGGGCCTAACCAGTGCTTTATAAAGCCTCAGAAGTACATCCCTGCTTTTGTATTCCAAGCCTCTTGAGATAAATGACAACATTACATTTGCTTTCTTAATTACGGACTCAACCTGCAAGTTTACCTTTAGAGAATCCTGGACTAGGACTCCCAAGTCCCTTTGCACTTTAGCATTATGAATTTTGTCACCGTTTAGAAAATAGTCCATGCCTTGTGCGGGTTAGGTTGATTGGTCATGTTCAATTGCCCCTTAATGTCAGGGGGATTAGCAGGGTAAATACGTGGGGTTAGTAGGATAGGGTCTGGGTGGGATTCTTCTGGGTGGGATTCATCAGTAGTAAATGCGCCTAGTTTGGGGGCGTTTAAGAGATCCGTAGATAGGTTCATGGACGAAAAGAAATTGGTTTAGGTTGGAGGGTCACAGTTTTTTTTTAACTGGTCGGTGCAACATCGTGGGCCGAAGGGCCTGTTCTGCGCTGTAATGTTCTATGTTCTATGTTCTTCTCAGTGCAGGCTCAATGTGCCAAATGGTCTCTTTCTGCACTGCAGGGATTCAATGATTCTATGATATTAGTCTCGGGTGCATTGCCAAATTTTGAATCACTCCACCATTGACAGCTGTGCTTTTCACCGCCTTGGCTTTAAACTCTGGAACTCCCTTTGCTAAATCTCTCTGCCTCTATCTCCCTTTCCTCCTTTAAAATGTTTCTTGTTGCGGGTTATTCTATTTCCTTGTGTGACGCAATGTTAAATTTTGTTTGATATGCTCCACAGAGGAGCCTTAGGCCATTTTATTATATTAAAGGCCTTATAGAAACACAAGTTGTTGTTGGTATTAACCCAGCTGCTGAGTGCTTGCAGCATTTTCCCATCTTTATTTTACTATCTTTCAGGTCCCAGTCTGGATGTCGAACTTTCTTCATCACCCCATAAGACACTAATTGTCACGTTGGTTCCATCTCCTAAAGTAAACTATTCATTGATATGGATTACAGGCCTGCTGTTAACCAGCCGTACATGATCTGCCACCCATGATTTCCCAGACACGGGGAGAATGTACAGACTCTGCACAGGCAGTGACCCAAGCCAGGAATCGACCTGTGTCCTTGGCGCTGTGAGGCAGCAGTGCTAACCACTTTGCCACTGTGCCGCCCCACCATCAAGTGACCGGACATAGATTAACATTCATTTATTCACATTGAATGAACCAATTATAATCTGTTTTTTTTTAATTTCTGCAGCAAAATGTGCATTCATCATCACCTGCTGAAGTGGCACTAACAGGATGGGTGAGACTCTCCAGACCTCCCAGCCATGTGTTTCCCACCAGTGGGAGGTGGCGGGTTGATGTGATTCTCCGGTCCCGCTGCTGTCAACGGGAATTCCCATTGACATCATCCTACGCGGGCGGGAATGGTGCTCATTTCTGCCTGGGGGTGCACTGCTAACGGGACCAGAGAATCCCGCCGGCATGAACAGCTGGAAAATTCCAGCCGATATCCGTGATGAAGGCTGATGGATCAGTGGCAGAGCTGGGCTGGATACTTGTCACCTGCTGACTGCTAACATATTTGGATTTCTCCACACTTAGCAATGAGAAAAGAAAGTGGAAGGAATCATGAGACTTTTTCAGTTTCACAAGTAAAACAGCAGAGCTGTTCATCACCATAGCACAAAGTCACTGCGGTTGCTGAAATGTGTAAAATAGATGACACGCTCAGTATGGCAAGAGACACTTCAATTTGACCTTTAAACCGCCACCCAAAAAAGTTAAAGCACAAATTCTTTTCTGAATTTCTTTGCTTGATACACGACCAAATTCGAAAATTTATTGTATGGTTTTGGCTTGTTTATGATCCATTAACATCCTACAGAACGAGTTCAAAGTCTTACAGGAATTCTCAGCCCGTAATTACATCCACTCTGAGAAGGCAAACTAAACCTGGCTATCTTGCAACTGTTGAGGCTGCATCCACCTGAGGCCTGGCATTTGTGATGCTTCCCGCATGGATGTCGAGCCTGCAGAACACCCTGACATTTATAAACTATTTTAACCAGATGTGCTCCGCATTCTGCTAAGGGAGCAGTGTGGTTTCATTGTCCTCAGTGACAGGCAGTGTTTAATAAAACAGGAGATCCTCTGTGATCTGGCAGCAGTGTTTGCAGCGGGCTTGTGTACCCTACATGCGAAGTCCATTGATGCAGCAATAGTGTTGATGCAGGCGACTGCTGCGAGAGCTTGTATGAACAGAGACACCCACTGAGCTGAAATGGTTTTCTATAGTCGAATGTGTTCAGAGGCAACTCAAAGGTGACAGCATGGTAAAAAGGGCCTTGTGTTGGAGTAAGCGAATATTGAGAAGATAATTGGAGTAATATTAGTACGTTTCTCAGCCTGTACTTTTTTTAATTGGTCTCGACTTCAGACAAGTAACATTTACAATTGAGAAGAATTCTAATGACCAATACAATGATAAAAAGCAGAATTTGGCAGAGGAATACAAAACCCTTTTTTACAAAAAAAAAGAAAACCTCTGATGACTTAGGATTGCTCATCTACAATGAGTGCGTGCAAAAGATGTGGATTGGAAATAGGGGAGGAGAAATTGGAATGACAGAAATAATTGACTGAAATTCTCTCATTTATAAGTCAATAATATAATAAAATATTCATAGAATCTCTGTAGTGCAGGAGGAGGCCATTCAGCTCATCGTGTCTGCACCGTCTCTCTGACAGGGCACCTTACCCTGGCCCTATCCCTATAACCCCACATATTTACCCCATTAATCCCCCTAACCTACGCATCTCGGTACACTAGGGACAATTTAGCATGGCCAATCCACCCAACATGCAGAGGGAGGAAACCAGAGCACCCAGAGGAAACCCACACAGACACGGGGAGAAGGTGCAATAGTGTGATTGAACTAAGAGCTAGTTTTTGTGATAAGTTTCATGTTCAAGTGCAACTTTTGTCGAGTTGAAACTGGGATACTTTATGTCACTAATTTTCCTCATAATGTACTGTAAAACGTATAAAGCACTGAAGGTATTTCATTCCACACACTCAATTCTTGCTACAAGGCAGAGGAACAATTGAAGTGAGAATCTGTGTGGGTCTTTTTATTTGGATCAACTCAAAAATTGCAAAAATTCTTGATGTATTTGTTATTAATGTTCATATCTATAGAAATCAAATATTTTAGTGATCAGAAAAGACAAAGGGGGCATGAGGAAAATTATTTTTTACAGTGGAATCTGAATGGGTGGTGGAAACACGTTCAACAGTAACTTTCAAAAGAGAATTTGGTAGATGTTTCAAAATATAAAAAAATAGTGCAGGCAGTGGAGAGCCAGCAGGGGAGCATGATTAATTGGGCAGATCTTTTAAAGAGCTGACAAAGGCATGACGGGCCGATTGGCCTCCCTCAATGGTTCTAAGATTCTGTGATAGAACTGGATTTTATCTAACGGAGGCACAATTTATTCTACCGCTAGTATAATTTATTCTACTGCTAGTATTAGAGGAGACCGGTTCACAGAGCAAGCTTCACAGATATCTTATTCAGAAATTAGTCATGCTCAAGGAAGTATCACTGTAGGAAAATAGAATGGGTTCTGGTATTCCATTTGCCTGAATAAACTATGATATTAAAGCTATTGGGCCCGGTAAACCATTATTCCAATACATACTGTCATTCATAAATCACAGAATCTCTCTTTCTACTTTGACTTCACATGCTGTAATTCAGAAGCAATCTTGCTTACTATCCCCCAAGTTCAGTGTGCACTTTGATGAAAACAATGGGTCCTTTCCGCCCACACACAAGACATATTGCAATTCAAACCATGGAAGGCTGGAACATTGCAATCATTGTATGCAGTGTAATTTCAAACTCTGAGGCTAGCTACACTCATAGTGGTATTTTCACTGGGCTAGTAGTTGAGCCAGGATAATACCCAAGGTACCCTGCCTAAAAATCTAACCATTGTCCATTGTTGTAAAAACCCATCTGGTTCACTGGTGCCCACTGGCGAAGGAAATCTGTCATCCTTATCTGGTCTGGCCTACATGTGACTCCAGACTCTCAGCCATGTGGCTGACTCTTAAATGCCCTCTGAAAGCGAGGTGCTCAAGTTCAGAGGCAATTAGGGATGGGCAACAAATGCTGGCTTCGTCAGCGATGTCCACATCCCACGAAAGAATTTAAAAAGGCATTCCAAACTTGTGCTCCCAGTTCACACAGTTGCCACATTATCTGTAATTTGCAGACAGTGGAATTTGCAAAGGGACCTTTTAAAAAATCTCACACGCCTTTCACAAGAGTACGTCTTCACCCACTGAAGTATAATTATCAAATTCCAAGATACAATATTTCGAAAGAAATTTAATTAAAAAAGTATTCAATGTGGTTGAAAACAAAATATGCATTTGATGCCATTTTCTTTGTTTTGCTAACTACAGTTTAAGTAGTAATAATTTCATTATATATCACAAAGGATCATGATTACGACAACATTCTCAAGTGCCAGAACTCAATGGATTTCTATTGAGAATACAGCAAAAAGAATTACTTTTCATGCGTGGAATATTGATTCAGCGAGCAGTTCAATTATATTCTTTTGCATACCGTCAGGTTGTAGAATGAAGAAGTGGAAGAAAGTCCTGAAATAATTGGAGAATGGCAGAACGCGGCAAAAATTGGGAAAAAGAGTCGTGCACAACCTGCTCCCCATTCAAACCCGTGACTAAAATGTTTTCAACATCATGCCTTGCTCAAGGAAAACTTTTTTTAAAACTTTGCACCTATATTATTTAGCTTTGATCAATTGCACACTTTACCATGAAGCTAGCAGCTTGGAAATCATCATGTTCTCCATTGGTATTTCATCAGCTTTGTCAATAATTGCTCTAATAGCCCATTCCTTTGAGTCCGCTTATGTCTGCTCGAGTTATCCAGTGAGCGCCTAAGCAATGCGAACCAGGAAGGTCCACAGCTGTGTTGAGTTAGCTTATCACAAGATAATTATAAATGAGGGTGGTCATTCACTCAATCTTAGCTCACCTGCTAATCCGGAGTAACTCTGGTCACCCCTACTGCAGCATCCAATTGATTATCAAATGGTTCAGGCCACTTAGATTTCCACTACACCAGCTAGATTATTTTATTTGTTGATCAATCTTACATTTGTTCTTTACTAGTTTAAATCTGCCATAACATATCCTAATTTGAAATGAGCTCCAGGTTTACTTTTCCATCTCATAAGTGTCTATGATGTCACTTCATATAAGTTAATGACGTTTCTTCAGTTGTTCCTGATAACTGAGATTTCCAGGATGTGGGTTGTCCATGGCTTCGATTACAGGTGGGAGAGACAGGGAAACTGTACTTCCTTCCTCTCACCGACTGTCTGTAAACAGAAGGTGTTTTGAATTATTTTTAAAGAATGCTCTGGTGCGTTTTCCCAACCCCTCAGTCTGTGTGATAGAATTTACTGATAGCTCACAGCAAATGCAAGTTATAATTAACTCAGAAGGTTAGTTTACTGACCTGGGGGGTTGGGTGTAGGCAACATAGCATTGCACTACACACATGCACAGTAAGGGTTGGGGAAGGGTTAGAAAAAAGAAAGTTTTACAACTATGGATAGTTAAATTACAAGAACCACAGAAACAAATATTAGTTCATGTGTTATCAGAGTCCAGAATCACGGTGTAATGAGGAGTACTTTCATGTGGGTGCTCAGATTCAGCTGACTGAAGACCTGAGGTGTAGAGTTCTCTTTACAGTTGGTGCTGGCACAGCAAGATGAAGTTGGTACACAGAGACTGGGTCAGTCCTGCAGGTGATGGTGGAAAATCTTGAAACCGAGACAGGTTTCAAGGAATAGGCTGTTGTTCAGCCTGGAACTCTGCTTCTTGGCATTCACCAGTAGGATGTTAAACAGCAGACTGAGGATTTCTCAAGTTCTCAAAGAAATATAGAGATTTCAAAATGGTCACTCGAGTCATGTGACTTTTCTCCCCACAATGATTTCAAAAGGGATGTTTATCCAGTGCTTGGGACTGATTTTGATTTCAGAACTGATAATTTCCCAGCCATTAGCTTTTGAAAGAGTTATCATATCAAGGGACCTATGTTGGGAGGCTATTGTTTAGGCACACCCTCTGACTCCGTTAGAGGGGTAAAAATATCAAAGTGCAAATGACATCCATTGTTCTCTCATTGGTTCCCTTTTGAAATGGACTTGGGCAGTCCATGGTATGAGATGAGTTAATTAATAGTTCTGCGGGCATAATGAGTTTGGATGTGCAAGTCTCCCAGTTTTGAGATTATAATGTCCTTACAATTTGGGGTGAGATTCCATGATGATGAAAGGAGGATTCCTTTGGCCTTGTGACTCCTGTTGGTAGCTTCCAGAACAATGGACCATTTGTGTGATCACATGACTTGTAGCAGCCATCTTTTTTGGTTCAGCAGAATGTCCATTTTTCCTCCAGTGCTTGAAAGTTTCCTCTGTTTCTCAGTGACAAGAACTGGATACGATGGTTAAAGTGCAGCCTGGCCAGAGTACTGGTGTGATAGCTTCAACACATGGGCAAGGGAGGGGAGGATGGAACAAAGATGTGTCCCTGGGATGATTATAATCCAGCAATGCTGGGTGGAACTGTGCCATCTTGAGTGACGAGATTAGGCTCCGTCCACAGTCAAATGTATGCTGTCACACACTAACAAGGCTCAGACTAGGATAGTAGCCATTTGAATGAGATTACAAAGGGCATCTTGCAGCAATGGGAGAAAGTGAAGTTTGAGATGGTGGAAAAAATAGCGGAACAATGAGTGTTGCTAACCAGGTATTCATGTGAATCGATTAACACATTAACTCCTTTTTTGTGGGACATTGTTCTATTACAGTTTAAGTTAGATAGCTTGCATTAACATTGTTCATTTTGCTCAACATTTTTAAAGCTTTGTTTTAAAAGTGCATTTTTAAGCCAATCAAGGTGAGGTTTGTTTGTATTGGATAATGGAGATCCATGGAATTATCCAGAAGTTGCCACAAAGCAATCCTCTGCCTGAAAAACACAGCAGCTCCAACATCAGGAGGGTACCATGCACCCATCTTAGATAGTCTAGCCCCAACAATGACTCTTCAGAGCTATACAATAGCGGGGAAAAAAACTTTTGTCTAAGTATTCTGTGCTGGATTTTAATTCAGCTGCGAGAGTTCATAGTCCACAGCTTCACTCTTAACAAGAGTTCAAAGCTGATATTTCCTTTCTTTCTTTCTCAAATGGTGACTCCAGTCTATGTTTGGGGTCAGGGCAGGATTGTTCGCGATTCAATCCAACATAAAGCAAGACAGTACCTTTGGCACGCTGCCAATAACAATGTCCAGGGACAGGTGACCACTGTCAAGATGAAGGAGAAATCTGATCTGTGGATGGCTAGTTGGCTCCAGATGGGATCCTGCCTCAATACTTAAATAACATGTCTTACAACAAACAACTTAACAAATCACTGCAAAGGTCAAATGTGAAAGGCTATCCTGATTTCCATAACTCCATTCGACCAACTGGGGCCATCAAATCAAACTGAATTTATTTTGCTTTTTTAGAATGATTACATTTGGGATAGATTGTTTTTTTTCACTCTCCACTGGAATAGGATCATAGAATCTCTACAGTGCAGAAGAGGTAATTTGGTCTATCGAGTCTGCACCAACTCTCTGACAGAGTATCTTATCCATGCCCTCTTCCCCCACCCTATCCCTATAACACCACACGTTTACCATGGCTAATCCACCTAACCTACATATCTTGGGATACTAAGGGAGGATTTAGCATAGCCAATCCACCTAACCTGCACATCTTTGGACTGTGGGAGGAAACCGGAGCGCCCGGAGAAACACATGCAGACACAGAGAGAATGTGCAAACTCCACACAGTCACGCGAGGCCAGAATTGAACCCTGGTCCTTGGAGCTGTGAGGCAGCAGTGCTAACCACCGTGCCATCGCTGTTTATACAAAATAAACAGACAGAAAATTGATATCAAATTCTTTAACCTCTGTTCAGTACCTGATGTAATACTTCCACCTCTAAAGAAAAATACTTCTTTTCATGTTGCTAACATGTTCCGCTTATTGTTATTCAATACATGTGCGAGAGTGGAGCGATAGTGATATGTGTGTATTCCATTATAATGGGATATAAGGGGGAGGAAGCTCGAGTCAGATAATATTTGCAGCTTGGAATGAAAAAAGGCCAAACAATGCTTCTTTGATTTTTTTTTCATTGTACCAATAAAATGGAGAGAAACATCTTGCTGTGAAATGTTGTGTTCGCCGTAAACTCAGCAAATGTTTAGCTCATTGCGTTGGAACGGAAGTTAATTCAAATCTATGGGAAATACGAAGGCATTTATAGTCCCGGCTCTCGTTCTTCTGTATACCAAACTGGAAAGCACAACTGTATCATCGTCGCAGACACAGAGATCTGTAGTGCTATTTTTGTGCTCAGTTTAATGCAATCCAAAATACTTCTACATCGATAAAATATCAATTTCTAAGAAAAGGGCAATAAGAGTTTATGGAGATGTTTTCAAACTCCAATTAAAAAAAAATTATTACTTCAGAATTTCCAGTGTGTATTTCCTTAATAGCACTTCCTGCTCAGAGGTTTTTTTCGCCTACATTTGGAAAATATTTAGAAATAACAAAAGACGACAAAGAGAAGGTGCTTTTATGAATTCAGTAAAACAATGTGTGGCAAGTACTAATGGAATTTGATGCATTATAAAACAGTCCTTGACTTTGTAAGTATTTCAAATCAGTGACTGTATCACTTTCAACCGTAACATGCTGAAAGCAGCTAATGTATCATTATGATATAGCAGGTTGGCTGCAATGCTCTACGGCATTTCACAGTACATTAACCTTGTGTAGCAAAAGTATTATGACCTCATCAGAATGAATTTATCATATAGAGAGTCAATACACAATGCTAGACCTCACCCATTACAGTTTTAGGCGCACGCATAATTCATTCACGTCTGCATGCAAAAGCCTGCTGTTGCTCCTCTAATGTAGCAGAAATTTCTCATACCTATGCATTAACACCATGTTGTGATGCTGCAATGCTTTCTATAGGTAACATCTTCACAGCAACATTCAGTAACTAAGGTGCAATTTAAATAACGATTAAATAACAATATAGGCAAAATTAATGAATTACATGATCATAGTATATTATAAATGATGTGCAAACAAAAGTTGGAATACTTTTTTAATTATTCTGACAAATGGAACGAGCTTTTTATTATAATCGATCCAATTACCAGCAATGGTCATTGAAAAATGAGACCAATATCTTTTCTCTACTTTGTGGCACTTTGTGGAGTTAATGCTCCTTTGAAAGTTCCCATTTGTTCCTTCTAAGTTCCTAAATGGGGTGGCACGGTGGCACAGTGGTTAGCACTGCTGCCTCACAGTGCCAGGGACTCGGGCTCAATTCCTGGCTTAGGTCACTGTCAGTGTGGACTCTGCACGTTCTCCCTGTGTCTGCGTGGGTTTCCTCCGGGTGCTCCAGTTTCCTCCCACAGTCCGAAAGACGTACCGGTTAGTTGCATTGGCCATGCTAAATTCCCCCTCAGTGTACCCGAACAGGCGCTGGAGTATGGCGACAGTAACTTCATTGCAGTGTTAATGTAAGCCTACTTATGACACTAATAAATAAACTTTAAAACTTATCAATGTTTGCACACTCCCTTTCGTCACACACCATCATTACATTGAAATTAGCAATCATCTCACAGTTTCCTGTAATGGTTCACTCATTCAAAAGACTAAAACTATTGTACTTCCTGTCTCTCTGACTTTCTTTCCCAATCTTCAGTATTTTTAAACCATCTGAGGATCACCTAATAGCCGTTTCCTGATCAACCTCATCATTGCTTTAGTGTTTCAGATTTGGTGTGCACTGCTCCATGGGTCCTGGCCTTTCAGTTATGTCGAGTAAGGGAGAAACGATATACTGCCCTCTGCTTTGGACTCATTAACCTATGTATCCTGACCCTACCAATATTGCCTCTGAATTTCTAATGCAGTATTTCTAATGGAATGTTTCAAATTGCATTTTAAAATGGATATGGTCACAGTATCGTGCCTGTGAGGAAGTGTCCTCTGTATTCTCAAATTCATAACCTGGAGTGTTCATCTGTTCGTACTTTTTCTCAAGTGTAATTCCACCTGATATCGGCATAATCAGTGGAAAAGATTGCAAAACTTTAAGCTTACTTCAAATTCAGTGTATTTCGCATTTTCAAGCTAGTTTCCTGCTAGTTTTAAAAACCATTGCACTATTAGCAAATCTGCCCATTCCCCCAGAGTGAATAAATCGCCACTGGAAGTTTCCACTACTTTCGCTCATTTGCAAGTCTTCAATGAGGCTCTAAAAAATTAATCGGGAACTCTTGGACCTAATTAAGAAGACTAATACATCCCTTTTCAAGGGATTTAATTTTTGCAAATAATCTACTGAGGAAATGATCACTGTACTCAAATCAAACTAAAAAAAGTTATATATATTTTTAAAAGTAATTTCCAATCGTTTAAAATTTGGTTACTAATAGATAACCCCCATATGCCGATTAAAATTATTTTTTGTGATCACCCCATTTTCAGGTGTCCTAATCAAACTTCACTAGGTTACAATTATGAAATATGTCAGATAATATTTTTAAAGCATTCTTCTAAAATAAACACAATTTAATTGTGCTGATTCATGGAAGACATTGTATTTGGCAAAATATATGATATGCAAATTATAGTAATTTATGCCAAATTTGCCCATTGCACCCAAAACAGAAATTCTACTCCAGTTTATGTATCTTTTATAAATGAAAGAGTTCATTAATAAGGAACTTTATAAATGATGCAGCAAAATAAATTATCTGCACTTCAGGTGCACTGTGCTGCGTTTAATCTGAATCAAACAGGATATTACAATGGGAAGCAATCTAAGCCATGTAATCTGAATCTTTTTTTGTATAAAGAATGATTTTAATCATCTTAAAAGTACAAACAAATAAAAATTAAACTGACTGCCAATATGTACAATTCCTTGGTATCCCTGACCAACATTTCAAGTAAAGGAATACTTGACTGATAATTTTAAATTCATTAACAATTGCTATCCCACAGGTAACATATATCATCAGTCATCACTTTTCCAAATTTTAGAACATAAAAACATGTAGAACATGTGGCCCATGGCAATTGAGATGTTAAACCGATCAGATGCCAAACTGCAGTCCTCTTAACTGGGCGAGAAAGACCTCTTCTTGAGGTATGGGCACTCAAGGAGCATCTTAAAGGACGTGATGTGGTTATTTATTGCATTGTCGGCTCTTATCGTTCATGTTTCCTACGTTTCAACAGTCATAAAAATGTTATTAAGATGACTTCTAGGTTGGCAGTTCCTCGCTGAGCACCATGCCAATAACTCTTTCATGGCCACCCATCTCCACCTTTTGACATTTCTCCCCACAATCCCCTCTCTTCCAGTGTTAAAGATCGACTTGTGGGTGCATTCTAGTCAAATTATAAGTTAAAGTTGCAAACTTACAGCCGCTTTTGCAAAACCCACTGTCCAATTTGCCAACACTGTATGATTTCTGTTTTTACTGTGGTTTGCCCAACAGCTGGAATGCAGCTCAAATGGGACTCTGCAGCTTCTGAATTCCTCTACACTGCTCTACTGGACTGCACTGGATGAGTGGCTGCTGTGACCATAGGACCATAAGATACAGAAGCAGAATTAGGCCATTTGGCCCATCAAGTTTGCTCTGCCACTCAATCATGGCTGATATGTTTCTCAACCCCATTCTTCCGCCTTTTCCCCTTAACCTTTGACCCCCTTACAAATCAAGAACCTATCTTTCTCGGTCTTAAATACACTCAACGACTTGGCTTCTACAGCCTTCTATGGCAATGAATTCCATAGATTCACCACCCTCTGGCTGAAGAAATTCCTTCATCTTGGTTCTAAAGGGTCATCCCTTTACTCTGAGGCTGTGCTCTCGGATCCTAGTCTCTCCTACGAAGGGAAACATCTCTCCCACGTCCATTCTATCCAGGCTCGTCAGTATTCTGTAAGTTTCAATGAGATACCTCCTCGTCCTTCTAAATTCCATTGAGTACAGACCTCAAACACTCCTCATACATCAAGCTTTTCATTCCCGGATCATTCTCGGGATCATTCTCGTGAACCTCCTCTGGACCCTCTCCAAGGGCCAACACATTCTTCCTTAGATACGGGGCCCAAAATTGCTCAAAATATTCCAAATGTGATCTGAGCAGAGCCTTATAAAACCTCAGAAGTACATCCCTGCTTTTGTATTCTAGTTCTCTCGAAATGAATGCTAACATTGAATTTGCCTTCCCAACTACCAACTCAACCTGCAAGTTAACCTTAAGAGAACCCTGAACTAGGTCTCCCAAAGTCCCTTTATGTTTCCAACTTCTGAATTCTCTCCCCATTTAGAAATTAGCCTCCACCTCGATTCTTTCTCCCGAAGTGACTCAGCTCTGTTGCTCAGTAACCATTTCTTGCTCAGTAACCATTTCTTGCTAACCTAAAACCCATTTTTCATCTTGCACTGTTACCTGCTAAGCTTTTGACTGTCCTTCCATGCACTGCTCGTGTTTGAAATTCCTGGAAAGAAATCCACTGAAGTCCATTTTGCCACTGCTTCTGGGTTTTTACCTGATCATCAGTGGGTTTTGTTTTTCTCTTTGACCATGCAGCTCCTTAAGCTTTCTTTCCTGACATTTCCAATCACCAATTCAACAACAGGCTTGAGAGGCACATGGATTTCCTTGCCACCAATCACCCATTCAGTGCCTCCTTAACTCCTATCTAACAAGACCTTTCTAAGATGCTCCTAACCCAAACCTACTTTGAACTTGCATCTTTCAGTAATTTTGCTTCTATCTCCCCTCATGCCCTCTTTCCCATGAGACCTTTGCTCTCTTAACCCCATATCCACTAAACAGGTGACCATTCAACTTTTCTCCCTCATCCTCATCTTAACTAATACTTCTCTCGCCTCAGTTACCAGCCACTTCCTTTCCAATTTACCGCTATTAACCATCTTCTCAAAAAGAACACCATTGATACCCTGTCCTTTCAAACATCTCCAATCTTCCTTCTACAACAATCTTGAGCATGGTATCATTTCATCTTTCCCAAAATTCCATGTTTCAATCTTTCAAATTACACTTTGTCCTTGACACAATGCTGAATGACCGCTTATCAAACTCACAAAATAACATCCCTCTTTGACTGCGACTATGACCGTGGTGCACTATTCCTCCTCAATCATCTGCTATCCCTCTGCAGCCTTTGACAGACTTGACAAACCCATCGTTCTTCACCGTTTCTCCTCCAGTTTCCAGCTGGGATGGATTGCTCTCATTTGGGCCCACCCTTATCTGTCCAGTCATCATCAAAGAATCGCCTACAATGGCTTCTCTTCTCAACCCAGCACAGAATTATCTCTGGAACCCCTGAATGATCTATCCTTCAACCCCTCCTAGTTCTCCCCTATATGCTATCCCTTGGTAGGGCGGCACGGTAGCACAGTGGTTAGCACTGCTGCTTCACAGCTCCAGGGACCTGGGTTCGATTCCCGGCTTGGGTCACTGCCTGTGTGGAGTTTGCACATTCTCCTCGTGTCTGCGTGGGTTTCCTCCAGGTGCTCCGGTTTCCTCCCACAGTCCAAAGATGTGCGGGTTAGGTTGATTGGCCAGGTTAAAAATTGCCCCTTAGAGTCCTGGGATGTGTAGGTTAGAGGGATTAGCGGGTAAATATGTGGGGGTAGGGCCTGGGCGGGATTGTGGTCGGTGCAGACTCGATGGGCCAAATGGCCTCCTTCTGCACTGTAGGGTTTCTATGATTTCTAAGCATCATGTAAAGACATGGCATAAACTTCTATGCATATTGGAGCCAACCAGATCAACCACTTCGCCAACTCTTCCAATTACTCCACTGCCGATACCTCAGCCACTTCCTATAGAGTGAGAGGCATGGATTTATTTTATTCAATTGTGGGACATGGGCGTCGTTGGCTGTCCAGCATTTTTTTGCCCATCCCTAGTTGCCCAATGGCAGTTGAGAGTCAACCACCTTGCTGTGCCTCTGGAGTCACATGTAGGCCAGACCAGGTAAGGATGGCAGATTTCCTTCCTTAAAGGACATTAGTGAATCAGATGGGTTTTTCCTCCAATCGACAATGGTTTCATGGTCATCAGTAGAGTCTTAATTCCAGATATTTTTTATTGAATTCAAATTCCACCACCAGCCATGGCAGGTTTCGAACCCGGGCCCCTGGAACATTAGCTGAGTTTCTGGATTAATAGTCTAGTGATAATACCACTAGGTCACCACCTCCCCAGGATGCACATATTCTACATTGTAAATGCACTGCAGGTCATATTGATAAATAACTTCTCAGAGTCCAGGGCCCATAGCCAATAAAAGGACCATAGGAATTAGCCAATTATTTAAATGCGAAGTTCAGAATGAGAGGAGCGAGAGATAAAGACAATTGTCCAAACCCCATCCCCCATCTTGATTGCATACCCATGCTCTCCAGTGCTTCTTTGCGCTAATGATTCCTTTTCCCCTTGCTTTCCTGACTGCCTCCTTCTCTATCAGTCTCAAGCTCTCCATCTAAGGACACCTTCCTGCTCATGTTAGCCATTAATGAGATTTGGCATCAAGACACGGGAACTAAATATACCAGGTTTAAGGTCCACAAGAAAGTCAGAAAAAATGGTGGAGGAGCAGCCTTAATGATTAAGGATGAAATTACTTACAGATTTTTTAAAAATGATATAACAAGAGATAAAGAGGTTGTGGAGACTTTATGGGCAGGATTAATAAATATAAATTGACTTAGGATCATAGTGGCTGACTGATAGTTGCTGTGAAGTGGTAGATTGTATAAATGCAGAGATTTGGCAAGCATGTAGAAAAGGCTTTAATGGGAAATTTTAACTTTCATTTAGATTAAAATAATCAGACTAACAATTGTCAGAATGATAGTGAATTTTTTGAGTGTGCCTGAGATTTGTTGCAGAAGCATGTCCTGCAGCTGACAAGAGGGAATGCCATATTAGATTTACTAATGAGAAATGAGCCAGATTTAGTTCAAACCGAATGGTGTGCGAACATTCATCTAATAGTGATCATAATATGGCCAAGTTCAATGTGGTGTTTGAAAAGGGAAAATGCAAGTGAGTACTAAGGTTTTAGATTTAGGTAAGGCTGACTTCAATGGGATGAACACAGTAAGAAGTTTAACAACACCAGGTTAAAGTCCAACAGGTTTATTTGGTAGCAAAAGCCACAAGCTTTCGGCTCTGAAAGCTAGTGGCTTTTGCTACCAAATAAACCTGTTGGACTTTAACCTGGTGTTGTTAAACTTCTTACTGTGTTTACCCCAGTCCAACGCCGGCATCTCCACTTCAGTGGGATGAAATGGACACTGGCCATAGTAAACCAGGCAAATCTGTTCATGGGTAAAATGACAGAAGACCAGAGGTAGATGTTCAAAAGAATTATTTAACATGATACAGAATCAGTTCCTACTCCTAAAGGGCAAGACCTCTACTTTTCAAAAGAGACAGCCACGGACAACTAAATAGGTAGGAGATAAAAAAAACTAAAAGAACAGACATGCAAATAAAAAGGACAGATTCTGGTGACTTGGAAAGATACAAGGAACAGCAAAGGGGGACAGAACAGATAGCAAGAACTAAAGAAAGGGAATATGAAAATAAACTTGCAAGCGGTTTCGAAATCAACCTCAAAATGTTAAAATTACACGAGGAGGAAGAGGTTAGTCAGGACCAATGTGGGGGCCTTGACAACTGGTAACCATGGTATTGGCAATGTAAATAAAGAAATGGCAGGGATGTTGAAGAATTACTTTACCTAGTACTTACAGTAGAGGAGGAGATGGTTGGCATTCCAGCAATTCCAAGGAAACTAACGCTGAATCAAGACAGGGGCTCATTAAAATGAATGTAAGCATAATAACAGTAACAAATAAATTAATGGCACTAAAGAGGTGAAAAACCCCCAGGACCAGATGGCTTCCATTCAGTATTTTAAAGGAAATGAATGAGCACACTGCAGGTGTCCTAACCATGTTAGGCTAGGGAGGAGATTGCAGAGCCTTTGGTTTTGATCTTTATGTCGTCATTGTCTACAGGAATAGTGCCAGAAGACTGGAGGATAGCAAATGTTGTCCCCTTGTTCAAGAAGGGGAGTAGAGACAACCCTGGTAATTATAGACCAGTGAGCCTTACTTCTGTTGTGGGCAACGTTTTGGAAAGGATTATAAGAGATAGGATTTATAATCATCTAGAAAGGAATAATTTGATTAGGGATAGTCAACACGGTTTTGTGAAGGGTAGGTCGTGCCTCACAAACCTTATTGAGTTCTTTGAGAAGGTGACCAAAGAGGTGGATGAGGGTAAAGCAGTTGATGTGGTGTATATGGATTTCAGTAAAGCGTTTGATAAGGTTCCCCACGGTAAGCTAT
This sequence comes from Mustelus asterias, assembly GCF_964213995.1. NCBI lineage: Eukaryota > Metazoa > Chordata > Chondrichthyes > Carcharhiniformes > Triakidae > Mustelus > Mustelus asterias. The sequence goes on along the minus strand of NC_135823.1, from coordinate 42,925,913 downwards.
TGCAGAAGATATGGAGGCATGGGATTGAGGGTGATTTAGCGGTTTGGGTCAGGAATTGGCTAGCTGTAAGAAGACAGAGGGTGGTGGTTGATGGGAAATATTCATCCTGGAATTCAGTTACTAGTGGTGTACCGCAAGGATCTGTTTTGGGGCCACTGCTGTTTGTCATTTTTATAAATGACCCTGGATGAGGGCGTAGAAGAATGGGTTCGTAAATTTGCGGATGACACTAAAGTTGGTGGAGTTGTGGACAGTGTGGAAGGTTGTTGCAGGTTACAGAGGGACATAGATAAGCTGCAGAGCTGGGCTGAGAGGTGGCAAATGGAGTTCAATGCAGAAAAGTGTGAGGTGATTCACTTTGGAAGGAGTAACAGGAATACAGTACTGGGCTAATGGTAAGATACTTGGAAGTGTGGATGAGCAGAGAGATCTCGGTGTGCATGTGCATAGATCCCTGAAAGTTGGCACCCAGGTTGATAGGGTTGTTAAGAAGGCGTATGGAGTGTTAGCTTTTATTGGTAGAGGGATTGAGTTTCGGAGCCAGGAGGTCATGTTGCAGCTGTACAAAACTCTGGTGCGGCCGCACTTGGAGTATTGCATACAGTTCTGGTCACCGCATTATAGGAATGATGTGGAAGCATTGGAAAGGGTGCAGAGGAGATTTACCAGGATGTTGCCTGGTATGGTGGGAAGGTCTTATGAGGAAAGGCTGAGGGACTTGAGGTTGTTTTCGTTGGAGAGAAGAAGGTAAAGAGGTGACTTAATAGAGGCATACAAGATGATCAGAGGATTAGACAGAGTGGATAGTGAGAGCCTTTTTCCTTGGATGGTGATAGCTAGCATGAGGGGACATAGCTTTAAATTGAGGGGTGATAGATATAGGACAGATGTCAGAGGTAGGTTCTTCACTCAGAGAGTAGTAAAGGCGTGGAATGCCCTGCCTGCAGCAGTAGTGGACTCGCCAACATTAAGGGCATTTAAATGGTCATTGGATAAACATATGGATGATATTGGAATAGTGTAGGTTAGATGGGCTTTAGATTGGTTTCACTGGTCGGTGCAACATCGAGGGCCGAAGGGCCTGTACTGCGCTGTAATGTTCTATGTTCTTCCAAAGTTCTCTCCCTCTAGGAACCTTTTAGATTAGAAAATTGAATATGTCGCTCTAATGTTCAGGAAATTTGAGAGAAAAAAACCAGGAAATTATCGACTAGTCAGTCTAACATCTGTTGTTAGGAAATTACTGGAGTCTGTAACTAAGGATAGGGTGCCTGAAATGATTGAAATAATTCAGTTGGTCAGAGAGAGTCAGCATGGATACCTAACAAACCTGATTGAATTTTTGAAGATGTGACCAAAGTAGTGAACAGGACAATATCAATGCAAGTTTTTTTTATGGACTACCAGAAGGTACTTGATAAAATCCCTCATCAGAGACTGTTAGCTGAAGTTGAAACTCATGGAACTGAATGCAAATTATTGACCTGGTTAGCAAACTGGGTGAGTGACAGGATGTGGAGATGCCGGCATTGGACTGGGGGAAACACAGTAAGAAGTCTCACAACACCAGGTTAACGTCCAACAGGTTTATTTGGTAGCAAAATCCAAAAAAAAAATGGATTTTGCAACCAAATAAACCTGTTGGACTTTAACCTGGTGTGGTGAGACTTCTTACTGAGTGACAGGAGCCAGAGAGTAAGTGATAATGGGCACGTCTCTTATTGAGAGGATGTGACTAGCAGTGTTCCGCCAAGATTGATGTTGGAGCCTTAATTATTCCTGGTGCTTATTAATGACTTGGGTGATGAGAGAGAAAGCCACACTCAAAATGTGCCAATGTGCCAGTGAAAGCAGTGTAGGTGACATTCTCAATATTACAAAGCAGTAGCGATAGATTCAGTGAAATATCACTGCTGCTTCACAGCGCCAGGGACCCAGGTTCGATTCCCGGCTTGGGCCACTGTCTGTGTGGAGTTTGCACATTCTCCCCGTGTCTGCGTGGGTTTCCTCCAGGTGCCCCGGTTTCCTCCAACATTCTGAAAGACATGCTGGTTAGGTGCATTGACCCAAACAGGCGCCGGACTGTGGCAACGAGGGGAATTTCACGGTGACTTCATTGCAGTGTTAATGTAAGCCTTACTTGTGATTAATAAATAAATTTTACTTTTAATTATGGCAAATGGATTTTAATGTAGGCGAATATAAGGTATTTGAGAATTAAAAAGACTCGCAGAGGATAATTTCGAAACAGTGAAAAGCCAGAAACAGTGGAGATCCAAGAGGATTTGGCATCATGTGCACAGATCATTCAAATGATCATTAAAATGTCATGAATCAGTATATATTATAAACACAATGTTAAATACAATACTAGTTTTTATATCTAGAGGAATAGGATACAAGGGGAGTAAAAGACATGCTCCAGCTATAGAATAGCCTGGTTAGGCCGAATGTGAAGTACTATGAACAGTTCTGGTCACCACATCTTAGAAAAGATATTCTGTCCTTGTACAGAGTGTAGGGTAAATTTGCCAGTCTGATACCAGGACTCGATGGGGATTACATTCCCAGAAGAAGAGATTACACAAGCTCAGGTTGTATTCCCCGGAATAAAGAAGTTGAAGGGATGATTTGATTGAAGTTTAGGGGAAACAGAAGGTAGGATGGGAGAAAAATATTGTGCCAGCTCAAGAGTTTCGTAGCTAAAACAATGAGAGGTAAACCTTTCAGGAGTGGAATTAGGAACCATATCTGTGCACAAACAGTGATCAAGGTTTGGAGCTTTCTTCCGCAAATAGCAGTTAATATGAAATCAATTGTTCATTTTAAATCGGTGGTTGGTAGCTCTCTGTTAGCCAAAGGTATTAAAAGAATAGAGGGGCGCAAAGACAGGTGCACGGAGTTAAGTCACGGGTCAGTCATGACCTTATTGCATGGAGATGGGGGAAGAGGCTGGAGGGTAATAACCCATTTCTGTTCCCATGTTCCTACTTTAAACATCTTCCCACTCTCCTAAACAAAATATCTGCAATGGTGTACAGCCAAATATTGACATATAGAATGAGCTGACACTTGGCTGCGTACGTATCTCTATGTGTGATGTGAATACTCATTCAACTCACAATATATCAAAATAACTTGTCGACTTGTTTGAAAAGCTGTCAGACAATAGCCTAAGGGAACAGATAAAGGTTGGTGAAAGGATCCTCGATTCACTTAAAGGGAGGCTAACTGAACTTACTTACAAGAGCATTAGGAGAGGGGAGTCAAACGGTTTCGGAGGAAAGGGGGAAAGTGGAGTTGAGACCACAATCAGATCGGCCATGATGGTATTGAATGGCGGTGGAACAGGATTGAGAGGCCGAATGGCCCACTCCTGCTCCAAATGTTCATGCGTTTGTATGAGAGGAGAGGTGAATGAAAATACATGGATTCTGTATTCCTAATGTTCAGAGTTAGTGTTATTCCACTCTTTTGTATGATTGTGGAAGGGAATCTTTGGAGAATTTGTCAAAGCGTCAGATCTGGCAAGAAAACCGGTATGAAACTCTCCCGCTCCACTGGTCCATTTGCTCTCTGGTTCTGAAACTTTGAATGCAAAAAAAAAGTGGTTGGGATATGTGCCGTCTCTGTAGGCGGGGTAGGAACTCTTGGAACCAGGAACCGGCTCCACAGAGATCGGGGAGCCGTTTTAAAGGGCGCCTCAATCACAGATAAGAAATAACTCCCCCCACCACCCTGATCACAAATAATAATTAATCCCTCCCCTAGCACGGAGGTATCACCACCCCCTCCCACCCCCAACCATCACCCCCAGCATCCTCATTGCCCTCAGTGTCTGCTCCCCCCACCTACCACCACAAACACATGTAACCCCCCCCCCATGAGGCTCCCCCTAGTGCCCGCCCCTGGCAGTGCCAACCTAGCCATGTCCCTCTCCCCTGGGGGACTATGCTGACCTTTGTGCCCCCAGTTGATCCTCTTGGCAGGTTTACGTTTGGGTAAACTTGTTGTAAATTGCGCCAATGTGTTTAACCGGCGGGTGCGAGGGCGCATAATCATCTTTGAATTTATTGAAATCTATTAAAATCAGGTCCTCACCCATTATGAGCTTTAACCTGATGACCTCTCCGGTGAGGGGAAAATCAGACATCGCAATCTTGCCAGCGAGATTTGCGATTGCTGGGTTTTGAACCCTCTGACGATCTTGCACACAGAATTCTGGACTCTAGATTCCCCACCTCCCTCCCCACTCCCCCGCCGCTGAGTTTCTCACTCACTCGTACATATGCATAGCTACAACCACACAAATGTTGCACACACGTCCAGCATCTTATGATATGAACTCTGAAAGCAATGAAAACAAAAAAACGCTGGAATAGAGCCGACATTTTGAGTCTGGATGTCCCTTCGTCTATTCTCTCTCCACAGATGCTGTCAGACCTGCTGAGATTTTCCAGCATTTTCTCTTTTTGTTTCAGATTCCAGCACCCGCAGTAATTTGCCTTTATCTGTTTGAAGATGTCTCGTGCCACCAGCATTCATTCTGCTGCCCTCACTGTGGAGCTGAAAGTGCAGCCAGACAGTGATGCCCCCCCAATCAAAAGCAAGATATCGCTTTACTCCGTGCTGCATTCCTCTCAGCAGAGTGTGTGGGCGCAGTTACGGAAACCCCAGAGAATTCACAACGCAGGCCTTTTTGGAAAAAGTCACGAATGGCAGGAGAGAAGGAAGAATCGGCTGTTTAGCTGGCCACAAGGCTGCCAACAATAATTCCTTAATTTTGAAATGTATCAGTGTGGAGACAGTCATGCTGGGCTGCTATTCAGTGGGAAAGTTGATGAAAACAGCAGCTGTGCTGATCAATGCATCAGTCACAATCTTGATATGCCCAGGACACCTGCACATCAAATTATATTATTGTTAATCCCAACACTGGCCTAAAAACAGGTGCAGGCTTCAAAGTAGCCGGTGAAGGCAGCCTTGACAAATCTGTTGGAGTTCTTTGAAGATGTAATCAGTAAAGTTGACAAGGGGGAGCCAGTCAATGTGGTATATTTGGACTTTCAGAAAGCATTTGACAAAGTCCTGCACAAGAGATTATCGTGCAAGATTAAAGTGCATGGGATTGGGGGAAGTGTATTGAGATGGATAGAAAACTGGTTGGCAGAGAGGAAACAAAGAGTAGGAATTAATGGGTGTTTTTCAAATTGGCAGGCAGTAACTAGTGGGGTGCCACAGGGATCGGTGCTGGGACCCCAGCTATTCACAATATATATTAATGATTTGGATGAGGGAACAAAATGTAACATCTCAAAGTTCGCAGACGATACCAAGTTGGGTGGGAGGGTGAACTGTGACAAGGATGCAGAGATCCTTCAGCATGATCTGAACAGGCTTGGTGAGTGGGCTAATCAATGGCAGATGCAGTATAATTTGGATAAATGTGAGGTTATTCATTTTGGAAACAAAAACAAGATGGCAGATTATTACCTGAATGGCTGTAAGTTGGGAGAGGGGAGTGTGCAATGGGACCTGGGTGTCCTTGTGTACCAGTCACTGAAGGTAAGCATGCAGGTGCAGCAGGCGGTAAAGAAGGCAAATGGCATGTTGGCCTTAATTGCAAGAGGTTTCGAGTACAGGAGCAGGGATGTGTTGTTGCAATTGTACAGGGCCTTGGTGAGGCCACACCTAGAGTATTGTGTGCAGTTTTGGTCTCCTTTTCTGAGGAAGGATATCCTTGCTCTCGAAGGAGTGCAGCGAAGGTTTACAGGCTGATTCCAGAAATGGCGGGACTGATGTATGAGAAGAGATTGACTAGGTTAGGATTGCTTTTGCTGAAGTTCAGGCGAATTAGGGGGGATCTCATAGAGACTTATGAAATTCTAACAGGTCTAGACAGGGTAGATGCAGGGAGGATATTCCCATGGACTCCCCTGGTTCTGGACTCTCCTTGGGAGAGTCCAGAACCAGAGGTCAGTCTGAGGATTCAAGGTAGACCATTTAGGACGGAGGTGAGGAGGCATTCCTTCACCCAAAGAGTGGTGAGCCTGTGGAATTCATTACCACATGAGGTAGCTGATGGCAACAAAACATTGAATGCATTTAAAGAACAAAGAACAGTACAGCACAGGAAACAGGCCCTTCGGCCCTCCAAGCCTGTGCCGCTCCTTGGTCCAACTAGACCAATCGTTTGTGTCCTTCCATTCCCAGGCTGCTCATGTGACTATCCAGGTAAGCCTTAAACGATGCCAGCGTGTCTGCCTCCACCACCCTACTTGGCAGCGCATTCCAGGCCCCCACCACCCTCTGTGTAAAAAACATCCCTCTAATATCTGAGTTATACCTCGCCCTCTCACCTTGAGCCCGTGACCCCGTGTGATAGTCTCTTCTGATCTGGGAAAAAGCTTCCCACCGTTCACCCTATCTATCCCCTTCATAATCTTGTACACCTCTATTAGATCTCCCCCCATTCTCCATCTTTCCAGGGAGAACAAGCCCAGTTGACCCAATCTCTCCTCATAGCTGAGATCCTCCATACCAGGCAACATCCTGGTAAACCTTCTCTGCACTCTCTCTAGCGCCTCCATGTCCTTCTGGTAGTGCGGTGACCAGAACTGGACGCAGTACTCCAAATGTGGCCTAACCAGCGTTCTATACAGCTGCATCATCAGACTCCAGCTTTTATACTCTATACCCCGTCCTATAAAGGCAAGCATGCCATATGCCTTCTTCACCACCTTCTCCACCTGTGTTGCCACCTTCAAGGATTTGTGGACTTGCACACCCAGGTCCCTCTGTGTTTCTATACTCTTCATAGAAATCATAGAAACCCTACAGTGCAGAAGGAGGCCATTCGGCCCATCGAGTCTGCATTGACCACAATCCCACCCAGGCCCTACCCCCACGTATTTTACCCACTAATCCCTCTAACCTACGCATCCCAGGACTCTAAGGGGCAATTTTTTTAACCTGGCCAATTAACCTAACCCGCACATCTTTGGACTGTGGGAGGAAACCGGAGCACCCGGAGGAAACCCACGCAGACACGAGGAGAATGTGCAAACTCCACACAGACAGTGACCGATCCGGGAATCGAACCCGGGACCCTGGAGCTGTGAAGCAGCAGTGCTAACCACTGTGCTACCGTGCCGCCCCTCCACCTTCTTGATGGCTCTGCCATTTATTGTATAACTCCTCCCTACATTATTTCTTCCAAAATGCATCACTTTGCATTTATCTGGATTAAATTCCATCTGCCACCTCTCCGCTCAATTTTCCAGCCTATCTATATCCTGCTGTATTGCCCGACAATGTTCATCGCTATCCACAAGTCCAGCCATCTTTGCGTCATCAAGAGGCGGCTGGATATAGCACTTGGGGCGAATGGGATCAAAGGTTATGGGGAAAAAGCAGCATTAGGCTATTGAGTTGGATGATCAATCATGATCTTAATGGATGGCGGAGCAGGCTCACAGGGCCTGCTCCTATCTTCTATGTTTCTACGTTTCGATGTTGACTGCCATTGGCATTGCTATTCGTAAGATGAGAGGGTGGATCTTGGCTTTGCGGTCATTGGAGAGAGAGGTGTAAAACAGGCTGACAATGCGATTAGTTTAAAGTTTATTTATTAATGTCACAAGTTGGCTTACATTAACACCTCAATGAAGTTACTATGAAAATCCCCCAGTCGCCACACTCCGGCGCCTGTTCGGGTACACTGAGGGAGAATTCAGCATGGCCAATGCACCTAACAAGCATGTCTTTTGGGCCGTGGGCGGAAACTGCAGCACCCGGAGGAAACCCAGGCTAGACACATATGCTGTCGCTTGTTTTACATTATCACACAAAGTCGAGATCGACCTCCTTGATAGCAGCAGATAACAGAAACTGGTATCCTGCCCACTCAGAGACTGCAGAGCCAAAGCTCAATCAATCATTGCCACAGAGCCATGCCAAGACCTACAGCTATGGTTAATAGGATCATGATGATTGTGGGTGGTCTAAGTCTGCCGTTTACTGATCTTGCTGACACGCCTGATTCCATCTTGCACTATTTCAACCATGAAATACTGTATCTAGGACGATTCAAAGCCTACCGCTATCAGTCATTTTACCTTGAGTTGCCAACCACTGTGTATCTTGTACTACATCTCTTGTCACATCCTGTTCACCTGTGAAAGTATGTTATCCTTGCTTTGTAACATCTATTGTGTTCTGGTGACATCTTATCAATGAATCATGCACAGTCGACTTGCAATGTTTTTTTCCCCAATAATTTGGGTAATGATTGTTTTTTTTTAATGCTATAACAAAAACTATGACAACAAAATGAGGGTAAAAATGCCTACTTAAAAATAAATCATAATAGGAGCACAGTACACTGCGAAACACACATTGCAAATGTGGAATTTTTTTTTAAAGTCTAAAAAGCCTAGTCCTTCCAGACCTCTACCACCAACATCACCCTGAGGCCCAATTAAAATGGACCACAAAACAGGGTAATCCCAGTGAAAGAACTTGGAAATATGTCTTTAACTGATTTAAATAGCTTTTTTAAAAAAAAAACCAGGGCTCTCAACACTGGATATTCCGCCAGAAGCAAACACTCTGAGTTCAGCAATCAAATGAGTCTGTGCCCTGCCTGATCCCAGGCAAAGTGGATTGGAAAATCTCCACCATCGCTTTCTCCTGAGTCCAGGCAGGAATTCAAAGGATGAATGGACACCGCTCGACAATCACCAGGCAGGAGTGTTCTCTTCCTGTCGGGGAACACTTCAGCAGTGACGGGCATTCAGCCTCTGATCTTCAGGTAAGCGTTCTCCAAGGCGGCCTTCACGACACACGGCAACGCAGAATCGCCGAGCAAAAGCTGATAGCCAAGTTCCGCACACATGAGGACGGCCTCAACCGGGACCTTGGGTTCATGTCACACTATCTGTAACCCCCATGACTTGCCTGGGCTTGCAAAATCTCACTAACTGTCCTGGCTTGAGACAATTCACACCTCTTTAACCTGTGCTTAACCCTCTCTCCACTCACATTGTTTGTACCTGTAAAGACTTGATTATCTGTAAAGACTCGCATTCCAACCATTATCTTGTAAATTGAGTCTGTGTCTACGTGTGCCCTGTTTGTGAACACAACTCTTCACATACCTGAAGAAGGAGCTGCGCTCCAAAAGCTCGTGCTACCAAATAAACCTGTTAGACTTTAACCTGGTGTTGTGAGACTTTTACTTCGGAAAATCTGACAGGTAATTCAACACAGGAAGCATGGAATGCATGCGGTGTCTTTACAGCACAGCTTGTGGAGCAGGAGAGTAGGAGCCCTTCCTTCAGGTCCAAAAGGCGACCCCGTAAACTGCCCCCTACGATCATTCTACTGCCCTTCAACCCCATGATTGGATACCCTCAACCAATGTCGCTCTCCACAACTACAATCCCTCAACCAGACTGCCCCAACTGACCACCATTTCCACCCCCACCCCCCGATAAGAACTCTTCCATCACCCCACCAGACCTATCTTCTCTCAGCCCAACTCTGCTGTGGCCTTGTGCTGTATGACATTCCACTCCCAAGATGCAGCCAATCAGGCTGGTTGTGGATAGGAAAGGTACAGATGAACAATTCAGGACATCAGACTGGATTTTAACAGATCTCTGGAGATGGACTGAAAGATGGGGCTGGGGCTGAAAAATGGCACTCGAGATTTTCAGCAGGGGAGTCCAATGTTTTTCCATTGCCACTGGATATTTCCAGCAATGTAGTCACATCACAGCAGCCAATTATGCTGATCAGATGCCCATAAGGACTACTTCTCTCCCCCAGTGATATTTAAATGGCATTGGGGGGGTGGGGGTGGGCGGAGGCGGGCGGAACTGCCAGAGAAACCCTGGCGAGCCTCCCAGTCAAGTATTCGGGGAGGGTGGGGTGGGGACATTGGCCTTTATAAATCAAAGTATTGAGTATAGGAGTTGGAATGTTATGGTGAGGTTGTATAAGACATTGGTGAGGCCGAATTTAGAGTATTGTGTGCAGTTTTGGTCACCTAATTACAGGAAGGATATTAATAAGGTTGAAAGAGTGCAGAGAAGGTTTACAAGGATGTTGCCGGGACTTGAGAAACTGAGTTACAGAGAAAGGTTGAATAGGTTAGGACTTTATTCCCTGGAGCGTAGAAGAATGAGGGGAGATTTGATAGAGGTGTATAAAATTATGATGGGTATAGACAGAGTGAATGCAAGCAGGCTTTTTCCACTGAGGCTAGGGGAGAAAAAAACTAGAGGACATGGGTTAAGCGTGAAGGGGGAAAAGTTTAAAGGAAATATTAGGGGGGCTTCTTCACACAGAGAGTGGTGGGAGTGTGGAATGAGCTGCCAGATGAAGTGGTGAATGCAGGCTCACTTTTAACATTTAAGAAAAACTTGGACAGGTACATGGATGAGAGGGGTGTGGAGGGATATGGTCCAGGTGCAGGTCAGTGGGACTAGGCAGAAAAATGGTTCGGCACAGCCAAGAAGGGCCAAAAGGCCTGTTTCTGTGCTGTAATGTTCTATGGTTCTATGGGAGGTCTCCATTATGGCTTTTCCATGACTGCAGCAAAGCTGTCCCACTGCTGTGGAGTCACCACTGGAAGGATGAGCCTCACCCTCATTGCTGAGACAAGCCTCATTGCCTCCTTCCTCTCTCTCCTCTTTCAGGGCACTTGTTTGAGCAAGCTTTTCGTCCCATACCCTAATAACTTCTTCTTGTTTCCACACTGAAGATGCTGTATGGATTGTTATTCAATCATTTATTTCATTCCTTTTGCCGTATTTCTATATCCTTTTTTAAAAGGTGTTAAGTTTTATGGTAAAGATAAATCCAAAGAAAACTTTTCAATTAAAAGAGTAAAGCCGCAGTTTCACGCGAGTAAAAGACAAGTTGAGAGCTGATATCAGAAAATTATCCTCAATCACACTGACTAAACATATAGAATAGATGCCCAGATATGGTAAGCAAGAAAATAACTTTAATATCTGTCGCACCTCAGCATGTACCAAGCATTTACAAACCCTTCCCCTGAACTCCTTCGCCCCCAAGCCCTCACCCCACATTCATATCTGCACCCCCCCCCTCATTCACACTTGCACACCCTCATGCCTTACCACACCACAGCCCAACCCATACTCCCACTCCATAAACCACTTCTGCCTTCCCAGACTCCCATTGCTTTTCATTCTTTCCCGCAATTATGGGCAGCACAGTGGTTAGCACTGCTGCCTGACAGCACCAGGGACCCGGATTCAATTCCTGGCTTGGGTCACTGTCTATGCAGAATCTGCACGTTCACCCAGTGTCTGCGTGAGTTTCCTCTGGGTGCTCCGGTTTTCTCCATAGTCTGAAAGAGGTGCATTGGCCATGCTAAATTCTCCCTCAGTGTGCGCAAACAGGCACCGGAGTGTGGCGACTAGGGGATTTTCACAGTAACTTCATTGCAGTGTTAATGTCAGCCTACTTGTGACACTAATAAATAACATTCTTCATCCCCCTTCTAGGCCTCCGCACCCACCCCACCTCTTCTTCTCTCCCCTCCCCATCTTTTTGCCTCCCACTACAGGAAGACCATCTCTGCGCCACACAACCTCATGCTGCTGGAGAGTCCACCTGATCGATGCCACAACTTTCAGTGGGGTCCACATGATTGACGAAATGCTGCCGGAGAGTGCACCCGAGCGAAGGTCTGCCTAATCGATGGTGCTCAGGAAATAGCCAACTTCAGAGTCCTCCATCTTTTCCAGCATCTCAGAGCAACCCAGGCCTCCAAATCCCAACAAGTTCACACTATGTTAGTTTGGGCATGTCCTGGACCACCTCGATAGCACGCTGGTGGGGTGGATGATTAACCAGGGCGGGACGGGACGAGTGGGGGGGGGGGGCATTAATTTGAATCCCATCAATGCAATGCAAAAGGACTTCCCGACGGACTGTAACAGGATTGGCGGAATGCCATTATCTCAGCACTATGTTTTGGGGCCACAAGTTCCTGTCATCAAATCCTGCCGTCGGAAAGCCGATTTTCATGTTCCCAAGGGATTTCCCACTCCCGCCCGCCACAGAACTCGTCAGCAGGTAGGGGTTAGATTCCACCCACGGGATTTTCTACGTATAATTGTGAAGGCAGATGTGGTTACAGTTTTATATCTCAGACAGCACCTTTGAAAGTATTTCCTCAATGCTGCAAGAAAGTAACAGCCTACATTCTTCGCTCAGATCTCCAGAGGCTAAAGCATTTTAAGAACCAATTGGATGTTGGTGAGAGAGGAACTTCAGGGTCATTCTCTGTGAAAGAACTAAGATAAAATAAATGGCCATTCTCAGCCTTAATTGTCTTGTAAAGAGAAAGAGAAACTGAGTGCTTCACTGGAAAAGGTGATAGCAATAAGGGACCAAAAGCCAGCTCCAAAGTGGAATAGATTTCAGTGGTGAAGGACTTTGAGGCAATTATTTGACATATTTGGTTAAGATCTTGTGATTTGAAATATTGTGAAATGAGGCCATTATTTGACACATCTTGAAAAGGCTTGTCTTGATCACCGTACATATCTTGGAAAACGCAGAAACACGCGCTGCTCTCTGGACCGGTTTACAGTTGTGGTCAACTAAGACTGTGAGTGGCTTTCACTCACCTGATGAAGGAGCAGCGCTCCGAAAGCTCGTGCTACCAAATAAACCCGTTGGACTTTAACCTGGTGTTGTGAGACTACTTACTGTGCCTACCCCAGTCCAATGCCAGCAACTCCACACCAGAAGAAGTACCCCACATGAATTAGAAACGGAAAATGGTTAGATGGGATGATCATGCCGGTGATCACCTGCTATTCATACCACTCAGGAAGAGATAGAAATCATCATTTCCACATGAGCTGACAGTGAGGAAACATACTATCCAAGATAATAGATATTGGGATGAATCCTTGCGAACAAGAGACCGATCACCTCAGCATTCTGAATGCTTTGCCACCCATTCAAGTGTTGTGTGTATCAAATTTGATGCCTACAATTGTATTAAAATGGTATGACATACTAAAAGGAAAGAGAGATCTGAGTACAAATGAGCTTGTTTGAAACTCAACCTTCTTCACTGGATATGTTCAAACGAAGAGATGGGGAGAAGACGACAGTGGTATGTGGATAGCAGAGAAGCAGAAATTTGAGTAAGATAGCTAATGCTTTCTTCTCTCTCCTCGCTGACTTGGTTAGTGGAGCTTATATAATTAATATTTTCCCGATCTAGTGAAGGGTCAGTGAGATTGTCTCATTGTAGCAGAGGGACTTCTATGCTGAAAGTCTAGGTCATGCAGTCAACCAAAATGTTAACTTATCGTTTTTCTCCTTCAAGATAAGTTGCTCAGTATTCTAAGAATGTTCTCTCTAATTTCTGATTTCTAACAGTCGCTGTTTTAACTTTTCATATCGAGTAAACAGTGATCTGTTTGGGTGAATTCTCGTGTTGATGGGTTCGATTGCAGTGTGGGGGGGAGAATATGGTGGGAGGCCCAAAAATCGGTGTCACGCCCGTGTGTATTTACAGCAAGATGTTCCGCTGGTGCTTGACATGGCATGTCGAAAAACCCACCAGACTCCTGCATCAGCCAGAAATGCAATACAGATGAAGGCCTGATGCCCACCACTCCCCCTCCTCCCCCGGCCAACCACACTCTCCATGGTGCCAGTGGAAAAACATGCTGGCGTGAAATACGCTGTTGTGAAACATGTTCGAAACAACGTGGCATATGGATGCCAGGACTCACCTGAATAATGCCTAGAGCTGCCTCCTTAGTTCAGGATGGGAGCAGTCCACATTCCTGGATGCTGGAACACCACCATATCAGTGGGTGGGGCAAACATCTGGAGGTGGACCTTCCAGGGTCAGTGTCCTGGAAGGGGTTCACCTTCCAGCCTTCTTTCTTCAGCAGCGTGTCAATGATGTTGGTGTCTTTTCAATAAGACGCCCAGAAAAGATGATGGACTGCGCACCTCCAGGTCTGCCCTGCCACTTGATACGGCGTGAGAGGCTCGGGTGCATAATTAATGATGTCAGGGCCAGAACATTGCGTATTTTGCCACCAGCCACCGCAGCGGGAAACACTCCATGTTCCCACCCCTGTCATGAAATCTAGCCTCAAAATGGGAGCATTCCTCCCTTTGTTTCTTGAATGATATAGCGTGAGATTTTATACAGCCCTCTTCATTTCTTAACTCTCTGGGGCCTGCTGCATTGCTTGATACGCATCCTCATCCTTTCAATCTCTAAATCGTATGCATTCAGATGAAGGAAGACTTAGGCAACAGCTGGTACTGTCAAAAATCAAAATCTCTAAAGCGCCTACAAACTTCCGATCCGGCCACTTAAACTGACGACTGCGTATGAAAGTATTTCAGCTGTTCGGAATAATTCCTGATAAAACAATATGAAATACAAGGTGCTGAGTGCTCGCCTACAAGTTAGAGTATATATAAAACTTTTCATAGTCTATGTCTGGGATTTGTTCATCTGCTATCGCAGTACTCCATGCAAAATCCATTTCCCTGAAGCTACTGTGCTGATAATAGACGATATTCTTACCTTAAAGAGCAATGGCATACTGAAGCAAGACCCAAGGAAGACAATGACAGTTTATTTTTAACATATCTTCACACCCACACTGTTTTCCCCCCTTTGGGGAATAAGAACATAAGAAATAGGAGCAGGAGTAGGCCATCTAGCCCCTCGAGCCTGCCCCGCCATTCAATAAGATCATGGCTGATCTGACGTGGATCAGTACCACTTACCCGCCTGATCCCCATAACCCTTAATTCCCTTACCGATCAGGAATCCATCCATCCACGCTTTAAACATATTCAGCGAGGTCGCCCCCACCACCTCAGTGGGCAGAGAATTCCAGAGATTCACCACCCTCTGGGAGAAGAAGTTCCTCCTCAACTCTGTCTTAAACCGACCCCCCTTTATTTTGAGGCTGTGTCCTCTAGTTTTAACTTCCTTACTAAGTGGAAAGAATCTCTCCGCCTCCACCCTATCCAGCCCCCGCATTATCTTATAAGTCTCCATAAGATCCCCCCTCATCCTTCTAAACTCCAACGAGTACAAACCCAATCTCCTCAGCCTCTCCTCATAATCCAAACCCCTCATCTCCGGTATCAACCTGGTGAACCTTCTCTGCACTCCCTCCAATGCCAATATATCCTTCCTCATATAAGGGGACCAATACTGCACACAGTATTCCAGCTGCGGCCTCACCAATGCCCTGTACAGGTGCATCAAGACATCCCTGCTTTTATATTCTATCCCCCTCGCAATATAGGCCAACATCCCATTTGCCTTCTTGATCACCTGTTGTACCTGCAGACTGGGCTTTTGCGTCTCATGCACAAGGACCCCCAGGTCCCTTTGCACGGTAGCATGTTTTAATTTGTTTCCATTGAGATAGTAATCCCATTTGTTATTATTTCCTCCAAAGTGTATAACCTCGCATTTATCAACGTTATACTCCATTTGTCATATCCTCGCCCACTCACTCAGCCTGTCCAAATCTCTCTGCAGATCTTCTCCGTCCTCCACACGATTCACTTTTCCACTTATCTTTGTGTCGTCTGCAAACTTCGTTACCCTACACTCCGTCCCCTCCTCCAGATCATCTATATAAATGGTAAACAGTTGCGGCCCGAGTACCGATCCCTGCGGCACGCCACTAGTTACCTTCCTCCAACCGGAAAAACACCCATTTATTCCGACTCTTTGCTTCCTGTCGGATAGCCAGTCCCCAATCCACTTTAACACACTACCCCCAACTCCGTGTGCCCTAATCTTCTTCAGCAGCCTTTTATGGGGCACCTTATCAAACACCTTTTGGAAATCCAAAAACACCGCATCCACCGGTTCTCCTCCATCAACCGCCCTCGCCACTCTGTACGCAGCTGTTTTTATTTTAATACTCTCCTTTATTTCCTTCGTTATCCACGGCTGGTTCTCCCTTTTCTTACAATCCTTGTTTTTTGCTGGAATATATTTTTGCTGAGAACTGAAAAGGATCTCCTTAAAAATCCTCCACTGTTCCTCAGCTATCCTACCTGCCAGCCTGTTCTCCCAGTCTACCTTAGCCAATTCATCCCTCATCCTATCATATTTCCCTCTGTTCAAACAGAGGACACTGGTTTGAGACCAAACTTTCTCCTCTTCCATCTGAATCAGAAATTCGACCATATTGTGGTCACTAGACCCAAGAGGGTCCTTCACAATAAGATCCTTAATTCTACCTACCTCGTTACACAATACCAGATCCAAAATAGCTCGTTCCCTCGTCGGTTCCGTAACATGCTGTTCAAGGAAACTATCCCGACAGCATTCTAAGAACTCTTCCTCCATTCCACCCTTACCGACTTGAGTCTGCCAGTCAATGTGCATGTTGAAGTCCCCCATGATTATTGCCGTTCCATTTTTACACGCATCCCTTATCTGCTTGTTTACAGCCCTCCCCACCTCAACATTATTATTTGGGGGCCTATATACCACACCTACTATTCCTCATCTCTACCCATAATGATTCCACGTTTTGTTCCTCAGAGCCTATGTCATCCCTCAGTACTACCCTGATATTATCTCTTATTAATAGCGCGACCCCACCACCTTTTCCTTCCTGTCTATTCTTCCTAAACGCCTGATACCCCTGGATATTCATCTCCCAGTCCTGGTCACCTTTCAGCCACGTTTCTGTAATGGCCACTAGATCGTACCCACTTGTGCTGATTTGCACCATCAACTCATTCACCTTGTTCCGAATGCTTCGTGCATTCAGGCAAAGTGTCCTTATTCCAGCTTTTATCTGGACCCGCTTTGATGAGTCGCGAATACCGTCTCCCTCTACTCCCTTATCTAAATTACCGCCTTCATTCACTTGCACCCTCTCCTCTACCATTAATTTTATAATTCCCCTTACCCCTGCATCCTCCCCCCCATCAATTAGTTCCTTGATCCTAGTCAACTCTTCTAGCTCCCCTCCCCCCAACCTATCTAGTTTAAATTCTCCCCAGTAGCCTTAGCCAACCTACCGGCCAGGATATTGGTCCCCGTGTGATTCAAGTTCCACCCGTTTTTTGTATACAGATCACCCCTGCCCCTAAAGAGGTCCCAATGGTCCAGGAACCTGAATCCCTGCCCCCTGCACCAGTCCCTCAGCCACACATTCATCCTCCACCTCACTCCATTCCTGCCCTCACCTTCCCGTGGCACAGGCAGTAATCCTGAGATTACTACCTTTGCTTTCCTCTTTCTCAGCTGTCTCCCTAATTCCCTGTACTCCCTTTTCATGACCCCTTCTCCCTTCCTACCCACATCAGCGGTACCAATATGTACCGCTACCTCAGGCTCCTCTCCCTCCCACCTCAGGATTTCCGGGACGCGACTAGCGACATCCTGGATCCCAGCCCCAGGGAGGCAGACCACCATGCGAGAATCCCGCCTACCTCCGCAGAAACGCCTGTCTGTCCCCTTCACCATCGAGTCCCCGATTAATACCGCCTTCCTCCTCTTTTCCTTAGCCCTCTGAGTTACAGGGCTGGACTCCACTGCGGAGACACGGCCACTGCTGCTTCCCCCAGGCGGGCTGTCCCCCCCAGCAGTACTCAAGCAGGAGTACTTGTTGTGCAGGGGCAAATCCACCGGGGTGCTCTCAACCACCCTAGCCTTACCCTTCCTGGCCGTCACCCACTTGGCCTCTTCCCGTGGCCCTGGTGTGACCACCTGATGATAGCTCTTGTCTATCACCTCCTCATTCTCCCTCATCAGCCTAAGATCCTCGAGTTGTAGTTCCAGCTCCCTAACACGGTCTCTCAGGAACCGCAGCTCGACACACCCCTCACAGATGTGGATGTCCGGGAGGCCAGATGCCTCCAGGACCTCCCACATCCTACACTGGGAACAACACATTGGTTTCACACTCATACTGGACACTTTATGTCAAGTAAGACAGTGAAAAGTTAATAAGAGTGTAAGGAAACAAAAACTCACCCCTGCTCGTCCAAGCCCTGTGAGCCAAAGCCCTGACAGCTCACTC
The DNA here is from genome assembly GCF_964213995.1 of Mustelus asterias. Lineage (NCBI taxonomy): Eukaryota > Metazoa > Chordata > Chondrichthyes > Carcharhiniformes > Triakidae > Mustelus > Mustelus asterias. Next base: position 42,907,818 of record NC_135823.1, on the reverse strand, counting down.
AACTTCCCACTCACTCTGCTGCCCACTACGATGCTGCCCGCTGTATACTTTGGTGCGCTTTTAAACCCTCCAAAAACTTCCCCTGACCACTCCTGGCCTGACTTCCGGTTTTGAAAAAAACCTCCGATTTTAAACCCAAAATTAACTGAAAAAATAATTAATTAATTACAGTCAGCAAACCCACTCTCTTACCCTCAGCCTGCTCCTGGGAACAATGAAGCTGAACCTCCAAGGTAAGCCCTTTTTAAACCCTCCAAAAACTTCCCCTGGCCACTCCTGGCCTGACTTCCGGTTTTGAAAAAAACCTCCGATTTTAAACCCAAAATTAACTGAAAAAATAATTAATTAATTACAGTCAGCAAACCCACTCTCTTACCCTCAGCCTGCTCCTGGGAACAATGAAGCTGAACCTCCAAGGTAAGCCCTTTTTAAACCCTCCAAAAACTTCCCCTGGCCACTCCTGGCCTGACTTCCGGTTTTGAAAAAAACCTCCGATTTTAAACCCAAAATTAACTGAAAAAATAAATAATTAATTACAGTCAGCAAACCCACTCTCTTACCCTCAGCCTGCTCCTGGGAACAATGACGCTGAACCTCCAAGGTAAGCCCTTTTTAAACCCTCCAAAAACTTCCCCTGGCCACTCCTGGCCTGACTTCCGGTTTTGAAAAAAACCTCCGATTTTAAACCCAAAATTAACTGAAAAGATAAATAATTAATTAAAGTCAGCAAACCCACTCTCTTACCCTCAGCCTGCTCCTGGGAACAATGAAGCTGAACCTCCAAGGTAAGCCCTTTTTAATGGTGGGAGAGGTGATGGAAGGACTCCCAAGCTGATTATCAGCGCGTTGAACTGTGTTCCTTCCACGCCCAATAAGCCCTGGGGTTGGATTCAGTAACCTGGAGGTTAGTGCGCTCCCACTGAACAGGCTTCCCACTGAAGTTGCACACAACCTCTTCTGTTGGGGACACCATGACTCACCCTAATGCAACTGTGGTGAAGAGCAAACCATGGTGTCTATAATTGACAAGTGCCCCGACCTGTGCTTCAGTGGTAGTCTCACTACTCTATGCCAGGCTCATGAAGAGGCTGCCAACTGGCTGTAGAATTTCAGATTTGACACCTAGCTGTTTATCCGTGCATACAATAGTAGTGGTACAAACCACAAGACTTCCGATATTGACCTTTGATAAGGTCTGCAAAGCTGGGAGCAATCAAGCTACATGTGCTTCCCAGAAAAATCTGAGAACTCCAGTGTGAGAACATCCATTCACATTCCAGAAGAAATTTATACACCGATAGCTCCACCAATGAGTCACATTAATCGATTGGATATCAGAGTTGGAAACCTCTTTCTTTAATCATCATTGGGGTGACACGGTAGCACAGTTGTTAGCACTGCTGCCTCAAAGGGCCAGGGACCCAGGTTCAACTGCAGCCTTGAGTGACTGTCTGTGTGGAGTGTGCACATTCTCCCAGTGTCTGCACAGGTTTCCCCCCGGTGCTCCGGTTTCCTCCCACAGTCCAAAGATGTGCAGGTTAAGCGGACTGACCATGCTAAATTGCCCTGTAGTGTCCAAACATGTGCAAGTTAGGGGAATTAGCGGGGTAATTATATAGGGTTATGGGGTTAGGGCCAGGGTAAGATGGTCTGTCGGAGAGTCAGCGCACTCGATGAACTAAATGGCCTCCTTCATCGCTGTGGGGATTCCACAATTCTATCAATAAATGTGTCTGAATTTTTTTAAATTAAGAAACAAATATTAAAGAATCTGAGTTTATAGGACAATAAATTGTTTTTGAGTGCTGAATAACAGGCAAGACAGAAGTTTTCAGGCAAAATAAACCTCAAAGCTGTGATGTTTACGGTTAATAAATGTGAGTTTATTGGTTATTTTTCTGACTCTTCATTTTAAGTTACTTGATCAACAGTATTGGCCACCTCCAGTGTAATGTTTCAGTGCGTGTGTGTGGTCTCTAAACCAATGATGAAAAATGGAAAAAGCAATGCATAAAATTAGCATAGGATTTCCAACTCCGAAGGAGGCCATTTGGTCCAATGCACTTGTACTGATGTTCGTTCTTTAACTAAAGCGATTTATTGCAATGCCTCACTCTGCTTTGCTTTCTATTATTTTTCAGACAGTTATCCAATTCCAGCAATATTGACAAAAATTCTTCCATTCCATCATGAGCAAGCAGCATGAATAGTTACATTGGAAGGTCAGGGAGATGCTACAGAAATTCCTTCCCAGGCTCCATCCCAATATCGCCAGTGACAAGGAACTGAATTGAATTATTATTGTCTTATTGAAACTTACAGGCCTGGAGAAAGTGGACGTGGAGAGGATGTTTCCACTAGTAGGAAAAACTAGAACCAGAGGGCACAACCTCAGGCTAAAGGGACGATCCTTTAAAACAGAGATGAGGAGGAATTTCTTCAGCCAGAGACTGGTGAATCTGTGGAACTCTTTGCCGCAGAAGGTTGTGGAGGCCAGGTCACTGAGTGTCTTTGAGACAGAGATAGATAGATTCTTGATTAATAAGGGAATCAGGGTTTATGGGGAAAAGGCAGGAGAATGGGGATGAGAAAAATATCACCCATGATTGAATGGCGGAGCAAGCTCGATGGGCCAAGAAGCCTAATTCTGCTCCTATGTCTTACGGTCACATGTATTGGGATAGAGTGAAAAATATTGTTTCTTGTGAGTTATACGGACAAAACACACCATTCACAGAGTGTATAGAGGAGAAGGAAAGAATAGGGTGCAAAATATAGTGTTGCAGTTACAGGTAGGGTGAAGAGAAAGATCAGCTTAATAGATGATAGGACCATTCAAAAGTCAGATGGCAGCAGGGAAGAAGCTGTTCTTGAGTCGATTGGTACGTGATCTCAGACTTTTGTCGGAAGAAGATGGAAGAGAGTATGCCCGGGGTACGTGGAGTCCTTGATTAAGTTGGCTACTTTTCCAAGGCAGCAGGATGTGTAGACAGAGTCAATGGATGGAGGCTGGTTTGCGTGATGGACTGAGCTACGTTCACAACCCTTTGTACTTTCTTGCAGTCTTGGTCAGAGCAGAAGCAATACCAAGCTGTGATAGAACCAGAAAGGATGTTTTCTGTGGTGCATCTGTAAAAATTGGTGAGAGTCGTAGTGCACTTTCTAATATTCTTCTGTGTGAAAAATTGCGCCTAACTTTCTTTTTCATTCTTGTGGAGATAATTCTGAGATACCGTCCCCCAATATGAATTCTCCATCCAAATAACCTTTCACTAGAATAACCTCTCGGAACTTTTCATAATTGTGAAGCTGCTATTGCACCCCTTAGCATCAGCATTACGGTGAAAAAACCTTTTTGTCCTTCACAGCTATGAGCACAAGGTCCGATCTTGTGAATTAACCTCTTGCAGCCCTGAAAAAGCATCTCACCAGCTGCTGGGCCAAGTCATGTTCCAAGCCTCCAAACTGTGAATAGGCATTAGGACGCTGAGCTATCTCAGTGAGGGAATCAATGTGTGTTTTAAGCCCCCTCTCAGGAACAGCAGCTCTCTGCTCAGGTTTCATGGCAGCCACTGCAGCCTACACAGCAATTGCCAACGAAAAGGTAAGTTTTGAAACTTTTCTTAAAAGCCTCCTCATCGAGTCAGGAGAGTCCGTGCGCCATACTCATTGCTGCCCACCACCTCATTATACCCACTACAAACTTTTTAAACTTTATTATTTATTTATTAGTCACAAGTAAGGCTTACATTAACACTGCAATGAAGTTACTGTGAAAAATGCCCGAGTCGCCAAACTCCGGCGCCTTTTCGGGTCAATGCACCTAACCACCACGTCTTTCAAAATGTGGGAGGAAACCAGAGCACCCGGAGGAAACCCACGCAGACACGGGAAGAACGGGCAGGTTCCACGCAGTGACCCAAGCTGGGAATCGAACCCAGGTCCCTGGCGCTGTGAAGCAGCAGTGCTAACCACTGTGCTACCGTGCCACCCCATTTATTTATTAGTGTCACAAGTAGGCTGATTGCAATGAAGTTACTGTGAAAATCCCCCAGTCGCCACATTCCGGCGCCTGTACGGGTACACCGAGGGAGAATTTAGCATGGCCAATGCACCTAACCAGCACGTCTTTCGGACTGTGGGAGGAAATCGGAGCACCCGGAGGAAACCCACGTTAACACGGGACAAATGTACAAACTCCACGCAGACACTGACCCAAGGCCAGAATTGAATCCGGGCCCCTGGTGTTGAGAGGCAGCAGTGCTAATCACTGTGCCATCGTGCCGTCCCAACTAACATTTGTGCCACTGCCTATAAAAGGAAGCAGTCTGATGTTTGGTAAATAAATGTTTGAGCTATCTATGGTTGCCAAGCACGTGGCAGCAGCTTGCGAAACGTTTTTTAATGATGTCTTGGGCCTCCCAGTTGAGGCTGGTGCTGCTTTTGGAACTCTGATGCCAGAACTTAAGTTAGGCCCAATTGCATTTCCACTCTGAAATCGCACATTCCTAGAATCATTCTGGAGCGTCTTTCTGTACCCTCGCAATATATTCTCATATTTTCTAACAACTCACTGCAGTTATGCGATCATGCTCATATCGATGTGTAATGTTTTCAGGTATCAATTACTGTTAAGAAAAGGCAGTTGTCCACAAGTGGGCTGCCATAGGACATTACAACAGCCAATGCAATACCAGGAGTCGCCAACGCTCCGGGTGGCACTGAAGATACTACAAGGTTGCTGGCGTCTGGTTGGCAGCTCACATGGGCGAGCTAGATTTCCACCCCACTGGGCCTTAGCACAGTAGGAAAGCCTGGCGCTCCCCAGGGTAAGTCCCTCAGAACAGTGATGGGACTCCAGTTGAAATATCATGCGGGGATCCTATAGGTCCCCTAACTGATAAGCAGGACCTACCTTGCCACCACTAAATTCCACCCACATGGGTACCAGGAAGCCCAATTTTGCGGCCATTATTTTATGAATTTACACTCCGACTCTTTATGAAAATTACTAAAATGACACTGTAACTCCTGCTGCCAATGGGAAAGACGTCAGGAAGAGTTGCACATACGCTGCAGCTTGCACGAGTATCAGTGATTGAAATATTTCTCAATATTCTAAATTCTACTTCTAAATATATCTAAATTATTTGCATACTGGCTCCTTACGAGGGGTCACTAGGAAGCTATCACCTTTCCTTCAGCAAGTGAACACGTTGGAAAGGCTTTGTAGGAGGGGAGTTAGTCCACAGTCTGGCTATCTCAAGCCCCGTATTGGATGATGTTTATTTATTGATTGTTCAATGTTCTTAATCAAAGATATATGAATAAAACTAAGAAAAGACACACTTCATTTCTTCCATCAAAATTATAATCTTATTTCCACGGTGGCACAGTGCCTCACAGCGCCAAGGTTCGATTCCGATCTTGGGTCACTGTCTGTGTGGAGTTTGCACATTCTCCCTGCGCCCACGTGGGTTTCCTCCGGGTGCTCCGGTTTCCTCCCACAGTCCAAAGATGTGCGGGTAAGGTTGATTGGCCATGATAAATTGCCCCTGAGTGTCAGGGGGACGAGGAGGGTAAATATGTGGGGTTATAGGGATGGGACCTGGGTGGTATTATTGTCAGTGTAGGCTCGATGGGCCAAATGGCCTCCTTCTGCACTGTAGCTTCCATGATTCTATGAATTCATTGGACACATTTTCTAAAAATCGTCAAACTTTCAAGGTGCACCAATGTTGAAACAAAGCATTTTGAAAAGTTCAACCATTTTTGCCATTCCAAGAATGTGACTGTTAAAATGGTTGCTCTCTGATTAGTTGCAATTTTTTTTCCCATGAACCGATTTTGTTTTGAAGGAGGCATTTATAAGACACCAACTTGCGAGAAAAAAGGTCATGATTCAAAAAGATAGCAGAGCTGCACTTAAAGCATCTCTCACTTTGAACAATCGCTGTCCCCAACACTCAAACATTGCACCTGTGCATGTGCAGACAGTGTGCCTCCTAGTGCTGCCCCTAAGGACAAAGAAATCCAGCCAATAAAGGATGGGTGGGAAATAGGGTATGTGTACACAAGGGGGATGGTGGGGGGGGAGGGGGGGGCGGTGGATTTTTCAGCTCTGCCTAGCGTCGGGATCGCCCAATCCTGCAGAAAGTCATTGGCTGGGCTGCTGAGTCTCCCGCGGTGGGCCCCATTATGATGGGATCCAAAAATCCCAGCCCAAGTTCTCAACATGCGCTCAAAGTGACCAAAACCTTTCCCAGCATCCTTATGAATCTCAGCCTCCAATGGAGTGACTGGGGGAGAAATTCATTCAGCCAGTGCCACTTCTGGTGGGGTTACGCAGACATACATCGATTCGCCAGGTTCAAACAGCACTGTTACTCACACAGCCCACATGGGGTTCTTCATCCATGTCAGGGGAGGCAGTGGCGGTGTATCCAGAAACCCATGGTAATGATTTGGGGACCCTGGGTTCGATTCCCACCTGGTGTTAACCTGGTGTTGTTAAAACTCTTACTGGGTTTACCCCAGTCCAACGCCGGCATCTCCACAGCATCTCGATTCCCACCACAGCAGATAGTGACATTTGAATTCAATATAAAAGAAATCTGGAAGTAAAAGTCTAATGACGACCATGAAACCATTGTCGATTGTTGGAAATCCCATCTGTTTCACTAACGTCCTTCAGGGAAGGAAACATAGAAGATAGGAACAGGAGGAGGCCATTTGGCCCTTCGAGCCTGCTCCGCCATTCATTACGATCATCCAACGCAATAGCCTAATCCTATTTTTTCCCCATAACCTTTGATCCCATTCACCCCAAAGCTACCTACCATCCTAAACCTACCTATACCATACCTACCTACCACCTACCATCCTTACCTGGTCTGGCCTACATGTGACTCCAGACCCACAGCAATGTGGTTGACTCCTAAAATGCCCTCAGTGATGGGCAATAAATGCTGACCCAGCCAGCGACACACACACATCATGAACGAATTTAAAAGAAATGGCACCATGCGGACAATTCTGTCTACCATTCTCTTTGGTAAACATATTTTACTCTTGAAATCTTACATTTAAAATTTGAGGGATAGGTTTTATTTCAGTTTTACATCAGAAAAGAAACCACAGAATGTTGCATAAATGTGAAGCAGTTTTGGGATTCAGCCATTGAAAATGTTTAAAAAATAACTTCAAAAATCTGAGATCCACAAGTTGACATTTGGCAATGGGTTGCTGTCAAATGATCTTAAGTCACACATTTTGTTTCATCCTTTAGTCGCTGCTTCTACAACCCTTCCACATCGCAACAACTGGCTGTGTCGGTTCATTTCTCCTTATCTCCAAACTGCCTCTTTTGCCAATTACCTTAAATTTATGTTCTTTGGTTTTCACGGCCTCCCACCAATTGAAACTGTTTCCTCCCTGCCTACGTTCTCAAAACATCATGTTATTTTGAACACCTCAATTAAATCTTCTCTTCCTCACTCTGCTCTGAGGACAACAATCTCTCCACATAACTGAAGTCCCTTGTCCTTGGTACCACTCTATTAACCCTTCCTTGCGGCCGCTCCACCCTTCCGAAAATCTGGTCATTAAATATTTTGGCTCCGTTTTGAATAAATGCGTTGGAGTGATTTTTTAAATCAGGGTTTGGGTTCTGGAAAGGGGGGCCAGTTCCAGGTCCCGACCCCAGACCATATGCTTTTGACATCTCCAGTGCAATATTCAAAAGAGCCAATTAAAGAGCAGGGAGCTGGCTTACCAACCAATCAAAAATGGCAGTCTGGCTCCTAAGGCTGGAAGGGAGGCCCTTCTGCATCTCATGGATCAGCAAAGCCACCAGCTGAGGTGGGAGCTGCCAATCTGAAGATGGAAACAGCGAGGGACAAGAGCAGACAAGGTATTTTTCTTTTTCAAAATGCCACAGCTGCTTGGCCAGGGTGCAGGAGGGGTAACCCTTCTAGGGGATGACCAAAGGTGGCACCTGTGGTCTGCCAGCCATTGCGAGTCCAGGAAGAGGACCCCCTCCCTTGACCCACCGTGTCCCAACCCCTTCCCACCCTGGACCCAACACACAAGATCAGGGCCTTATTAGATCTCTTAATTTGACCTGGTCATCCTCATCTGCCACTTCCCACTGGGGCAGCCAATCCAACTGTGAGCTGGTTCAGTGCCAGGATCATGATGGGACACTGGCATGGTGGCCGGTAGCACCAAATTGCAGACCCACCCATCCCCAGCCTGGGGCCCCAAATACTTCTTAAAATCCTTCCCCCGAATTCAGACAGGAAGCAAGACTTCAATGCAGCAACACAAGAGTTTTGTCAGGCAAAATCTCCAGTGGACGTGCGGATGAAGATGTGTGAAAGACATGGTAATAGAAGTACCTTCACTTCACAAATCATATTAGTCATATTTTCTGACATCATAAAGCTTAATGATAATTTTGCAAGCATGTTGTGTTGTCTGTTGCAACACAAACTTGCTGGGGCAGCGACATGGGAACCTGCGGGACTGAGAAGACAGAAGAACACTCTTGGAACTTAGCTGGGTCACAAGACAATCAATTGTCTGATCCTTTAAACATTGCGGAGTATGCTGAGATTTCAGGATGGAGATAAGAACGTTAGAAATTGATTAGTATGGGTTACAAATTTTACATCCACTGGCAAACAGACTGAATCTTTAAAGCTAAAATATACTTCCACACTGGCTGGTACAAACGGTGTGTGCATTATTGAAGTATGAAATCTGAATTACAGTCTTATTAGTTCTAGCCTCTTCAAAGAACATTCTTCGAATTTCACGAGAAAAGGGTATAAAATTATGAGCAGTAAGGATATCTTTAAAGATGTGATTGATGTGGGCCAATGGATGCGTCATTGCTCCAGTTATATTTGATTTTATTTGCAGTCCTCTGTAGGATCAAAATACAAAAGACGATCATTCAATTTTTTTTTTTTACAAATATACCTTTGAGCTTCAAACTTCTTAGCCCTGTTCAAAATGCTTAACATTCCCTTTGATAGGCCAACCAAAGGTCCACATTTAATCTTTGGTGCGGTTGAGTTTGAATAACATTATATGTGGCAAATGATGTCCTACATCAGCAAATTATGTTTTCATATCACTGCGAGAGATAATGCAAAGAGTAATGATGATCGACCGATGGGCAGAAAAATGACTGCTGGTCTGAGACATATAATTGAAACTTGCTGTGAAAATTATAGGCTGAAAAACTGAAGAGATTAGATTGCGTCCACCCAAAGTGAGAAGATTTCTGGTTTTCTTACTGATAGGTTGCACTAGCATATCGAGACTGGCCTAATATCTCTAAATACCAGCTTGAGATGCAGTGGGAAACCTGTGCATCTACTGATGGAGCGAGGGCGGAATGGTGGCACAGTGGTTAGCACTGCTGCCTCACAGCGCCAGGGAGCTGGGTTCGATTCCCGGCTTCCTCGTCACTGTCAGCGCAGAGTCTGCGGGTGGGATTTTCCAGCCTCGTTTGTCCTGAAACCAGAAAATCCCGCCCAAGGTCAACAGACCTTTCTACGGTCCACCCCTCGCCCGCTCCGATTCCCGTGGCGGGCGGGACGGCACGGCAAAGCTTGCCCCTGCACATTCTCCCCGTGTCTGTGTGGGTTTCCTCCGGGTGCTCCAGTTTCCTCCCATAGTCCGAAAGACGTGCTGGTTAAGTACATTGGCCATGCTAAATTCTCCCTCGGTGTACCCGAACAGGTGCTGGAGTGTGGCGACTAGGGGATTTTCACAGTAATTTCATTGCAGTGTTAATGTAAGCCTACTTGCGACAATAATAAACTTTAACTTAAACACTGCCAGTGGTTGTATTCCCAGCTATCAGTTGGAAGGGTTTGGGTTCTACTCCCCTTGATGAATGGAGGCTGGCTTCGATTTCGTGAGGAAAGGGTATAAAATTATGAGCAGTAACAGTGGTTAGCGCTGCTGCTTCACAGCTCCAGGGACCTGGGTTCGATTCCCGGCTCGGGTCACTGTCTGTGCGGAGTTTGCACATTCTCCCCGTGTCTGCGCGGGTTTCCTCCGGGTGCTCCGGTTTCCTCCCACAGTCCAAAGATGTGCGGGTTAGGTTGATTGGCCAAGCTAAATTGCCCCTTACTGTCCCGGAATGCGTAGATTAGAGGGATTAGTGGGTAAATATGAGGGTTAGAGGGATTAGCAGGTAAATATGTAGGGATACGGGGATAGGGCCCGGGTGGGATTGTTGTCAGTGCAGACTCGATGGGCCGAATGGCCACTTTCTGCACTGTAGGGTTTCTATAGTGATTACTGAGTTATTGTCCAGGGTGGTACTTGTATCTGATGAGTGGCCCCTGTCCTATTACAAAGTGGAGGTGGAGCTCTTTAACCTTGACTGCAGCCCCCTCATACAAAGTTGCCTGAAAAGTGGAAGACAGCGGGAAATCAGCTCACCCCTTCATAAAACAATAGAATCTCTTGAGTGCAGAAGGAGGCCACTTGGCCCATCGAGTCTGCGCCGACTCTTAACCAGGCTTACTCTGTAACCCCATGAAGTTATCCGGCTATTCCCCCTAATTTAGTGAGTGGTTCAAGAATCTCATGGGTGAGAGTTAAGTTAAGGAGTAGTCCTCGGCCAGAGAATCAGCTGGAAGGACAGAATTATCTGCAGCCTTGTCAATGTATTAGCATGAGCTGGAGAAAAACCAGGACAATTCTCCAGTTTTACTTTTAAAAATACTCTCCTGAAAGCTCGGCACATTAGGGCCGGATTTCTCCGACTGCATCCACGGCTGGGATTCTCTGGTCCCACGGCTCTGAATGGAGATTTGGCTGAGCGCCAAATTCTCCGATCTCGCTGGTAATGCTAGCAGGGCGTGCGACACTGGAGAATTCTGGTCGAGATACATTCCCAAGCAACTGCCCCCAACAATTAGACAAAACTGTTTATTAATTGTACTGTCCACAACACGAGAATTATTTGAATTCCCTGTTGATCACACACTTCACTTGCTTGGGAGGAAGAGCGGGAGACTGCACAAATTGCACCACCAGTGGTCTTGAAGTGATTTAATTTTGTTAAATGTGATCCTCCTTCTACTCGACTTTAGTTATTTCTTCCCAAATGTTGGTGGAAATTTGCCAACTTGCTTTCTCTGTTGCTGCCCATTCCAAATGTCCCATTGGAGGGACTGACTGTGGCAGAGTGGTTAGCACTGCTGCCTCACAGGAGCCAGGGGCCCGGGTTCAATTCCCGGCTCGGGTCACTGTCTGTGTGGAGTTTGCACATTCTCCCCGTCTCTGCATGGGTTTCCTTCGGGTGCTCCAGTTTCCTCCCACAGTCCAAAGATGCACAGGTTAGGAGAATTGGCCATGCTAAATTGCCCCTTAGGGTCAGGGAGACTAGCTCGGGTAAATGCATGGGACTATGGGGATTGTGGTCGATGCAGACTCAATGGGCCGAATGGCCTCCTTCTACACTGTAGGATTCTATGAATATCAGAGCAATGTCACATAAGGCCATCTTGCCCCAACATTCCTTGATAAAAGTGCATTGGAAACCTATTTAAATCAGGTTAATATTTATTCAATGGCACTAAGTAGAATAACTGAGACAATGCCTTCAGGCAGTATGCTATTTTGCAAGTACACCAAAGAACTTTCAGAAACAAAACCAAATTTGCTTGAATGTTTTCATCTAATTTTGATATTTCAATTGCTGTAAATTATAATGCTTTCAAATATTAAATTGTCAGTTTTATAATTATTTCATAAAATGATCAGGGGTTGAATTGTAATCCACCGCCCCGCTCAAACAGGTGGTTCAGTGTTCTGTCAGGGATGAAGGAGCAAGAAAACGGGAGGAGGGATCTAACCCATCTTGAATCTGCCCACTTCGGTTTTAACCGAGGCAGAGGGCGGAATTTTACGGGATTGATTCAAAGTGTCCAGCTAGCGTAAAAATGGGAGAGTTCCTGATCTGTTTTTTGGGCGAGTTTTCATGCCCAATCTTATGCACTTAGTCATTGAAAAAATGGTCTAGACTGTTTCTAGCTGCTGCAGGCAGTGGAATGAGCTTAATTCCCCAGTCAGCCTGTAGAGGGAGCTACTACACATATGCAGACCTCTGATTCTACACATGCTCAATAGCAACTGCAGAGGTCTGACAGAGAGCTGTCAGGCCCCTGCTACTGCATGCAGCCTCAACCTGTTACCCCTGCCCCCTTGCAATCAGAGGGGCCTGCAGCAGTCATGAGCCCCACAACGCATGGGCATCTAGCCTCTGCCGCCCCCTCCACCCCAGACTGATTGGCTTTCCTCCCCCGATCCGATTGCAACCACAGGAAGGCAGAGAGCCCCTCTCACCCTCCCCATTTGATCCCATTGCAGAGTGCACAGCGGGCCCTCCTCCCCCCTCTATCAGGCCCCCCCTTCATGCATCACCCCATAGACCCCATAGCCCCCGCACCCTGGCACTGCCCGGTGGGCAATGTTAAGGGGCAATGTTAAGGTGCCTGCTGGGCAATGCCCAGGTGCCAGGCTGGTAGTACCCAGGTGTCAGGCTGGTAGTGCCCAGGTGCCGGGTTGACACTGCCAAGGTGCCGGGTTGATACTCCCACAAAGAACAAAGAACAAAGAAAATTACAGCACAGGAACAGGCCCTCCAAGCCTGCACCGACCATGCTGCCCGACTTAACTAAAACCCTCTACGCTTCCGGGGACCATATCCCTCTATTCCCATCTCATTCATGTACTTGTCAAGACGCCCCTTAAAAGTCACTACCGTATCCGCTTCCACTACCTCCCCCGGCAGCGAGTTCCAGGCACCCACCACTCTGTGTAAAAAATCTGCCTCATACATCTCTTTTAAAACTTGCCCCTCGCACCTTAAACCTATGCCCCCTAGTAATTGACTCTTCCACCCTGGGAAAAAACTTCTGACTATCCACTCTGTCCATGCCTCTCATAATCTTGTTGACTTCTATCAGGTCTCCCCTCAACCTCCGTCGCTCTAGTGAGAACAAACCAAGTTTCTCCAACCTCTCCTCATAGCTAATGCCCTCCATACCAGGCAACATCCTGGTAAATCTTTTCTGTACCCTCTCCAAAGCCTCCACATCCTTGGCGACCAGAATTGAACACTATATTCCAAGTGCAGCCTCACTAAGGTTCTATAAAGCGTCAACATGACTTGCCAATTTTTTAACTCAATTCTCCGGCCGATGAAGGCAAGCATGCCTTCATGCTTGGGCACTACCACGGTGCCAGGTTGACACTGCCAAGGTATCAAGTTGAAATTGCCACGGTGCCAGAGTAGCAATGCCATGGTGCCCATGTAGCAATGCCATGGTGCCAGGGTAGCAGTGCCATGGTAGCAATGCCAGGCTGGCACTGCCCAAGGGGCACCGCCCCCTTGCCCTTGACATCCCGGGGGACCTCAATGGCCTCCGGTTCCACCAGTCAGGCTAACAGGAGTTCCCCATTATTGGGGTGCAGGTGCTTTCCACGCTGGAGAGAACCTCACCCGGCCAGACCACAAAGGCAAGTGAGCCCAGACGATTGAGAGTCCAGCTCTCGAAACAGATGCAAATAAGCATTTAAATAAATTATTCAGCTTCTCGCTGACCCCGCCAGAAATCCAGCTCTCGTATATTCGCAAGAACCGAGAAATTGGGCATGATCCGGATTTCCCGGCTCTCGCGTGATTTTACCAGCTTGCTCTGCCCATCGATGGGGGGGCGAGCTGGTAAAATTCCACCCAGAATGACAGATATGTGACCAAACACTTGTAGAAGCTGGCCATGTAGCTATTATAACGAAGGTGCCTGGCTTTATTTCAACCATTGTCCTATTTACACTCACCTTGGTTGGTTTTCACAGGCCCCAGGGAAACTCAGACAACCAAAGGAGGTGAGTGAAAATTGGGCTCAGTCCAGGAAGTAAATGGCTCAACGGCACTGCTTGTCGGAGGAGCTGGGGTGCGTCTCCCCAGGCCCAACAAGGTACCCATTAAACAACCTCCCCAAGCAATCTATCCACTCCACACACCCTACCAACCCATCTGCTCCCCCAACTACCATTCAACCCTACCAATCTCCCACTGACCATTCCCACCTTCTCCAACCACCAATAGCGGGCATTTGGGGAAACCCATTCTTTATGGGTTTCCCAACCTCACAACAGACACCCACCTGCCCTCCCCAACCCCAACATGCACAGAACTTGCCTCCAGATTAAAAATCTGTGCTTTGGAGTTTACACAGTTTCGAAGCACTCAGTGCACAATACAAAACAAAATTACCAATTTTAAACACTGAAAATGACCATATTTTCAAAGTTAACAGCCTAATTTTCAGTGAAGATTTATCATAAACTCTGAGCATCTCCAAAGGCAGAGGAGACATTTCTGTGGACTAACCATACCTAGGTCACAATGTAACTCATGGAAATGTTGATGTCTGTATACCTCAGTAAGCATAAATTAAGAAGCATAGAATCATAGAATCCTACAGTGCAGAAGGAGGCCATTTGGCCCATCGAGTCTGCGTCGACCACAATACCACCCAGGCCCTTTCCCCATAACCCCATGCATTTGCCCCAGCTTGTCCCCCTGACACTAAGGGGCAATTTAGCACGGCCAATTCGTCAAGCCCATCTTGGGTTGTGGGAGGAAACCGGAGCACCTGGAGCAGACACGGGGAGAACGTGCAAACTCCACACAGACAATGACTCAAGCCGGACATCGAACCCAGGTCTCTGGCACTGTGAAGCAGCAGTGCTAACTACTGTACCACCGTGCCACCCAATTAAATGGCACTTTACCAGCTCATGAAGTTTATTTTCTGAAATTCAATCCATTTACTTTAAAATTGACAAATATGATGTTTTGAGTTTTGAATTGGCAAAGTTAGAGAGAGAAAAAAAGACAAACTGTGAGCCTACACAGGCCTCACTAAAAGTGCCGAGAGAGCAGGTTTAATTGGCTATCTGAAGTCAACAGCCCAACAGAGAGTGAAGCATTAAATTAACATTTTTCTTTTCAATAAATATTGGGTTAATTTTAAGTTAAAAAAAAGACCTTAAAATGCCACTGATCACAGTATGCAATGACATAACAGTCTAGAAATCCTGTCATGTCTGAAAAAGGGTGAGCTGGGGGCAGGACCCACCTCTAACAGGGGCTTGTGTGGTCCCATTATAATACATCAGGACTATCCAAAGTATTCACTGGCTGAACTATTCACTTCAGAGTGCTGGAAATGGAGAAACCTGATCTCACTTAAAAACAGCAAGTGCCCCTTAAAGGATATCTTCAACTGCACCCCACATCCCTCCCTGAAAAATGGGCACGACTTGGTTGAATTTTCTAGGCTGAATTGTGTGAAATGTAGATAAACGACTGCCATTCCTTAGCCTTCGCTCGACTCGACATAAAGTAACTAAAAATAGTGTTGTGGTAAATTGGCATCCTCCATTTAGCTAAACCATGACTGTCATAAATTGCTCAGGTGTTTCTTTTCTCCTTCCCAACTTACAGCTCCTGAAGTAGCAGCTAACGTTTTTTCCAACTGGTTGTTTCTGGAGCAGTTCATATAATTGGAAGGGGTAACTCTGCACAATCTGCATTCTCTCTTCCACCTTCCTCCTTCAGGAAAAAGGTACAAAAGTCTGAGGTCACATACCAACCGACTCAGGAACAGCTTCTTCCTGCTGTCATCAGACTTTTGAATGGACCTACCTCGCACTCAGTTGATCTTTCTCTACACCCTAGCTATGACTGTAACACTAAATTCTGCACCCTCTCCTCTCCTTCTCTATGTACAGTATGCTTTGCCTATGTAGCGCGCAAGAAACAATACTTCTCACTGTATACCAATACATGTAACAATAATAAATCAAGTTAAATAAAAAGTGACCTTTATTACAAATTTAATTACAACATTTGACTAAACATATAACACTGAAATGTCATTTCAATGAGATCTGGCACTTTGGTGGACCCCTGTTTCCGAAATTAGATCAAAAGTTGAGAAAAAGGCCCACGGATTCAAGATGAAATTGGCAATCTTTAAGATAGACAAAATAAGTGAAAGTCTTCAGTGAAGTGAACTAAGTGATAAAATCCAAATAGACACAGGTTCTGAGGATAAGGGAGATACCATATAAATGTAAATTCTATCAACTAAAATATTGTCAGAGGAGAAAAGGAAAGGAACAGACAATGAGATAGTGAGAAATAAAATCATGATTGAGGGCGACGCTATTGAAAAATTAAATAAGATTCAAATAAAGAAATAGCCAGATTTACTGATAAACCTGTGGATGCACTGAGCATTCAAAACAAAATTTTAAAGTCTGAATAATTAAAAGCAATGAGGGGATACAATATTGTAGTGTTATCAGAGGCATAGGTTAAGTCTAGACAGGATTAGGGGCTTGTTATTCATGGTCCAAACCGCTTTCAGGAGGCACAGAAGGGGAAGGTGGCAGTGTTGCTGAAGGATTGTATCACTGTGCTTAGGGCATAAGGAGTAGTGGGCTTGCAGCAAACATAATCCCAATGGAGTTAACAGGAAGAGAAATGGTACAATTTGCAGCATGCACTGCGGACCACCGAGCAGTGGAATGAGTGCCAAGAAATGGATCTGCATTCACTCGGTGTGAACCATAGTGGCAAACATGTACAGCGAGGCGGAAACTGATGAGCAAGAGGGCAATGCGAAATCGATCCTCTTGTCCATCAGACATGACCTGCATGCTTGGGTTAGCAGTCACATCCCAACAAGCAATGTGCCAGTCGTAACCAGACCAGCAGCCTTGCCAGCACTGAAGCAGTAGCGAGTCCAGCAGAGGGCAGGGATGGCTAGCAATTTTAATGTTATTTATTAGTGTCACAAGTAGACTTGCACTGCAATGAAGTTCCTGTGAAAATCCCCTAGTCGCTACACTCTGGCACCTGTTCGGGTACGCTGAGGGAGAATTTAGCATTGCCAAATCACCTAACCAGCACATCTTTCGGATTGTAGGAGGAAACCTTGCACCCGGAGAAAACCCACAGAGACATGGGGAGAACGTGCGGACTCCACATAGTGTGTGGCCAGAAGGAGTAATATAATCTTTCCAGCTCCATATTTATGCAAGTGTACTTTTTGTTAAAACTTAACTTTTTGGGAGCAGTCTCCTTTCAAGAATTATTTACCTGCACCGTGCCTGACAAAACTGAGTTCAGGAACAATCAATGTCAAGATTGGGCCAGAAGCTGCCATTAAAACCATTGGCTAGGCAGGCCAGAGGCTTAATACTTGATTCAGGCAGAGATACTGGATGTCTGCAGGGCACCCTAACCAATGTCGCATGCATTGCATAACCAGCATGGATTTAGCACCATAATGGACCTTACAAGCATCTCTTGCTTACCTGAAAAATAGGTGGCTTGAATTTCTGGACCACGTTAGGGGTGGACAACTGAATACATGTTATAAACAAGATCAGCAGAA
This sequence comes from Mustelus asterias, assembly GCF_964213995.1. Classification (NCBI taxonomy): domain Eukaryota; kingdom Metazoa; phylum Chordata; class Chondrichthyes; order Carcharhiniformes; family Triakidae; genus Mustelus; species Mustelus asterias. The sequence continues at coordinate 42,890,311 of NC_135823.1, read as the reverse complement.
ATATAATACTAGGCCATCCAAATGTCCCAAGCCTGTCTGAAATAAAGCTAAAGCACGTGGCCAAAGTGGGGAACACCTTTCAGAATGCAAACAAGCCCACTTTCCAGACCAAACATATTTCTAGTCCAACAAGGAAAACGATATCCATATCCACAGATCTCGAAAGGTTGCCACTCAAGTGGATAGAGCTGTGAAGGCGGCCTATAGTGTGTTAGCTTTTATTAACGGGGAGTTGGAGTTTAAGAGCCGTGGGGTTATGCTGCAACTGTACAGGACCTTGGTGTGACCACATTTGGAATATTGTGTGCAGTTCTGGTCACCTCACTATAAGAAGGATGTGGAAGTGCTGGAAAGAGTGCAGAGGAGATTTACCAGGATGCTGCCTGGTTTGGAGGGTAGGTCTTAGGAGGAAAGGTTGAGGGAGCTAGGGCTGTTCTCTCTGGAGCGGAGGAGGCTGAGGGGAGACTTAATAGAGGTTTATAAAATGATGAAGGGGATAGATAGAGTGAACGTTCAAAGACTATTTCCTCGGGTGGATGGAGCTATTATAAGGAGGCATAACTATAGGGTTCATGGTGGGAGATATAGGAAGGATATCAGAGGTAGGTTCTTTATGCAGAGAGTGGTTGGGGTGTGGAATGGACTGCCTGCAGTGATAGTGGAGTCAGACACTTTAGGAACATTTAAGCGGTTATTGGATAGGCACATGGAGCACACCAGGATGATAGGGAGTGGGATAGCTTGATCTTGGTTTCAGATAAAGCTCGGCACAACATCGTGGGCCGAAGGGCCTGTTCTGTGCTGTACTGTTCTATGTTCTATGTTCTATGATATTACTTGACTTAAGTCTGGGGAATGAAGTGGGCGTTGCAACTGGAAAAAAATAAGTGACAACTGGGAAATACTGGCCGCAATGCAGTTAGGTTCAATGTAGGAACAGGAACAGCATGGTAGCACGGTGGTTAGCTCTGCTGCTTCACAGCTCCAGGGACCTGGGTTCGAATCCCAGCTCGGGTCACTGTCTGTGTGGAGTTTGCACATTCTCCCGGTGTCTGCGTGGGTTTCCTTTGGGTGCTACGGTTTCCTCCCACAGTCCAAAGATGTGCGGGCTAGGTTGATTGGCCATTCTAAAAATTGCCCCTTAGTGTCCCAGGATGCATAGGTTAGAGGGATTAGTGGGTAAATATGTAGGGATATGGGGATATAGCCTGGGTGGGATTGTGATTGGTGCAGGCTCGATGGGCCTCTTTCTGCACTGTAGGATTCTATGAGTCTAGGAAAAGACAATAAGACATCACAGAGAAGGGTGCTGGACCAGACGAAAAGCTAAAAGGTTCGGGAAGATAAAGGGGGTCAGATTCAAATTAACAGTAAAATTACCAAACAAGTTAACAGGTCAGGAGTGGGAAATCTTCAAATACGCAATGCAAGGAGCTTATGGTATCCCTATGCAGTAAAGTTTAAGGGGGATGGGGGTGGTGACATACCCACAGATTCCAATAAAGGGTGAAGTCACAAACAGCGAACATACTTTATAATGGGAATGAATTCGATAGGTTCCAGACGTCCCAAAATTTGGACGTTAATCAGGCTTTTCTCTCACTGAGAGACTTTTCTGTACTAAAGGTACCAGTTGATCCTTTTGCCATTACACAGGGTTCTCTCTCTGATCTTCTGATCTGACTCTCCCATCTTCTTCCTTCTTATTCATTTTCTCATTTAGTTTTTCATGACAGAAAATCAAAAGGAAAAAAGGAGCACAGTCTGAGCCCCAAGCTGATTCCCTTCCCTCCACCATTACGGTGAAACGTAAAAGTGTGAAAGTGGGGTTTAAAGGACTAGGCCTCTCTCCCGCTGTCTCTTTTATTGAGTGCTTTTGTTTCCCCATCCCAGCTCACAGTGGCATTGGGTGAGAGAAGTTGTGTGTTAAAAAAGCTGCTGCTTGTTATTGTGCAAGTGACAGTGACGAGGATTGAAGGAAAAGTTGCTGCTGACACACTCACACACTCACACACTCACACACTCACACACTCTCCTATTTAAAAAAGGGCAAGAAGCTGCCACTGCAACAGGGACTCGCTGACAAAACATCTTTATATAAATGTGTGCCCATTTACAGCTAACCTGTATCTCTTTTTATGTCCTACATGCACAATGAACTGGCTTGTCACAATAACTTATTTTTTGTTTGCGTACATCGTTGTTAGATGAAGATTTGGGGCCAAGATCGGGAATCATGGGCAGGATTCTCCAGCTGTTCACGCCAGCGGGATTCTCCTGTCCCACTGCAGTGAATGGAGATTTGGCTGAGCGCCAAATTCTCCATCTTCGCTGGCAGCGGGGCGTGAACGGCCAGAGAATTCCAGTGCATGTCCAACAGGACTATTACAGGCATAAACAAGATCGCGCAAGAAGAAGTGGCGAACTGCAGGACTTTACCCTTGAAAGCCTCATTGCTTCCTCCTCACAACTCACATTCCCACTTAGTTATTGTAAAATCAGAAAACTACAACATTTGGTCCTCACATCCAAATCATTGATATAAATTATGAATAGCTAGAACCCGAGCACTGAACGTTGCGGTCCCCCACGAGTCACAGCCTGCCAACCTGAAAATTTACCATTAACTCCCTCTTTGCTGTACTTAGCCAATTTTAAATCTATGCCAGTTTCTTGCACCCAATGCAAAATGCTCTAATTTTACTTCCTAAGTTTCAGTGTGGAACGTTATTGAAAGCTTTGTGAAAATCCAAGTACATCACTTCCACTGGTTCCCCCTGATCTATTATACTTGTTGCATCCTCAAAAAACTCACACAGGTTTGTCAAATATGACCTTCATAAATCTCGGCTGACTCTGCCCAATCTTACCATTATTTTCTAAATGCCCAGTTATTACATTCTTTATTATAGATTCTAGCATTTTCCCTAATTCTGATGTCAGGCTAGAAGAGTTTCCTATCTTCTCTCTCCCTCCTGGGAGGCAGTGGTGTAGTGGTATTGTCATTGGATACGATAGTGACTTATAAGGGGCATCTTGACAAATACATGAACAGGATAGGAATGGAGGGATATGGTCCCCAGAAGGGTAGGGGGTTTTAGTTCAGTCGGGCAGCATGGTCGATGCAGTCTTGGAGGGCCGTAGGGACTGTACCTATTCTGTAATTTTCTTTGTTCTGGACTGGTCAGAGACCCCGGGCAAGATCTGAGGACCAGGATTCAAATCTCACCATGGCAGATGGTGAGATCTAAATTCAATAAAAATCTAGCATTAAATGTATAGTGATGACCATGAAACCATTGTTGATTGTCATTAAAACCCATTTTGTTCATTAATGTCCTTTAGGGAAGGAAATCTGCAGTTTTTATCTGGCCTGGCCTACATGTGACTCCAAATCCGCAGCAATGTGGTTGACAATGTCTTCTGAAATGGAGGGCAGTTAGAGATGGGCAGTAAATGCCGGCCCAGCCAGCGATGCCCATCTGCCGTAAATGAATAAACATTTTTTTAAAGTTTTATTTGTTAGTGTCACAACTAGGATTACATTAACACTGCAGTGAAGTTACTTTGAAAATCCCCTGGTGGCCACACTCCGGCACCTGTTCGGGTACACTGACGGAGAATTTAGCATGGCCAATGCACCTAACCAGTCTTTCGGACTGTGGGAGGAAACCGGAGCACTTGGAGGAAATCCATTTGCTACCTTCTGATCTGCAGGAACCATTCCAGAATCTATAGAATTTTGGAAGATGACCAGCAATGCATCCATCATCTCCGTTATAGATCATCAGGTCCAGGTATTTACTAACTATCCATTACAATTTCTCCAGTGCAACATTTTTACTAATACTAATTTCTCTCAGTTCATTATTATCACTGGTCCCTTGATTCTCCAGTATTCCTGGGAGACTTTTTATCTTCCTCCATGAAAACAGGTACAAAGCACTTGTTTAGTTTCTCTGACATTTCCTTATTCCCCATTATAAATTCTCCTGTCTCTGCCGATTGTGGACCATTGTTAATCTTTTCCTTTTTACAGTCCATTTTAATGTTTCTCGCTAGTTTACTCTCATTCTTATTTTACTTTCTTTATCCTCCTTAGCTGAATTCTAAAATGTTCCAAGTCCTCAGGTTTGCTACTCTTTGGAAAAAAGCATAGGCCTCTTCCTTTGATCGATTACAAACTTTAATTTCTCTTGTTAGCCATGGATCACATTTCGCGCTAGGTTTCGTGCTTCAAAAGGAATGTAAATTTGTTATAAACCCTGTATTAATTCTTTAAATGCTAACCATTGCCTGTCTCCCACCATACCTTTAACATAATTTTTCAATCTATCATAACCAATTTGCCCCTCATGCCTGTGTAGCTTCCGTCGTTTAGATTTAAGACCCTTATTACTGATTGGACTATATCACCATCAATCTTAATGTAAAATTCAATCATATTATGGTCACTCTTCCCTAGAGTCTCCTTTACAACAAGATTATTATTTAGCCCTTTTCTCATTGCACAATACTAGATTTAAAATAGCCCATTCTTCAGCTGATTACTCAAAATTTTGTTCAAAAAACCCTATTGCATACATGTCAGGAACTCATTCCCCCCTCATTCATGCTAATTAGTTTTAGCCAGTCTTTGAAATCCCCGATGATTATTGTTTTACTTTGTTACATGCACCTCTAATTTCGTGATTTATACCATGCTCTACATTACCACTATTGTTCAGTGCTCTATAAACAAGTCCTACCAATGATTACCACCCCTTGTTGTTTCTTAGCTTCAATCAACCTTATTCAACATCCCAATCTTCCGATCCAAGATCCTCTGTCAATAATGTCTTGATTTCATCCTTTATTAGCAGTGCTACACCACCTCCTGTTATTTTTTTAGCCTAGCCTTCCTAAATGTTGGATCTCCTTGAAAATTCAGTTCCAAGACTTGGTCACCCTGAAACCATTTGATTTGATTTATTATTGTCACATGTATTAGCATACAATGAAAGGTATTGTTTCTTGCCTGCTATACAAACAAATCATTCATAGAGAAGGAAAGGAGAAATTGCAGAATGTAGTGTTACAGTCATAGCTAGGGTGTAGAGAAAGATCAACTTAATATATGGTAGGTCCATTCAAAGTCTGATGGCAGCAGGGAAGAAGCTGTTCTTGAGTCGGTTGGTACGTGACCTCAGACCTTTTCCGATGGAAGAAGGTGAAAGGTGAAAGAGAGTATGGCCGGGGTGCGTGGGGTCCTTGATTATGCTGGTTGCTTTTCCGAAGCAGAGGGAAATGTAGACAGAGTCAATGGATGGGAGGTTGGTTTGCATGATGGACTGGGCTTCGTTCATGATGCTTTGTAGTTTCTTGTGGTCTTGGACAGAGCCGGAGCCATGCCAATAATGGCAATTAGGTTATATCTGTTTACTCTGTCACGATGATGTGCCATGTGTAATATTAATAGTTAGTTTTATCGGCTAGAACTTGAAAGACATATTGTTTTAAAATGGCACCAGAAGTCAACCATCCTACAATTGGCCAAGTTTCTAGAAGCCTCTAGCTAACTAGCCACAATTTGATGCAAAAATGGCCAAGCAAACTACTATGGCCTGTGGGAAAAATGGCTAACTTCAGAACTAAGAGGTTTTAAGTCCAAGCCGTGAGTATGTGACTTATGTTTACTTAGAACAAATGTCTTTGATTTTATGATGGACAACAAAGTCAGCAAGGTAGTGGACAATGGCTGTTTTTAAAGGAGAGTCTGACCATGACAAATTAGCAAGATGGAAGACAGCACATATCCCTGATAATAACCTCATCCTAATCGATCAAATGGGCAGGAGCCAGATTCGAAATTGTTTCAAAAAGATTGAGGACAACTGGACCTAAGGTCAGGCAATTTGCAATAAACTAATTTGAACAATATACCCATGGTCAGTGTCTACGTGTGGAAATACATGTTTTCCAGCCAGGCTCAAAGGACAAATATTGAAATCAAAGCAGAATTGGAAGAGCCACCACAGAATCAAGAAAGAGGAAACCTCAAGCTCTAAGCTTGATGAGGTTGACTCCTCTCCATGCCTGGTCAGCACAAGTGGGTATAGACACCCCGACAGTCCATTAGATAAGTATTAATTTAAAAGCTATGCTTATAAAATTATAGTAGATTTATAGGGGAATAGGAGCTTTGATTCGTGACACAGTGTAAAAGAATCTATCTTGTAGCAGTCATAAGTATTTCAGGCGTTTTTTAACATTTTGCTAACAAAGACGTAATTTGATCTAAAGATAAGGTTATTGGTCAAAGTTCTCCCATCTTGCCTGCCAAAGGAATTGTAGCAGACGAGACAGAAAATTCAGTGGACCATTCAAAGGTCTGTTGAGCTCAGGCAGGAATTTCTGGTCTTGGAGTGCGCGCGGTTGGAGAATCCGTCTATCGTGTCTATCACTTAACTGGGGCAAGGGTCTTGCTTAAGACCAGGGAGTATGTCTAGACAGTTCATTGATGGACTTCAAATCTGCTCATGCAAAACCTAAGGACAACAGGCCACCAGACTTCATGACTCAAGAAACTGCCAGGGACAAAGAAGGACTAATGAAACTCATGAAGCAAGGGGCTGCTAAGGACCCCATTTATCTGATTCAATGACATCTTGCTAGATTATAGCATTTTATTACAAGACCTTGCTGTATTCCGCTTCCTCTTTGAGCTGGTGACAATCGGTAGGTGAAGTCCAATATGTATCAGAGATGGTCTGTGTGGAAAGTTGAACAGCATTTGGCATGATTCAAGAGGTGGATTACTGTGCACTGAGCTGACCCAGCACAAACCAGGAAAGTAGGCACACTTCCATCTCGCAGAGTGCAAGGTTCCAAGCTGTTCAGAATTGTGAATGAGAGCAAGGTCATGCTGTGAAGTCCAGGTTGCACATTTTTCACCATCTGCATTAACCTCTTTGTATCCCCAGTTTGTACAGCGGCTATTAAAGGCTCTGGTATAGACAGCTGGGTGTGTTAGGACTGGGCGGACTTCTCGGTCCCAGCTAGAGCTAAGGGGGCTTGTAGACGTTAGCTATCTGGAAAGCATCAATCTTGATGATGTCGGAGTAGTCTGTGGAGAACAGATGGACTGCACCAGCAATTGTTGTTTGATCAAATGTGGCGCGAATATTGAATGTGGCATATCAGGTTGAAACTGTCTATTCTGGACCTCCCGGCTTCATCTGGTGAAGAAGTGTTCCTTGAATGCAATCGCATTGCCAGCATGTTGCTGGGTGAGGCGGCCGACTCAGTGTCTCTTGGCTGCAGGATGTGAAGTAGGGGTTCAATAATGTGGAAGCCACAGGATATCAGATTGCTCGTAAGTTATGATTCCATGCAACCAGAATTCACCAAGCACAGTTTTTGAATTTGGTGGCTAGGAAGATCATTGGCTTCCCTGGTGTAAGTCGGGTACTTTGGGTGGCATGATGAGAATGCTGATTCGGTAACAAACTGGTAAAATGGGCAGACACAGAGCAGATGTACAGAGAGAAGTGAGATGTGATGCATTTTAGTAGGGTAAATGAAGATATAAAACAGATATATTTATATGTAAACTAAATGGCATAATTTTAAAAGGGATGCAGGAGCAGTGAAACCTGGAACCTATGAAGCCAAATTTTAATAATAGCAGGACAAGGTGTTAGAACTGTTAGAAGCAAGCTTACTGAATCCTGGGCATGATAAATAGAGGACAAAGAACAAAACCAATCAGTCATGATAACATCTTTGTAAATGAATAGTTGGACTTACTTTAACGCTCACCAGAGCTTATGCCAGCACATAGGTAGAGAGAGTTCCACTGAGGTCATTAAAGGGTAGAATTCCCAGACAGCTTACAAATTTCTCTACATGTCTCCTTGAACCAATAAACATGAATGGAAGAATGGATCCTGGTCCCACCCACTTAAGGTTAATGGGTCAGTTCAAGCACTTGCAATTTCTGGCATAACTGGGTTCCTACCTAAACCCTGTCCTCATGTACAAATCAACTAGCAGCACGGAGGCACATGGTTAGCACTGCTGCCTTACAGTGCCGGGGACCTTGGTTCGATTCTCAGCTTGGGGTACTGTATGGAGTTTCCACATTCTCCCCGTGTCTGCGTGGGTTTCCTCCGGGTGCTCCGGTTTCCTCCCAAAGTCCAAAGATGTGCGGATTAGATGTATTGGCCATGCTAAATTGCCCCGTAGTGTCAGGGGGATTAGTAGGGTAAATACGTGGGGTTATGAGGATAGGGCCTGGGTGGGATTGTTGTCGGTGCAGACTCAATGGACCGAATGGCCTCCCTTTGTACTGTCGAGATTCTATGAACCAACCTGCTTTCTTGAAGCCCAAAAACTCAAGGGCCTTATAATCAGTAAATAGATAATTGCTGTAAAAGAGAAGAAAATCCGCAGTTTTGACAGATCAGTTTTACTAATTACAAACATCACCCAAGCTGTATTATGCCATGTAACAGAGAGGACCGACAATGCTATAGTCCTGCTGTTATCAATGTTGTGGAGGTGCCGGCGTTGGACTGGGGTAAACACATTAAGAGTTTTAACAACACCAGGTTAAAGTAACTTCAACCTGGTGTTGTTAACACTCTTACTGTTATCAATGTTGTCAGCTTTTTGTGTAATGTGGCATGTCAGCCCCCAAAGCGCCAATACCCAACCAATTATGGCATAACGGGATTTGTGTCGGCAAGATCTCGGCTTGAGATCTTCCCCGCCAGAGACATAATCAGGTTCACTGATTATGCCCAAAAAGGCCATAAACCTGATTTCCATGAAATTGACTTAATTTTAATATCATTAAATGGCTTAACACTATTACTTCCAGGAGTGTTGAATGCTCCCGCACCCTCCCAAAAATGGAAACCAAGTATGATGGCCCCACTGAGGGGGGCGCGGAGGTGAGTATAGCCCCTGGGCAGTGAGGGACATGGCCAGGGAATGCACTGGCAATGCCAATCTGGCAGTGCCAGGTTCACAATGCCAGGTTGGCAATGCTGGGGCAGGCCCTCTGTGTAGCCCCAGTGGGGCGGTTCCCCTTGTGTGTGGGGAGGTGGGGTGGCGATGGTTGATGGGGTGGCGATGGTTGAGGGGGCGGGGGCTTGTGCCTCCATTTTAGGTGGGGGTGGGGATTGCCTCAATGCTGGTGGAGGTGGGTAGCGGGGGAGGAGGGGGGGTCAGGTCGCCCTCGTGTTGCCTGATGTGGAGGTGGGGGGGGGGGGGAAGGTATATCTTTCAGTGGTGGTGAGGGGATTGCCCCTCTGCATGCAACGGTTGGGGGACTTTTCCCCATGCCCACTTGGGGGGGTTGGGGGGGGGTTCCACTTTCCATGCCTGATCCAGCACTCTGTGCAATATTGCAAAGCTTCCGCCCATGTCTCACAGAATGGGACATCTAAACAGCTCAAGAATTAAAAGCTGTTCAAAGCATTTGTTGAAATCCCACAGTATAATTCCTTGTGCTTTTTTTTGTTACAAAGGCAAAGATAAGCATTTCAAAATCTGATCCAAAAAGTCTGCCTATCTAAATGATATGAGTTGAAAGCAAACTACCCTGTCTAGATTTGGGTTATGTTGTCTCCTAGGGGCTTAGGATGTAATGCAGTAAAATGAACACCCCCTCAGAAATCAATATACAGTGGGTGAATATTCTCATGTATCTATTTCATCCATAAAAGATGTTGCAGGCTTAATGTAACCAGTCTGGGAGCGCAGTTTTTCAACACTAATGACATAAATTATTGACATTTTCAATGCTTCAAGACTAAAGGTACAATTTTACCAAGAAAAAGCCAAGGATTTATGGATAAGGTCATTCTAAAATTGCAATATTTATTTCCCCGGCCTTTTGGATGCCTGTTCTGAATCCATGCGGGAAGTGTAATAGATTATTTCTGCATACATTTCCATCACCATTTAATCTTACTGCTGCTATTAAAAGTTATTTACATTTCATTGCAATGCTCTGTTCACTGATGGATTGTTTCCAAATTACCCCAAGCAGGTGAAGATAGATATGTAACTAACATGGGCAAGTGAATCATTAGGAACAGCCTATGCCTATTTAAAGGATTTAACTTTTTTTTTTCCACATCAGTTGGAATGCAAATTTCTTCACAGCGATTTGACTTACACTATCGATGGTAAAACACTGTGTCACAGGCCAGTTAACAGCATACACGGCCAGGTAAGGGCACATCTGAGCTTTGTAGATTTGTTTAACTCTGAAACTTTGAAACAATTGCCTGGAGTGTGAAAGAAAAACAATTGCTTGCTGTTACATTCTTCTCTGTTGACATTCGTCTGAGATTACTGGATTAGTGCTATTTATGACTCATTTCACAACCACCCATTATTACAGTGGGATGCCATTTCGATTTGATTGACAGATCCAAGTGGTTATAGACTCTTTGATGTAGGACTATGATTTTTTTTTAAATATTCATTTATGGGATGTGGCTGTTGCTGGCGAGGCCAGTATTTATTGGCTATCCCTAGCTGTCCTTGAGAAGGCGTGGTGAGCTGCCTTTTTGAGCCCATAGTGTTCCACTGCTTGTTGTTAGTAAGGGATTGAATGACGTGTGTTTTGTTATAAAACTTTTAGTTGAAGGAATGTAAATGCGGTAGATTAGTTTTTATGATTGAGAGTTTCTTTAATAAAATGAAATGTGCTGTTGTAATATGTCTTTATCACTAGAAGTATCCAGTCCCAGTTTTAGTTTGACCTGTGAGCAGGGCACAACACACACAGCCCTTCTGCTGATATCTTCCAAGGTTTCCAAGGTAGATATATGTTCTTATGTGCCTCGTCTAAATAACTGATGGCTGGTGCTTTTATATCATGATAAAAACATGACATGGTGTTCAGCAGTGGTCAAACAGCAGGTACAACATGGTGAATAGCTTTAGATCATGCTACAAGTCATGAGACGACCCCTGATGTTTTGGTCAGATTGCAATGAGTCTGCAGCATTGGACAGTGTCAAAGTCACAATGTGGTGAATGCGCAAAAGAAGTTTTGAAGGTGGTTGGTAAGCAGACAGATCCCTTGTGGTGAGATTGCAACACGTAGCCTGTCAGTTCAGAGAATGGGATAACAGCAAGTTAGCTCAATCTGGAAAGGCGAGTGACCAGGATGTGGACGATAGTCAGACAAAGAAAAATAAACCCATCAGAAAAATCAGGCCACAAAAGGTTGCAATTTTATAACGGGTGGCTTCTGGAGTTGGTAAACAATAAACTGAATAAAATAAGGAGGAGGGTCAAAGGGATATTGTCAAAATGTGCACAAAATTCCCCTGTTTTAATTGGGATGCAGCTGACCTACTATCCAAATTCACAATGTTTAAACAGAAGCCATGGTGTCTTGATTCAGCTGTGACTGAACCAGACAAGCAGGCCATAACAATTCAGGAATTAAAAGGATCCCCAAAAGTTGGAAGACCTGTTCAAAATCAGGTTAAACATCTGTGTTAATTGACTGGAGTCCATGACATTCTAGAAAGTCCAGCTAGGCAAGTCCAACATGTATAGCATAAATGACTCAAGGATGGACGCAGGTCGACGAAGCTTATAGTCCTAAACACAAACCCAATTGTTGACGTACTCACTAGAATACCCAAACCCATCACTACATCTGAAAGATATAGTCTCCTGCGTGCACTAAGGAAGTGCTTAACTTTCCAGAAATTTTGAAAGGCAAGTGACAGAAAGGGTTATTGGCACTGACAGTGCACTAGAGTAAAGGTTGATGCAACTACAAAGAGCTGTGCACTGATCCAAGCAGACCATATACCAAAGAAATAAGAATGACCCCCGGCATCCTGTCAGAAACATATGTATGGTGTGATTAACAAACTAGAAAATGACAATGAAGAGTGATGAACAGAGGTTTCACACCAATCTCATGGAAAACAGACACCGTCACACCGGTGGAAATGTTTGCCAAGATTAAAATGATCTCTCCTAAGAAGGTTGGAAACTACTCTCTATTGGCCAAGATTAAAATGGGTGGAAATGCAAACATACAACCTATAAGTCCATAAGATGTAGAAGCAGAAGGCGGCCATTCAGCCTACCGAATCTGCTCCACCATTCAATGAGATCATGACTGATCTGATGTGATAATCCTCAACTCCACTTTCCTGCTTTGTCGCCATAACTCGCGATTTCCTTACTGATTAAAAATCTGTCTATGTCAGCCTTGAACATACTTAATGACCCAGCCTCGACAGCCCTCTGCGATAAAGAATTCCACAGATTCACTACTCTCCGAGAAAAGAAGTTCCTCCTCATTTCTGTCTTAAATGAGTGACCCTTGCAAATTCGCTTGTGAATTCTAAATGACATGTATCCATAGACATGGAAGGCCATACCGAAATCGACTGCTGTGAAACGTCTGGAGTTCACTGACTCCATGTGCAGGTGCCATAGCTCTGGAGTACAAGTAAATTGAATCCTCTTGGGTGTCACAGTTGTTCTACGTCATGGAGACCAAAAGCCTAGTGACTGTAGGTCTAGGGGTATGCCGTGAACTCAGGCTAGTGGCAATCCATGGAATCAGTCAGTTGAACCTCAGAAACTATTCCTATTGCCTCAGTCCATGATCTAACATTGAAATATCCAGAATTTTTAGACAAAATTGGTTGTTTCAAGGGAGTAGCAACATTACACTTAAAGGAGGTTGCAAATCTGTCAACTATTTTGCGCAACACAAATGTCAATGGTTACAAGAAATTGTGAACAAAGAACAAAGAGAACAAAGAAAAGTACAGCACAGGAATAGGCCCTTCGGCCCTCCAAGCCTGCGCCGATCATGATGCCTGCCTATCCTTCCATTCCCATCCTGTTCAAGTATTCGTCGAGTTGCCCCTTAAATGCTGCTATCGTACCTACTCCCACCACCTCCTCAGGCAGCGCGTTCCAGACATTCACCACCCTCTGTGTAAAAAACTTGCCTCGCACATCTCCTCTAAACTTTTCCTCACGCACCTTAAACCTATGTCCCCTAATACTTGACTTTTCTACCCTAGAAAAGAGCAACTGACTATCCACTCTGTCCATGCCACTCATAATCTTGTACACCTCTATTAGGTCACCTCTCAACCTCCGTAGTTCCAGTGAGAACAAATTGAGTTTATCCAACCTCTCCTCATAGCTAATACCCTCCAGACCAGGCAACATCCTGGTAAACCTCTTCTGTACCCTCTCCAAAACATCCACATCCTTCTGGTAGTGTGGTGACGAGAATTGTACACAATATTCGAAATGAAGCCCAGCTAAAGTTCTGTACAGCTGCAGCATGAGCTGCGAATTTTTATACTCAATGACCCGACTGATGAAGGCAAGCATGCCATAAGCTTTCTTGACTACCTTATCCACCTGGGTTGCTACTTTCAGTGATCGGTGGACATATACACCCAGATCTCTCTGCCTGTCAATGCTCCTAAGGGTTCTACCATTTACTGTACAATTCCTACATGCACTGGACCTTCCAATAAGCATTAGCTCACACTTGTCCAGATTAAACTCCATTTGCCATTTCTCTGCCCAAGTCTCCAACTGGTCTATATCGTGCTGTATCCTCTGACAATCCTCTTCATTATCTGCAACTCCACCAATTTTGTGTCGTCTGCGAACTTACTAATCAGACCAGCTACATTTTCCTCCAAATCATTTATATATACTACGAACAACAAAGGTCCCAGAACTGGTCCCTGTGGAACACGACTAGTCACAGCCTTCCATTCAGAAAAGCACCTCTCTACCGCTACCCTCTGTCTTCTATGGCCAAGCCAGTTCTGTATCCATCTTGCCAGCTCTCCTCTGATCCTGTGTGACTTCACCTTTCGTACCAGTCTACCATGTCAAAAGGCTTTACTGAAGTCCATGTATACAACATCCACTGCCTTTCCCTCATCTATCATCTTCATCACTTCCTCAAAAAACTCGATCAAGTTAGTGGGGCATGACCTCCCCTTCACAGAACCATGCTGTCTATCACTAATCAGTTCATTTGTTTCTAGATGTGAGTAAATCCTGTCCCTAAGAATCTTTCCCAATAATTTCTCAATCACTGACGTAAGGCTGATGAAGATTCTATACTGTAGAAAGCCATTATCAAAGGATGGCCTGAATCAATTCAGCATGTCCACAAATATATGAGACCATTTTGGCCTTACTAGGATGAGTATTGCATTTCCTGGGGAGTCATTTTTTAAAGAATGACAATCTCAAGATAATTGTGAGCAATTAAATGTCCCATTCTGGGTCACCATTTCGGGATCTTTGCAACCTGATATTCTTCAATAACTTCATCGTTCGTACATAGGGATGCATCAGACAAGAAGACTCACATAAGAGACAGTCAATTGGCCACCTATGAACAATGACACTGAAGTCATTGAAATGCTACTTCCAGTTCATTTGGCGTGCTGAGAGAGATCATAAGGATAACAATGCGCAATTTGCTGAATATTTTTAGTGGGGAGATAGATGAATTCTTGATCAACAAGTAAGTCGAAAGCTGTCAGAGTATGCAGGTGTTGAAGCCATAATCAGATCAGCCATAATCTTATTAAATGGTGAAGCAGTCTCAAAGCAGCCAAGTGGCCTACTCCTGCTCTTAGTTTATATTATACATATAATATGTCTGTTTGTATTCAACCATTTCAGGATGTGAGAGAAGTGGAAATTGATCAAACGACTTCTTCTCTTCATTATCCCAGATACAACAATTGCACGGTACATCAAGCATAACTGACATGTACACTTTAAGTGCCATTTTCAGTTTATTGGTGTGCTTAGAGAGATCCTTACAAATAACAGTGAGTCATTTCAGGATATGTGTGAGAAGTGGCCTATGGGGCATATGGATCATACTATTTCTTCTTCTCATTACCCTTAACCTAATGGCATAGCTGAATGAATAACTTGCAAGGTAAAATCCCAAATTCACAAATGTAGACAGACAGAGCAAGATCTACACAATGTAATGTTACACCTGAGAGCAACACCTTTCAGTGCAACTATTTCATCAGCGGCAAAGCTCTATCCCATTCTATCCTCTCAGAAACTAGAGAGCAACTTTTAAAACTCCAAGAGAAGATGACCAATGTGCAAGATAAAAATACGGGTACAGAATTGATACGTTTAGAGTTCGGCAACAAATTTGTATCCAGGATCTCACAGATGGGACATGACCAGCTGAAGTGACAAGGATTTGGTGCAATAGTGAGATGTAACCATGGACAAATCATATCCATTTCAGCCCCTTAAGCACCATACAAGCTACTGCATCAAGGATAAGATCCCAGATACAACCAGGAACAACAACCAAGAATGACAACCTCACAGATTACTGTGAGCAATTAAAGAAACCTTCAGACAAGATCAGAGTGTACTAGCAGATTACCTCTATGCATTGGAGACTCATAGATTCATCAGAGGTGTACATTTACGTAATTGTAAATAGTTATGCTTTTTTGGAAGGGGGAAAGTATCTCTGAAAAGAAAGGAGGATCTTGCAATATGGCTTGAAGGAATATCAGCATGCCATCACAAGATCCACGTGATTCAGTTTCAGTTTCACTGTGCTTAGTCTAAATAAATGAATACACAACGTGTTTACACAATCCCTTATGAACGACTGATCCCTTTATGTCATTAACAAAACATGGTATACGCAAAGGATAATTAGAACTTTATTATATCGAACTGTATTTTATTAAGCCTATCTCTGCACAGGCTCTGATATCTTCTCATGGTGGACACCAGATGATTTGACATGGCAGGTGTAAGGACAACTAGTGGTCAGGGCATATGTTGGCATGAATTGGCATTACATTGGCATAGAAATTACAAAGGACCATGGGTGGGTGGAAGATCATAGGTCGGCATGGATAGCATGGGGAGCTATGGCAATAGGTGTGGAGTACAGGATGGCATTGAGGATATGAGGGTTATGGGGCGGGGGGGGTTGATGGGAGGCACGTAGTATTGTGGGTTGGCTTGGGTGCAGCATGAGGATTTGTGGGAGGCGGGTAGTGGGGGTTGGAAGGATGTTTCATCTTTTTATCTTTATTTATAAATTTAAAACATGGTACCAGAGGCCGGCGGGCAGGCCTTCCCCCCCCCCCCCCCCCCCCCCCGCCCCCCCAACCCCGCCGCCCCCCACCCAACAAAAGCACCACAGCTCATCTTGGGTTTCCCGCCCTGACCTTTAATCCAGCCCGCCCCCTAAACCAAAAATCTGACATCCGGGCCATGATTTCTAATAGGTTCATGGAGCCTCAAGTTTTCTTGTCTCTGTGTCTGAGCCCAGGGGCAAACGACTGGGCCAATGTGTTGTATGGATCCACTGAAGAAATATAAGCAAGCTGTCAGGTCACAAGCGCAGGATGCTAACACTCCATTACAGCAACCAATAAAACATCATCTTTCAGAAAGCATTTGACAAAGTCCCGCATAAGAGATTATCGTGCAAGATTAAAGTGAATGGGATTAGGGGAAGTGTACTGAGATGGATAGAAAGATGGCAGAGAGGAACCAAAAGTAGGAGTTAATGGGTGCTTTTCAAATTGGCAGGCAGTAACTAGTGGGGTGCCACAGGGATCAGTGCTGGGACCTCAGCTATTCACAATATATATTAATGATTTGGATTATTGGGCGGCACGGTAGCACAGTGGTTAGCACTGCTGCTTCACAGCTCCAGGGTCCCGGGTTCGATTCCCGGCTCGGGTCACTGTCTGTGTGGAGTTTGCACATTCTCCTCGTGTCTGCGTGGCTTTCCTCCGGGTGCTCCGGTTTCCTCCCACAGTCCAAAGATGTGCGGGTTAGGTTGATTGGCCAGGTTAAAAAAAAAATTGCCCCTTAGAGTCCTGGGATGCGTAGGTTAGAGGGGTTAGTGGGTAAAATGTGTGGGGGTAGGGCCTGGGTGGGATTGTGGTCGGTGCAGACTCGATGGGCCGAATGGCCTCCTTCTGCACTGTAGGGTTTCTATGATTTCTATGAGGGAACAAAATGTAACATCTCAAAGTTTGCAGATGATACCAAGTTGGGTGAGAGGGTGAACTGTCGGAAGGATGCAGAGGTCCTTCAGCATGATCTGGATGGTTGGGTGAGTGGGCTAATCAATGGCAGATGCAGTATAATTTGGATAAATGTGAGGTTATTCACTTTGGAAGCAAAAACATGGCGGCAGATTACCACCTGAATGGCTATAAATTGGGAGAGGGGAGTGTGCAGTGGGACCTGGGTGGCCTTCTGCACTAGTCACTGAAGGTAAGCATGCAGGTGCAGCAGGCGGTAAAGAAGGCAAACAGTTTGTTGACCTTCATTGCGAGAGGTTTTGAGTACAGGAGCAGGGATGTGTTGTTGCAATTATACAGGGCCTTGATGAGGCCACACCTAGAGTATTGTGTGCAGTTTTGATCTCCTTTTCTGAGGAAGGATGTTCTTGAGGCAGTGCAGTGAAGGTTTACCAGGCTGATTCCGGGGATGGCGGGACTGATGTATGAGGAGAGATTGTTTAGGTTAGGATTGTTTTTGCTGGAGTTCAGATGAATGAGGGGGGGATCTCATAGAGACTTATAAAATTCTAACAGGACTAGACAGGGTAGATGCAGGGAGGATTTTCCCGATGGCGGGGGAGTCCAGAACTAGAAGTCACAGTCTGAGGATTCAGGGTAGACCATTTAGAACGAGGTGAGGAGACATTTCTTCACCCAAAGAGTGAGCCTGTGGAATTCATTACCACAGGAAGTAGTTGATGCCAAAACATTGAATGCATTCAAGAGGCGGCTGGATATAGCACTTGGGGTGAATGGGATCAAAGGTTATGGGGAGAAAGCAGGATTAGGCTATTGAGTTGGCTGATCAGCCATGATCGTGATGAATGGTGGAGCAGGCTCGAAGGGCCAAATGGCCTCCTCCTGCTCCTATCTTCTATGTTTCTATTATGCTGTCTTCAGAAGTCCTCCATCAGGTACCTCAGTATAATATTGCCGGATATGGTTCTGATGGAGTATTGATCAATAACATTTTTATTTATTGTTGCAAGTAGGCTGACATTAACACTGCAATCAAGTTAATTGCAATGGACTTCAGTAAGGCCTTTGACAAGGTCCCTCATGGCAGACTGGTGCAGAAGGTGAAGTTGCATGGGATCAGAGGTGAGCTGGCAAGGTGGATACAAAACTGGCTCAGTCAAAGAAGACAGAGGGTAGCAGTGGAAGGGTGCGTTTCTGAATGGAGGGCTGTGACAAGTGGTGTTCCTCAGGGATCAGTGCTGGGGCCTTTGCTGTTTGTAATATATACAAATGATTTGGAGGAAAATGTAACTGGTTTGATTAGTAAGTTTGCGGACGACACAACGGTTGGTGGATTTGCGGATAGCGATGAGGACCATCAGAGGGTACAGCAGGATATAGATCAGTTGGAGACATGGGCAGAGAGATGGCAGATGGAGTTTAATCCGGACAAATGTGAGGTAATACATTTACCTCATGTAGGTAATATGTAGTTACACAGACTCGATGGACAAGAGCTGATGCAAAGAGGGATAGCAGCAATCACACTGTGATCTCTGGAAATAATCCGTACAAATGTGAGGTAATGCATTTTGGAAGGTCTAATACAGATAGGAAATATACAGTAAATGGCAGAACCCTTAAGAGTATTGATAGGCAAAGGATTCTGGGAGTACAGGTGCACAGGTCACATAAAGTGGCAATGCAGGTGGAGAAGGTCGTCAAGAAGGCATACGGCATGCTTGCCTTCATCGGCCGGGGCATGGAGTTTAAAAATTGGCAAGTCATGTTGACGCTTTATAGAACCTTAGTGAGGCCGCACTTGGAATATAGTGTTCAATTCTGGTCGCCACACTACCAGAAGGATGTGGAGGCTTTGGAGAGGGTACAGAAAAGATTTACCAGGATGTTGCCTGGTATGGAGGGCATTAGCTATGAGGAGAGGTTGGAGAAACTTTGTTTGTTCTCATTGGAGCGACGGTGACCTGATAGAAGTCTACAAGATTATGAGAGGCATGGACAGAGTGGATAGTCAGAAGCTTTTTCCCAGGGTGGAAGAGTCAATTATTAGGGGGCATAGGTTTAAGGTGCGAGGGGCAAGTTTTAAAGGAGATGTACGAGGCAGATTTTTTACACAGAGAGTGGTGGGTGCCTGGAACTCATTGCCGGGGGAGGTAGTGGAAGCGGATACGGTAGTGACTTTTAAAGGGCGTCTTGACAAGTACATGAATGAGATGGGAATAGAGGGATATGGTCCCCGGAAGTGTAGGGGGTTTTAGTTAAGTCAGGCAGCATGGTCGGTGCAGGCTTGGAGGGCCGAAGGGCCTGTACCTGGGCTGTAATTTTCTTTGTACTGTGAAAATCCCCTCGTCGTTACATTCCAGCGCCTGTTCAGATACACTGAGGGAGAATTTAGCATGGCCAATGCACCGTTTAACCAGCGCGTCTTTCGGACAGTGGGAGGAAACCGGAGCACCCGGAGGAAACCCACGTAGATACGGGGAGAATGTGCAAATTCCACACAGTGACCCAAGCCGGGAATTGAACCTGGGTCTCTGGTGCTGTGAGGCAGCAGTGCTAACCATTGTGTCACCGTGCTGCCCAACTGAAAGTTCCATTGATAACACTGGAGTTAAGTTGAATGAGTTGTCCTTATTCAGACTGTTACAAAGTAAGGATTGTGCAGACCCCTGGAACACTGGTGACTGAGTTAAATGTTTGTGGGGACAGAGGAACTGATTAATGTGTTTTATTTGACAGTGCTTTCTTGACTAAGTGTAGCATTGTACAATTTTCATGTCCATACACACCACAAAATATCAAATTTTGGTTCACCTGGCTGCATTCTTATTAAATGCAATGATGGTATCACTAAAAAAGATTGGAATCAGAATCAACTAACCCTCTCTACCTAAAATGATGGACAATCTATCCAGCTCCATTTTGAATGTAACCAAACAAACAGCAATGATAGCAAGAGGGGCCAAGATATTGGGCTCTGCTTTATTTATGGTTTACCTTCTTACCTGGAAGTAAGTATATTACATTAGCGTTGTTCAGTAAACTGCTTAATGCAATAGGCCTCAAAGCTGTCGGTTTCTCCTGGGAATCCTTGGTACTTAAACATAAATTTTCAGTCAACTTTCTATGATGGTAACATTTCATTGACAGTTAAAGAGCCGGTGGTGACTGGGTGGCACTCTTCGATGTCTAAAAATTTGAGCATATTATAAAGACACACATTCTTTCAAGAAACTGTTTGACAAAACCAAATCCAATATATGCAAGCACCTGACCAGAGTGTGAAAACCATTATTGTGCTATTGGCACATCACACCCAGAAGAAAATGACACATGATACTTCAGTTTCTGTGTTCTCCTGGGCTAACACAGATTTTCTTTGCATGAAGGAATGAAGATGTGCTCCTACAATAAGAAAAATGGAGACAATATTCGGAATTCCTGAGAACTGATGAAAAAGATGTCAGTCAAATGCAAAGCAGAAGTGAAATCCAAACTCTAGTTCACAGCCATGTACTCATGATTTTAGCCCAGTGCTAATCAGCTGGTAACTGCTGAGAGAAAAATGCAGGCAACAAAAAGTTTTGTGGCTTTGACTCAATGGACTGGAAAAGTAGAAAATTTGCACTTACTGTGGCTGTTCCGGACACGGTTTGTGCATTTGTGTCGGTGCCGCTCTGTTCTGAATGTGTCTGGGCAGTAGAGTACATGTTTAACGTGTGCTCAGGGACTGTGGTCTGGCCTGTGTAGTCCGGGGCTGGATGGGGATGTGGAGCTGTGTATTCTGTCGGGATCCCATTCTGAGGTGGAGCGAACTGAGCTGACGCATAAGGCTGCGCCATAGTGTCAGGGGGTGCTGTGGCTTCCTGGTTACCCTGCGGATCAGAGGAGAGAATAACATGAGCAGAATTAAAGACAGGGAAAGACTCATTTCCAGGTACAGTTGACAGGCTGATTCCCCACACTAGCCTTTCCCCAGTCACCAAACAGCTGCTGTGTGGACTTGCTGCAGACTCTTATTAACATCATCAGTGTTTTCAACGTAAACCACCACCCCCCCTCCCCAATTAATATTCATGCTTTCACACTTTGTGATAATTACTGCCAACATTTAATTAGAAACACTAAACTCTCGCACATTACCTCGGCACCCAAAGCTTCATGAAGCTTAAAACTCAAATGTTTTAGCACAAATGTGAAACTGTTTATAGTGTGATGTCTCAGCAGTGTCTGACACTGAGGATTGTTATTGAAGTCATCAGGTTTTTTTTCCCTCTGAAGCTGCTCTGGGGTTTGGAATCCCTTATAAAGTAGTTGCTGGCAGCAGAGAAGAACAAAGGATGGCAGACTGTCAGCCTTTGCTAAATGTGCTGGCCCAAATCTAATGAAAACCACATTTAGCTCAAAAATATGCTTTACGTGGCGCAGTTAAAAATCCAGTTTATTGCTTTCAGCTTGAAGGCAAGCGATAATATAACTAAAAAAAACCCAGCCTAATCACATTGAGGTCTATGCAGACCCAACACATTAAAAAAAACCCTTTTAAGTTGTCAGTTCTGACACAGCTCTGAAGGCTTCATAAAACTCCTCTGCCACATAAAGGTCTAAGTAGCCAGTTTTCAAAAAAAAAGTGAATCAGAGCTTTTTTTTTCGCTTTCTGCAGTCAATTATGTTGGAGTTGTGTGTGTGTGTGTGTGTGACAATCGGTGAGGACACAAGACAGTGTCAGCATTCAAGCACCGAGGATTTGCAGCTTACACTGAGTGCTGCGAGGTTGATGTAAATTATATTAAGTAAAACTGCCATGCCATCAAGGGAGCAATGTGGGCTCACACGCACATTGACGGAATTCCCTTGGGTAACAGTGAAATGAACAATAATCCAACAACTCCAGAGCTTCAACTCCCCCCCCCACCGCCGCAAAAAAACCCACCACGCTTGCATTACTGAGCCTTAATGGTATAGTGCTGCTGTGTACCTGGAGACTGTAAACAGCTCCGCAGAATCTCATATCACTGCAGCACTTAACAGTGCGAGCCATCCACACTACAGGGAGGTCTCTCACATATGGGACCTGCACCTACTCCACAATTCAGACAATTCCTGGATCTCCACCCTCCCCCCTCAAAAACAGAATTTAAAACAAAAGGGAAAAGGAAAATAAAAGAATACCTGCTGCACCATCTTGCTCCCTTTCTCCTCCATAAACTTATGAGCTGGAATACTAGGCCCTAAAGCATCTGCCAAAAGCAAGCATCAATTATGGATGAAGGCGTGTGCGAGCATGTGTATGTGTTCGGGGGGTGGGGGGAGCTTATGCATTGTTTTCTGACCTCCCACTCAACATGACTGCTCCCAAACCTGAAACATATGGGCTTTCCTGCCAGACTCTACCCCAGTTAATCACACAAGGCCACTCCTCTGATGACTGCTACCAGATCCGAGTGTAATAGCAGCTGCCAGACATTGTGATACAGCATCAAAAAGCAGTGTGCAATTCTTTGGCTGCCTTAACTGCAGCTTTAAAGCGGAGCACTTATTATTTTTTGACGCTATGCCCACATGCTTTGACACTAAATAAAACATTATTCCCGCCTCGAGCCACTTTCGTTACAAATCTTATTGCCGAGGAAACAAAATGATCAAATGCCGCCTTGGTTCCTCCACTGCATTGCCATAACTAATTTAGCACAACTGAGAGAAGCAGCAACTGCGAAATATACTTTGCACATTTCCACCCTAATGATATAAACGGATGGTTTCTCGGCTTCCACCCTTTTTTGTTGCAGCTCCATAAACTTACAAAAAAATGGGTCTACAAAAGCAAACCTTTAAATCTGGAAACAAATGTGCATAAGGTACAGAAAACTTATTTCACTTGATTTCTATCGACTCATGAGTTGTCCAGGCAGTGTAACCTATGAAAGTAAAATTAAATCTCATTAATTGAGAGCACTAAGAGAGACCTTTCCTTATTCCGGGATAAATGGCAAACTGCAAGATCTATGCTGTTGAGAATAGCATAACTGATTTCCGTGATCGCCTGCACTTTATAGTCAAATTTATGAAATATTTTGCTGCAGCTCTTTAAATGATCTACGAGAAGTTGGTGCTTGTTTTTTTTTTAGATGTTTCTTTTTCTCTGACAATGCAAACTCAACGACACAATTTTGCATTGTTCTTGCACCCAGCATCAGCCATATAAATCTTGTGCACATTCCTGATGCACAGTGATAACATTTTGACTGGAATGGAGGTTGGATCAGTTGCGCCTGTACTAAATAATGCAAAGTCCATCAATGCATTGAGTGAATTCCCTTCGCTAGCTGCGGCTGTAAAGGGATCAGCTTTGCTTTAAAAGAAGCTCCCTCAAGTCTTTGATAGCAGCAGCAACGGCCAATTATACAGCTGCAGCACAAAAATGAGCGAACGCTACCTTGACACACTAATACACAAGACAGGATGTGAACTCCCAGAAAACAGCCAAAACAAACAGAAGTCAGCATAATTGAAAGATTTTTGTGCGTCCCTCTCACTATACTTTCTCAAAATTGAATGGAAGTTACCCAGATGCATATTTTAATTAACAAATAAACTGGCCACTCAATTAGCTCACGTCTATTTGGATTATGTGAATATATATTATTTTATTCCCTTGTTTGATTTAATTGTACTTCACTTCCCGTGTTATGCCTTCCTCGTTGTCCCATCCACCTTGCCAACAAGGAAGACTCTTCAATGGACCTATTCAATGCTCTAAGGGAAGTGGCCATAACATAGGCAATGACCAGAGCTCATGGTGTGAACAGTCACAGCACATGTGTTTATGTTATATTGCCAGGGGAGCCTGATAATAATTGGCTGTTTTTTAAAAAATCATTGACTAACAAGGTGACATTTTGTTTCTTTTGGAGAGGGGATGTTCACTTGTGGACATTTTAATTAGTTTGTATTTGCAAGTTAAGTCCATCTCCTGACATTTTAACACAGGTCCCACATGACCACCTAATAGCATATAATGTTGCAGGATTTTGAGTACTGGCTCATCAAGCTAGACATTCCTATGAATTATTTCTTACATTTGACCTAATTTTCACATTGATACCTCTTTTTTTTCCGACAGAAGTAACATTGTGCTGTAGTTAGAGATTGAATTGCCAGATATAAATAATGTAGCATTCCATTGCTGTAACAAATATGCAGCGAAGATCAGAACTGACACAAAATCACTTCTGATAATGCACCAATATTTATTCAATTTAGTTTAAAGATAATGAATATTAAAAGTATTGAAACAAAATATGAAAATGCTGGAAAGTCTCAGCAGATCTGGCAGCATCTAAATGCTGCCACACCTCCTGAGATTTTCCAGCATTTTCTTTTTTGGTTTCAGATTCCAGCATCCACAGTAATTTGCTTTTATGTTTTGTTAATAATGGGGAACACCCCAGTGATAGTCAATATTCTGGTGGCGACCAGAAACTGAAATTTTCTTTATCAATTCTTCCATGCTGTTAAATCTGAAATAATTCCACCAGCAGCATAATCCCACAAACTGACTGGACATTGACTGATCAACAAGTGGACTACTGTGTACATGCCATGACCTCCTGAAACTCCTAATTATCCAAAACCTCACCGTCTGCATTAAACCTTGCTCACTACGTGTATTGGCTCTCTGTCACTCAGTTGATACAGTTTAAATGAATATTCAATTTCATCTACAAGTCTATACATGGTCACACCCTAACCAACTTCAAGACTCTTCTCCAGCCTCACATTTTCTGTGTCTTTGGTCTCCTGTCCATGACCCCTTCCTCTTCTCCATGTGTTAGAGACTTCAGCTGCCCAAGGGCTACTCTCGGAAACTCTCCCCCGAAAGCTAACACTCTACTTCACTCCTTACTATAAGTTATAGCTGCACAGTGCATCTTGGAGGCAAATGTCTTTGGGTGAAAATAATTTGACCTTCATCCAATTTTAAAAGTGCAAAAGTGCATCTCCTCTCTTCCCTCGCCCAGCCACATTAAATGCAACAGCATCAGCCATGGGTGGTTGTGGAAACGCTAGAAAATTAAGAAGGGAAAAGTAACAACCACAAAAGGTTGAAATGACTGATATTAAACTAAGTAATAGAATCATAGAATCCCTACAGTGCAGAGAGAGGCCATTCGGCCCATTGAGTCTTGCATCGACTACAATCCCACTCAGGCCCTAGCCCCATAACCTGACATATTTATTCCGCTAATCCCTTGACACTAGGGTCAATTTAGCATGGCCAATCAGCCTAACCCGCACATCTTTAGACTGTGGGAGGAAACCGGAGCACACAGAGGAAACCCACGCAGACACGGGGAGAATGTGCAAACTCCACACAGATAGTTACCCGAGGCCAGAATTGAACCCGGGTCCCTGGCGCTGTGAGGCAGCGGTGCTAACCACTGTGCCACCATGCCGCCAATTGAAGCACATAATAGAGGGCTTGAATCAGGGGCCTCTTGATCAGCAGTCAAATTCTCTACCATCGAGCTACACCCCCTAACTAGCCATTTTAAGTCATTTTAAATGGAAGGACTTCATGCCAGTTGTAATATCAAACTACTCTCAAGAGATGACAACTTGACAAGGTCAGAGCTTCAGACTTTGACCAGCCGTTAGATCCGGTCACATGCCTTCTTCTCAAATTCAGGCTCTGCCTCCAGAGTTCCCTGGCAGGTGCCTCGCAGCTAATTTGCTGCAATACTTCCAAAGCTGTTTGATGTTACTCTGATGTTAGATTCCATTGTTTTCACACTATCTGACTTATATTATCCAGCAAATTCCCCCGAGTTTGGAAAGCGTTTGTGCAACCACCATCTGCATGAGCGCAATTTAACTATTTTACAGCTGAAATATGAGCCATATTTATATGGGCATTGTCATTGTAAAATTAAAATTCCATCCCCATAAACTCATTAGTACTGTTCAAATATAGTTTGAGTTTACACTCGATCCCAATTAAAAATGTCAGTTGATATAGATGCAATTCAAATTAGTGTGATCAGTACATCAAATGTACAGAACTATTTAAAACATTTAACCAATTTTATGTAAAGCATATGCATTAAATTGCAGAACATTCCATTTAAATCCCAATCCTCAGGCCTCAGTATTATCCAGAATCTTGTAAAGAGCATAATCTTAAGCAAAGCAAGGCAGCATGTGCCAATGAATGACACATTGTTAAAGAAACATAAATCTTCAAGTAAGGTTATGAATTCTACAATAATGTGGCAACATGTCTCAATGCGGCAAATAACTTAACGAAAGGATTTATTGATAAGAATAACTATATACAACAAAAGGTTTAATAGCACAACTATACAGGTCCACAAATAGTGCCCTGACTCCAACTGAAGGCCTCCAACTCTGAGAATGTTCGCCCTTACTCCCGATTGGCCCAGCTTCGCGTGCTCATGCTCCATTGGCTCTGGCCTGGCCACATGACCTACAAAGGATCCTCTTAAAAAGGATATGCTACCATATATTCAATTGTCTTTAACATGCTTGGGTGAGAGTTAGGTGTGGTGGTGGGGAGATTTTCATGTGGAACACACACATCAACGTGACCATTAGATGGGGCATATACAGTCACTGCCTTGAGGAGCCAGCAGGGGACCCAATTTATTTTGTTCTTTGTAACACAGGTGCCTGATTTTTGGTGGACATTCTGGCCACCTGAATTAAGGTGCAGCATTGGCACTAACAGGGACACAATAGTAATCAATGATTCCTTTATATGTACTATTCTGATCCCACTGTTGACTAATTTCTGAGCACAAATTAGGTGATAGGGATATGAAAATTGCCGTATCATGATTAGATTTATTAGCGACAGTATAAGATTAAAATATCGGCCAGAACTTTCCAGCCATTTGTGCTATTGGAATATTCCGGTCCTACCAACGGTTCCCTGCCATCACAGGTTTCACGGCGCTGTGGGGTGCATTCAACAGGAAATCCTATTGAGAACAGCCGGACTAGAAAATCCTGCCGCTGGCCAATGGTGGGCCACCTGTACCACTGCAAAACATGCCATGGGTTGTGTGCAAAATCCCGCCCATAATTCCTCAATTTTCTGGCAGTATAGTCCCGAATTTATTTTTTGGTACAATTGCCACAACCAAAGGGAAACGTTGGCCGGAGTTTTGCATCCCCTTTTGCTGTGGCATAAATGGCGATGAGGCCACAAAAGTCTCGCGAGAGGCTGAAAACCAGAATTGCACCACAACACAATCATGTCCCCCGCCGTTGAATAAACGTGCTTCACACCCAGGATGCTCAGGAACCTCATTTAAATATTTTTTTTAACCATTAGTGGGCTTCCCCACTGTACCATCTCCCCTACATTTGGACATTCCCCCCAGCACTGGACCAACGTGAACCAGGCAAAGAGAACCGGCCAAAGGCAAACAGGTAAGTACAGTCCCCAGAGGGAGGGGGAACATCCCTGGGCAGTAACGTGGCACTTCCCCTGAAACGGCCTGCCTGGGGCATAGCCGGGTGGTGGGGGGAGTTTCCTCTGAGGAGGTCCACGGAGGTGGGTTTGCTGTATCCATGGGGACACATAAATTCCCTGTTTCCCTGGGGGGGTGGGGGGGGGGGGGTGGGGGAGGAGGACGTTCCCTGTGTCCATGGGAGGACATTTCCTTATCCATGGGGTGGGGAGGTGTTTCCCTGTGAGAGTTTCGGGGGATAGGGGTCCCCTTAACATGGGAAGGGTCTCTGTGTCAATGGGATCTTAGATCTTAGTTTAAATGCTGTTAGATTAGGGAACGCTTTAAAAAGAGTGCCCCAGTCTTTGGAAGGCTGGCATTGCCAGTGTGAGACCCACCTCCAGCCTTTTTATTCTCAAAGTGCTGAAAAATATTGTGGCAATAGCCGAAAGTGCAACCAGCAGGCGGCATACTGCATTTCTCACCTGAGCCAACAGTTTAAAAAAAAACCCCCAGAATATTCTGTCCTTTGCCTAAATTGGAGAAACTGTTTCCATAATTCACGCTCCGAAATTGTGTACCAGTTGGTCCACAAATACAGGAAAAAGAAGGATATTTTCCCTGGCCTGCTCCCTGGATTAGCAAGGGGCTAAGAAAATCAGGGGGGTGGGGGTCAGAGCACATGAGAGTGAAAGGAAAATCCAAACCCAATATCATTTTCCAATACTTGCTCCCCTCCCCTCCCCCCCCCCCCCCAAGTCATCCAATGCACCTGAGAAACTCCCCCCAGGATATTACACAAATCTCAACATACTGCGTTCACACCAAGCTCTTGATAGATATCGGATTCCCTCATAGATCGCAGTGTGGAAGCCTCTGGCAAAAGTAGTCACAGTTAAATAAAAATATAAATAGATGACTTAAAACCATTTCAACTCAATATTAAAACATCCTATTGAAAATCTATGTCACAGATAATGAAGATCGGAGTAATACTAATTGGTGATCTTAGTCTTGAAAGCATCTCTAAATTGCAGAATTATAGAATCAAAATCATTGAACACTCTAAGTCAAAATGCAGTGAACATACTGCCAGTATTTTGAATTCCATAATCATGCTTCCGACATAGTGCATCAACTTCCAACATGATGTAGGGTGGCACAGCTGTTAGTACACCAGCTGCCTTCTCACCTTTGGGGCTCAGGTTCAAAGCCGTGGCAAATTGATGAGATAAATGGTGGGATCCTATTCCTGATTTAATCTTTCAGCAAAATATTCCTGTGCACAGTCAAAAGGTCGATCAAAACATAATGATTGCAGTGCTATTTGCCAAATAAACACTACCTGTTAAGCTTTCTGCATGTAAACATTGCGTTAATTTACATTGAGATCAAAAATCAGAATATAATAATAGGGTGGCACGATGGCACAGTGGTTAGCACTGCTGCCTCACACCAGGGACCCAGGCTCAATTCTAGCTTCAGGTCACTGTCTGTGTGTTCTCTCCAAATCTGTGTGGGTTTCCTCCAGGTGCTCTGGTTTCCTCCCACAGTCCCAAGATGTGTGGGTTAGGTTGATTGGCCATGCTAAATTGATCCTCGTGTCAGGGGGATTAACAGAGTAAATGAGGGTTACGGAAATAGGGCCTGGGTAGGATTGTGGTCAGTACAGACTCGATGGGCCGAATGGCCTCCTTCTGTACTATAAGCATTCTATGAATAGTTCCTCATTCCATGCCACATTACTCTGAAAATATCTTTCATGTGTAATGAAAAACCTTTAATGTGGTGCTCTTTAAAAAGTAAAAATAAAATTAAAAACTGTAAACCCCAGGCGAGGGCATTCATAAATAAATATAGTAACACAATTATCTGGCAGAGCTGTTCTCTACTGTCTGTGAGGTGCCTATAGAAAATTAACCTAGATCTCGACATCCTTAAATCAGTGCTTAATTTGCTGTCTCACAGACAGAAGTTGGAAAGATGTCTGACGCATGTATGAATATAATAGGGTTATTCTTTTAAATGTAGGGGTTTTCCATCTGGTAATGTTGTGTCTGACCAGGAAATACCTAAAACTGCCATTAGGCGATAGAAGTTACAAAATATATATGTAAAACAAACACTCAGGAATTAAACTGAAGACCGCAGATGAGCATATGTCGTGATCTGAATTTTCGGGTAACAGTGTTATAGATCAATTTGAGCTCAGTGCTTGTCAAGCACTGCGTCACACCATCGATTGTTGTTAAGATGTATATTCCGTGGGATAGTTACACAACACTTATTGTATAGCATGTAAATTCTTATTGAACGGCATACACCACATTAAGCTCTTTGCAACGTTTTCTTTAGAAAACAAAGCAATGGAAAAACAAAGCAAAAAAAACTTATAACAAGGTGTACCAGATTATGCCGCTCTAAAAGCCACAAGCATTTTAGAGATTACTTGCAGATTGTAAAACCCAATTGCTTAATGTGTTCATCCTGATCATTCAGTCAATCCCTCTTCACAATTTCTCCATCGCTTTAGCACATTAGCCTGCAGAAACAGTGAATTCTCATCTCGTAATACAAAGCACCTCTGCCTGTGGGTATTAGGGAAGGATGCAAATGAAGATGTTAAGAACAATCACCTCATCAATCACAATCACACAGGGACACCTATCAAGGCTGGAGGATTAGCTGTATGGCCGTTTCACAGGTCTCCCTCCTATTATGGTTCTTGTTTAATTAAACATCACTACAAATGCATTCAGCTGCTGGCAGAGTAGCTGTATTATTTCACCAGCCATTTTCCAGTCTTTATTTCATGAACCTAGTCATTGATTATATTGCTTTTTTTTTCTATTTTTAAAGCTGTTGTCTTAAAATCTCAAGATTTAAGATGATAAAATGAAAAAGTCAATGAAAGAGACACGATTTAGGTAAAAAAAACAGAATGTTAAGGAATGAGATTAAAAAAGATAATAGGGCATAAGAGATTCAGATGACATCAAGGAAAAATAGAAGAGAGTTCAGGTGAAAGATGCTGGATCTGAACAGGCAAAGCATTTGCAAAATATTTGCAATATTCATGGGGAGGAAGACTTCATGAAATATATTCAAGGTAGTTTTCTAGATCAGTAAAATAAGGAAACAACTAAGCAACAGACATTGTGCAAACAGAATGTGTTAATTGATAACCTTGTAACAAAGGATCTTCTGGGAAAGAGTGATCATAATATGATAAAATTTCACATTGAGTTTGAGAGTGATTTAGTTAGAAACAAAGCTAGGATCTTAAGCTGAACAGAACAAACTGAATAGATACAAGGGCCAGTTGTTAGAACTAGGAAAAAAAGATGGTGGGAGCTTACCATTGGAAAAGTTATAATTCACGACAGCTATGGGGGCAATTTTCCAGCTGCGTTGCCCCTGGCACAGATTGTGTTTGGGCCGCACAGGGTCAGAGAATCATGGGGAAGGGACCTAGCACATATAGCACCAGCGAGAATCCCCTTTGGGATCTCCCATCATTCCCATGCCGGGACGTAATCTGGCTCCTGCCTAGTTGAGAGCAGGAATCAGATTAGCACATTTAAATATTTCTTTAAATATGCTTTGTCCGTTTCAAGTCGGATTCTTCCTACTCTGGGGATTCTCCCTGCTCGCAGGATTCTCTGATCATCGGGCACAGCAGGAACCCAGTGTGAATTACTACTTGGAGTCCACAAATGGAGACCAGGCTTGATGTCCATGCTGAGGACTTGGAGGCCATTGAAGCCCCCAGGTGATTGGTGATGTGGTTGGGCAGTGCCCAACTGGCACTGCCCATTGGCACCATGGCAGTGCCAACCTGGCAGTGCCAATGGGTGGGGCCTGATAGAAGTGGGACATAAAGGAGATGAGGCATGAAGGGGTAGGGCATAAGGGATGAGACATTCAGGGGAGGCATGAAGGGAGACCCAATAGGATTGCCCCACTATCGGCAATCTATACTCAGGAACAGGGGGAGGTCAGACCTGCGATCTATGTTGGGGTGGGGGGGAGTACTGGTGTGAGGGTGATTGGCATCCAATGAGAGGGGCCCAATGTCCTTGGGAGAAGGAGTTGGGTCTTCAATTTCACTTTGAGATTGGGACACCCTTTATAAATGGTGTCCAATCTTTGTGAAGTTGGGTTTACTGGCATGTTTAGGCACCACCCCTCTTAGAACCAGTACCAAATGCATCCCCTCCCAAAAAATGACTAAGTGCGGGAAGATCACAGTTTTCTCGTCCGACATGACACTTAGGCCAGAATTCTCCGACCTTGCCCACAGCTGAGATTCTCCAGTCCCGCTGTAGTGAATGGAGATTTGGCTGCACACCAACTCCTCTGTTTTCGCTGGCAGATTGGAGAATTCTGGCCTTATTCATTTTTGGGGAAAATTCCACCCTATTTAGAAATAAAAACCCATGGGAAAAGTGGTCTTACTGTGCGTACCAAGAGAAGTTTAAGATTGTATTAGATTAAAGGAAGAGGCTTAAAATATTGCTTTTAAAACTATTAAATCCAATGATTGGGAAAATTTTTGAATTCAGCAAAGAATAGCCAGAAAATTGATTAACAGAAAAGAGAATACAGATTCTAGAATGATCCAAGTGGATTGGAAGGTAGGCAATATGACCACACTACTCAAGAAAGGGGAGAGAGAGTCAACAGGGAACTATAGGCAGTTATCCTGACATCAGTGGTAGATAAATGCTAACAAGGCACATCTGAGCAGAGTCAACACGAATTTTGCCCAGGTAAATCTTTTGTTGGCAAAGTAAACTCAATTGTGCAAGATTAAATCGCACGGTCGAATGGTTATCTCATAACTCAGCATAATTCCAGATTGACAATTTGCATCCATTTGTCTCGGATGGTTTAACTTCATTCGAAAATCGCTTTGATTTGTGATTCTTTGGAAATGAGCTACACCAATCAAAGTTTCTGTTTCAACACCACTTTTCTCTTTACTTATTCTGACAAATTAATGTCTCCTAGCCACCAAAGGATGCAGGAACACAAGGACATCTGTGCCGGGCATCAGGAGAACTGAGCATATGGTGATACATGAACCAAAACAATTTTTCCCCATACCTGTATCTACAGCAGTGCCCTGCAGCCTAAATGGAGAATTCTGGATTTACAAAGCGAAGTGCATCTGACTGGTTACCAGAGCAGCGCTCCGAAAGCTAGTGGCTTTTGCTACCAAATAAATTCTGTTGGACTTTAACCTGGTGTTGTGAGGCTTCTTACAGAGACAAATTGCCATTATGTGGATAGCCTCAATTGGTGAAATTCACAGAGTATCATGATGGTTTTTGGTTAACACCATGTACATGAATACTGCATTTGGTTAAAATAACTCAAATCAAATGTTATTTCTTACGAATAACTCTTTAGCCTCTGGTTTTATTGTGTTCTGTGATGCAGCTCACTTATCTTCAAGTTCTGTCAAACAGTTTACATGCATACCCTTCCTCCACCTATTCTCTTTTCCGATGCTGATTGACCTGTATGTTTCCAACATGTCCAGTTTCTTTTCCTTATTAGCATTATCTCAACAAGATAAAATATAATAAAATAAAACCTTTTTATGACACCTGTTAGGAATATTTCTGAATCAAATAGCTAAATATTACACTGAGTTTAATCATGACATTCATGTAAGATGCTGCATCACTGGTACCCTGCCCTCTATATAACTACAGCAGGACAATGTACAGAGGTTCATTATTGGGTAGTCTTTTGAAAGTTGCAGTTGTTCTGTAATTTTCTTCAAGATACTGAGATGCAAATAACTTCCAAGAAATAACTTGATTGATTATGTACAGAAATTAGTGATCAAGAATATTATTTCTGATGAGCAAATATGAAGTGTTAAACTATTTTCCATCTAAAAACATAGAAGTTTCACAGAATCCCTACAGTGCAGAAGGAGGCCATTTGGCCCATCGAGCCTGCACCGACAACAATCCGACCCAGGCCCTATCCCCATAATCCCATGTATTTACCCTGCTAATCCCCCTAACACTAAAGGGTAATTTATCATGGCCAATCAACCTAACCCACACATCTTTGAACAGCCAGAAGATGCTCGGGTTGTGGTAATAATTGATAATGCTGTTACTGGTAAGAAGCAGGGTTTGTATAAGTGACAGTAATTTCCTTGTATTTTAGCAGTCCACAGCAAAATGTAGAGATTAACATGCAAACAAGATTCCACATATGCATAATATATCTAAATATTGTGAGTTTCTTCAGCATATTTATTATGCGTGTTTCCATAGCAGTTTTATTTTTTGTTTATTCATTTGATACATGAATACAATCTAGTAATTAAGGCTTACTAAATTTACAACATAAACTTATCTAACACAAGTGCTGTATAAGATCGGCACTTTCGCTGTACAAGGACGTTTTCACTATATCTATTTTAGTTAAACACGAGTAACACGATTGCTCTTTGCAGGTGTGTGAAATCATTTGCAACCAACTCTGGTAATGCGACATCATGCTTTGCTAGGATTCCTTGTGCATGTTGTCACATGAAATATGGGTCCATTATCTTAAATATTAATGACATAAAATAAATGCTGTTGGTAAATTATTTCTTTAAATGGTGATTTTAATTTATCTGCAGTTTGTACCATTATAAGCACTGATTGGGTTGGACATGCAATGAAAGTATTTAGATATTCACTTGCGCTGCCATAACCTCCCAGGTTACAGGCCAAATGCTGGAAAATGGAATTAGTATCATCAGATCTTTGGACACAATGGGCTGAATGGTCTAAATATATATAAATCTTTGAATGTTTATTTGCACTAGGCACACATAGTAAGTCTGTGAAGTTTCTTTTTTTTAAATCATAAGTTTTTATATTCAAATATGATTGTAGCAAACTCTATGAAACAATACAGCTGAAAAATGTGATTCCAAATACTGCTCTTTAATTTAGATAAGAAACATCAAATCCTAAAAGTGTACCTTGTAGTTGTTACATTTATGTAGATGCTTGCAACTCTGTCAAACGGTGTTTGCAATATTATATCCTAACATGGTTAAAATTATATTTAATTCACTAAACCTTTATCTGATCCCATGGGTGGACCAGCGGAATTAAAACAGGGCCCTTTGAACTCAACTTGCATGTAATTTCTGCCATCTTAATAAGGTGCGAGGCCTTCTAGTCCCTAGCAGATTCCGAGGCTTCGGCGTAGAGCCTACCATATGGAGGCAGACTGGAAACTGTCAAATTCAGTTAGCAAATTTCATCTTTGGGGAGCCAGTCAGGCAGGCTGTATCAGAGTAAACAGAATGCTTTGGAGATCCGGAGGCAAACAAGAGGCCGGCTGGACCACTGAACCAAAAAAAAAATCTGGCACAGAATAATTTCTTGAGAGCGAACAGGGAAGTGCAGCGAGCTACTAAGTGACAATGTAGCTATTAACCACATGTTTTATTTATCTTTAATGACAATATATTATACAACAGTTTCATCTTCAGGCTAAAATTGTATTCATTATTTCAAACTTCTTGGAACCGAAAGCATCAAACAGACAAAAAAAATGGTTCATTAAACAGCAACGTATTCTCGAACAAGACTGCAGATATTCAAGGAGACCCAACACTAAAAGAAAAGATAATATGCTTTTCTCAAAGCCTTCTGCAAGCTCATATTGAAAAGTGTAGAAATTACCCTTCACGTAAGCTGGCTTCATTTCAGCAATCTGTTAACCACCTCCAGGCAGCTGTTTACTAACAGAAACACTTTAAGCATTATTTTGTTTAAATGACCTCAACTTGTCTATTTGTTGGCTGAACAGGCTTTCTTTTTTAAGCCATTGTGAAAGGACCAGTCACCACTTTAGCTCATCATCTTCCCTTCGCATTATAGTGCACTACTGTAATGTGTACAAAGTGCCTTAACATGTGCACTTTCGACATTAGCTCTCACATCCCCACATCGCTGTCACCGTTGATTACTTCACAATATATTGGAAATCTCCAACAATATGCAAATACTAGGATCTGATCATTCTTCTATATGGGTCAGCCTTTTGCCAAGTTAGATAGATTCAATTGAATAAATCTCATTATAAATAATCCAATTTCTCATTACCTCACTAGCAATTCACTGTGTGACGAAACAGAAGTATCATTGAGTATGCCTACTGTGTATATCATTCTGCATGGAAGTTACAATGTGGAGATGCCGGCGTTGGACTGGGATAAACACAGTAAGAGTTTTTACAACACCAGGTTAAAGTCCAACAGGTTTATTTGGTAGCTAATGGTATTTGCTACCAAATAAACCTGTTGGACTTTAACCTGGTGTTGTTAAAACTCTTACTAGAAGTTACAAACTTGCAATGGTGTAGAGCCTCTCCAATGTTGCAAAAATGGTGGGTGAGGCCAAAACATGGAAGCTACACCTCAAAACACAGCACCTACCATTTTCACAAGAAGGGGCGGGGAGTGGGGGTGAGGGAATGAGCCTGAGTTGGGATTTGTGTCTGTGCGTTTCTTGGATGCAGCTGCTGTTGTGTCCAGGCATTTCTATTTTTCATCAATTAGGAGTGGGAGGCATGATTAGACCTTGTAGGAACTGGTCTAAAATTTTGCAGAGTCCTTTGAGTTTCCCTTTTGGAGGCGTAGGATATCCCTTGGGATATGGTCCTGGGAGTCTTTTGTGAGAGATATGCTACCCTTTGGAGAATGTTGGGTGTCCTTTGTTAAAAGTAGACATGAATGTGCATAAAAAGTGTATAAACTCATTGGAAAAGTCACGAAGAACTGTCAAGAGGAACTGTCAAGAGGATTTGTCAAGACTGTCAAATGTGTGAAAAGCAACTGCCATTCCATCATTGTATTTAAAACTCCTAATCTTTAAATTTTTTCACACTGTCTGTTGATGTAAGCCTGAGGGTTATCACTACAGGATTTGTGCTGCATGACTGAATTCATAATCTTTCATTATCACAGTGGGATGCCTTCCATTTCACAATTTGACTGATAACTCCAAGTGGATATAGAGTCAGTGAAATGGAATTATGAATGCCAATGCATGTTTTATATGGGATTAAACACAAATTAATTGTTTATTCTTATAAGAGATTATTTAGTTGATGGAAATGTAGTACATGGGTTTTTTATGAATGAGAGTTATTTAAAGAATAAAGTCCACCATAAACACTTCAACTATTTTATTTAATCTCAGCATGACTCCTGAGGTCTACCTATGGTAGATGCTGGGTGAGTTGACATAGTGCATGTAAGGGAAAAGGGTGAGGGTGGGGTGGGGGGATAATAGGTTGGTATGAGTTGGCACTGAGTTGAAATGTGGCTTTAAATGGCCATGAGGATACATAGAGTGTCATAGGTTGGCATGGAGTGTATGAGGTGGGTAGTGGGGAGAGGTTGGCATGACAATTAAGAATTTATGAGTAGGTAGAGGGACATAGTTTGGCATGGAGGGTATTAAAGGTTATAGGGAGTGGACAGAGGGATGTAGGTTGGCATGGAAGATATTAAGGGTTGTGGGGTTGGGTTTGAGTAGAGGGGTATGGGTTGATGTGAAAGGTACAAGATGAAAAATGTTGGCAAGGATGGGGCGGGGGAGAATGTAAGGATTGAAGGATTGTGAGAGGTGAGGGTTGGAGGGATGTTTTACTTTTAATATTTTTTTAAAATATCTTTGACAAAGGGCTAGTGCACCGAGGCAAGACCTCCACCCAACCTGTCTCTGCACCTGCATACCGCATTTATTCCAGGGTAGCCCAGTGCGACTCCCCGAGAACCCCATTACCCCAGAATGAAAATCAACTTCCAGGGCACTTTCCCCCAGATTGGGTTCTCGACCTGGGAATGGAAATTTAGGACTGACTTGTTGATGTCTACCCTCCACATACACAAATAATCTGAATGTCCTAATAACCTTTACTCACCCTCTTCACATATCTCTTCATCTCTATTTTCTTCAGCCATCCAGCCAATGTAATCTTGAATATTGATATGGACTGGGAGTTTTTTCAGAGCAATCGCCCACTGTGACATCGGGGCACCCTTGCGAAATGGTACTCAAGGGCTCTGAAGCCAGGATCACTGGCGTACTTAGCTCCCCTCCCACACCCAGTACCAGCGCAAAACTCCCAACCCTCCAAAAAAAGTGACTGAGTGTGAGGGGATTGCGGTGCAGAGCGTGCCTGAGAGACCGGCATGAATCACCCTGTTATTCTCACTGTTATGAAACTTTGTCGTTATATGTGAGAAATCCCCCCTGCCCACCTCCACCGCCACCTCCCCCCTTCCCCCACCCCTCCCATTCACACATGGAAACAATTCTTTCCCCTACTTCAGGTGATGGATTTGACAGCAAACCAGAAGCCACATCCTGGACACTCCCAATCATTACCTCAATCACTAACCTTGAAAAGGAGTTCCAGAGTTTTGCAACTCCGTTTAACGATGCTTGTCCTGTTCTCTATTTAATGTGATCCTGTGCCCATGGTCCCTCATCAGTCTGCTTCTATCTACCATGTACATTTATTTCATAATTTCAAACACATTTCTAACATATTGCCCCCTAATCCACACTGTCTTCTTTAAGAGCATTCTGCAGTCTGAAAATGAGGCTCTCAATGTTTTTAATTGCAGTTGAGTTTTGGAGCACCTAAAGGATGAATAGTCACAGTAGAGAGAATAGGGATATGTACAACAACACTGTACACTAAAATGTAATTTGTCACAGCAAATGATATGTAATCACTCAGATCGTCTCAGAGACTGACATCTTCACCGCCTCTGGGACTTTGTGCAGTACAGGAGCAGCACATTGTATGACACATGGTAACAGTGGAAATTTGGGGATTTGCCGTGGGATATCATGCCCATGACAAATAATTTCCAAGTTAAATCACCTCGGTTATCAGATATTTACCAATACACATCAACTACATTTTATTCAACTTTATAATTTCAAAATTGATGGAAAATGTATGTATTGCAGAATATCCATTCCTTTCCGAATCAACGAGCAATGTTGCTTTAAAAAAAGATCAAAATCAGAACTGGATGTCTCACTATCTATAATGATTGTGTCATGACGTGTGTCATAAGTATATTTGGGGAAAGCATGACTAGGAGAAATGAATCGGTATTCCTGGACAGGTACATTATGTGCAGAACTAATTTTCTCTCACTGCAATAATGATCTATTGAGTCCGAAGAGAAACGCACGTCTGCTACTAAAATATTCAAAAGAATAGATTGGATCTTCAA
The DNA here is from genome assembly GCF_964213995.1 of Mustelus asterias. Classification (NCBI taxonomy): domain Eukaryota; kingdom Metazoa; phylum Chordata; class Chondrichthyes; order Carcharhiniformes; family Triakidae; genus Mustelus; species Mustelus asterias. Next base: position 42,851,456 of record NC_135823.1, on the reverse strand, counting down.
CTGAGTTTAGGCATGTTAGTTCATACAATTTACTCATTGATAAATGACATTGTGTAACATGCTCATACACTTCATGAAAAATTTCACTTTAAAACAATTTTCACAATTACACAGTGGTTCATATTAAAGACATGTATCTTTCCAACTTTTTTTTTTAGTCATTCGTGGTGCATAGGTGTCACTGGCTGGCCAGCATTTATTGCCCATCCCTAGTTGCCCTTGTTCAGAGAGCAGTTAAGAGTCTGTTGTTCTGGAGTCACATGTAGGCCAGACCAGGTAAGGATGGCAGATTTCCTTCCCTAAAGGACATTACTGAACCAGATGGTGTTTTCCGACAATTGACAATGGTTTCATGGTCATCAGTAGATTCTTAATTCCAGATTTTTTTTTATTGTAACCAAATTCCACCAGCTGCTGTGATGGGATTCGAACCCAGGTCCCCAGAACATTAGCTGAGTTTCTGGATGAATAGTTTTCCAATAATAGCACTAGGCCATCACCTTCCCTATAATAGTTTCTAATGGCCGTTAAACAGTTACTTGCTGGAAATTTCTGAACACTTTGGTACTTCAAGATGACAGAATGAATTGTAAAGGACTTTGGTATTAGTGATTCTTATCTTAAAAGGTAGGTGTCCTCAGTGAGAATGCTCGCTTGCCTCAGATACACTGAAAGCAATGGTCTACAGAGGATCAGCGACTTCTCTGTGAAATAAACACTTAAGTACTGTCAAATTATTTAAGCTATCACAAAGGAATTGCAGATTTTAAATGTATATTTTACATATATTGTCCTTACAGGTGACACATCATTATAGCTCTGCTTCCAAAGGGAAATGGGAAAACATTTAAGCTCCAGTCACTAACAGTGCTGTTCTAGGATTATCAGGGGATGTAATTCACCTGGGATAAGTCAGACATTGTTCATTTTCCCTCCTGCGTAGAATAATTTGCTTCCATAATATATTCTACCCAATGGAATTGGCCATGGAAAGATTGTAAATGCCAACAGTGCAGAAGGAGGCCATTTGGCCCATTGAGCCCATTGGGCCTACGCTGACAACAAATCCTACCCGGGCCCTATCCCCATACCCCACAATCCAAAGTAAGCTCACACAGTTGAATTTGTATGGCTCAAAATAAACCCCCCCCCCTCCTTCCCCCCGCCAGGTTTGGGACACGCAACCTTCTAATTATGTTGAGTTCAACAGAACTATAAATCACTCTGGTAACATCAGTTCAGATTAATTTGTCAAATGATTAAACTGGTCACGGTTCAACACTGGAGATTCAGCTGTGTTTTTCTTTCAAATAACGTACTGATAACACAAGCCACCATGATGGATCATTAGTTTCCTGCCGGCTAGGAGTGAAAGTAAGCAACCGTCATTTACACTTTTTACAAAATTTGTTCAATTTCAAATCCCATCTAGTCTGTGATAGGCTTTTGACGGCATTGCTTGACACATGCCTTCAAAAATGAAACAGATTTGGTGGAGCATCTGTGGGCTCTGCTCCTCAGTAATTTTCACATTCTAAGATGACCTTTTAACAATCGACTTGTATGCATGTTTGGAAGTGCGACAGTCTGGTTTTGCTGGGGGAATGTATTCATGCTCTTTGCCAGTCCAGTGGATTGGAGATAGGTTGGCATGAAAAGATGCTCTCTCATGCTTTAATGAATGAGGTGGTGGATCTCAGTTCCATGCAGATCTTCATTCTTGGTCTGAATACTGCCTCCCTCCCTCCATCCATCCAGAAGAGGACGAAATGCACTTGCTTAACTCTGGTTCAGCTAGCTCCTTATCTGCTCAGCATGATGGACTATTCAATATTAAATTTAGGCTGAAAATAAATCTATTTGATTCTCTGTAGTTAGTTAAATATACTTAAAATTATTATAATGATCTTACCCCGAGTCAGAGGTTGGTCTGGGCTGACCACAGTCTCCAGCGCCAGTAATTCATGAACAATCAGCTAAGTGACTAACCACAATATCACTCAGAAAGGAAAGCCTTCCACACTGGGTTAACATTAAGTCAATTCCCATTGATATGTTGGTTGTTGCTGTTGTCACAAAGGCAGGAAAACTAAATGGCGCATTCACTCACAAAAGAGGAGCAATAACACAAACCCTTCTGTTTCTTTGGTTGGAGCCTCTTGGTGTACAATCTCAATAGGAGTTAACACCAATGAGGAAATAGAATAATTACGGGTCCATACATCACCTTTAACAAATGAAAGTAAATGTATTTGCTGCGTGATTCATTCATGTTCCTGTTTTATGCCAAACAGAATCCTAAATCATGGTTGTATACTCAAGTGAACCGTTCAGTAACCTCCAGAGCAATTTCAAAAATTGTTACAGAATAGAACAATTTTATAACACAATTGACCTTTTCAGAGGGAACTGTCAACATAATGGGAGTATCTGTTGAAGGGGCAGTCTTCACATTGCAAATAGCTGTTAACTATATTAGGCCAAATTCAAATAAAGTAAAAAAAAATTTTGGTATCAAGGCTTGATACAGTAAGTTTTTTTAAGTTTATTTATTAGTGTCACAAGTAGGCTTACATTAACACTGCAATGAAGAAAATTCCCTCATCGCCACACTCCGGCGCCTGTTCGGGTACACCGAGGGAGAATTTAGCATGGCCAATGCACCTAACCAGCATGTCTTTTGGACGGAGGAAACGCACATAGACATGGGGAGAACATGCAGACTCCGCACATATAGTGACCCAAGCCAGGAATTGAACCCAGGTCCCTGGCGCTGTAAGGCAGTGGTGCCCTTTTATTGCACTAATACGCTTCTCTGCAACTATCTGGGCTACCGTTTCTCCTAAAAGGAGAACACATGGTACAGGTTTACTAATGGTGACTTGTTGCTACTCATCTGTAAAATCTGGTTTTGGATTCACACTTGGCTCACTGCAGAGGGCAACTTAATGATCTGGGATACATATCAACTCATTGTGATTTCCAGACAGCTGTGCCACTGTCTAATGATTGCCTGATCTTTGTACAAATTCTCCCAGTTGGAGGGAGCCTTTTATTCTTGAATTACCTGCCTACTTGTCCATAATTGAACTCATTAAAAAACAATACACTGGTATACACCAGATTTAATCTGCTAACCTGCTCACTCTCCACGGGTTTGCAACAGACTTCATGAGGAGATTTGAAATATCCCTTTCACTCAATTTCCACACAAAAGCTGGCATCAAGTTCATAATTGAAAATGTACAATTTGCCTTAACTCATTCATGTGACCATTAAAATTATTTACACAACAAAAAATTTATGTGAAGTATTCAAGCAGTGTTTTTGTGGCTTTACAATTTTAATGGTGCATTAGTATTTTATTAAAAGCTATATTTAAACCTACAGGGGCATTACTACTTGTGTCCATTAGTTTAATGTCCAGCACAATCTTGGCAAAAGCAATTGAAGCATTGCGAAAGATTTAGGAATTTAAAAAGTAGGTTTCTTCAACAGTGGGTCAGTGATGTCAGGCAATTTGAGGGTGGCACAGTGGCGCAGTGGTTAGCACTGCTGCGTCACAGTGCCAGGGACCCAGGTTCAATTCTGGCCTTGGGTCACTGTCTGTGTGGAGTTTGCACATTCTCCCCGTGTCTGTGTGGGTTTCCTCCGGGTGCTCTGGTTTCCTCCCACAGTCCAAAGATGTGCGAGTTAGTTTGATTGGCCATGCTAAATTGACACTAGTGTCAGGGGGATTAGCAGGGTAAATATGAGGGGTTACAGAAATAGGGCCTGGGTGGGATTATTGTCGGTGCAGTTTAGAAGGGCCGATGGCCTCCTTCTGCACTGTGGAGATTCTACAATTCTATGATTTTTACACATGCCACCCAGATATGATAACAGGACACGGACCAACAAGTCTGCCCCAACAAGGACGATGGTGCCAAATCCCGTCATTAATTACGCTGGGGACAGAAGATATGGCGTGACTTTCTATCAACCTGCACAGCGGGAGACATTCCTTTTCTCTGTGTCCACCACGGGACCTAATCCCGGATAGGAGAATGCCTCCCTTCATGATTTATAAACAAATTGACTAGTTTAGTTTAGTTTTTTACAAAGTTATTTCCAGTGATTAGAAATTAGTCTTGAAGAATTAAACAGCTTATTAAAAAGGCTTGTCTCTATTAGTTTCACACTCAGACCCCAGAGCAATCAGGGTGAAATCAGCCAAACTACCATGTTAAATTTAAAAATATTTTTCTGGTGACAAACCCATTTTCAGCTTAATAAAACAGCACTTAGTTTCCACTCTTAAATACATCAAGAGATACTTTGAACGCAGAGAATATGATTATGTGATATTATGTTGCCGAATTGCACTGGTTGATTCAAAATTTTAAGTGTTTGGTTATGCAAATGAATTTGAGTGGAAACCTGAAACTTCACCGAACCCAGCACTGCTTCAAGCCCATCAAAGCAAAAACATAGTCCCTAATGGACTTCAAATACGTGGAACTGCTGTTGCTTGTAGCTACTCCTGCCGGGAGATCTGCTGTCACAGTACGCCACGCACATCTGTCTTGCGGGATCCTCACCCTTCCAGTGTAGCTCACCCGCAACCACTCTGTGACAGTCATCACTCAACTATGCCTAGGTCGGCCCCACTTTGCCCTCTCAAAGAGATTCCTGTAACTTTTCAGCTCTGATCAAATGCCCGAATTACTGATATTTTCTTTACCGGCTCTTACAGTTTCAACTACTTCTTCATCTGTCTTATGGTTTGTATATGGAACTTCTTGTATACGTCTTAACATCCACATTTCAAAAGCTTCGGCATGGTAGCACAGTGGTTAGACCCGTGTTCGATTCCCGGCTTGGGTGACTGTCTGTGTGGAGTTTGCACGTTCTCCACATGTCTGCGTGGGTTTCCTCTGAGTGCTCCGATTTCCTCCCACCGTCCAAAAATGTGTGGGTTAGGTGGACTGGCCATGCTAATTTGCCCCTTAGCGTCAGGAGGACTAGTTAGGGTAGGTGCATTGGGTTATGGGGATAGGGCCTGGGTGGGATTGTGGTCGGTGCAGACTCAATGGGCCGAATGGCCTCCTTCTCCACTGTAGGGATTCTATGATTCTATTTCCTGCCAGAGATCTTATTACCCCAGTTTCTGAGGTATACAAGAAAGTGGTTGGAACGTAGCATCTTCAGTTTTTTTCTTTCAAACTTGAGTTTTCTTGTCATTAACACTTGTCCTTCCTCTTCACAAAATCACGTCTGTCTACCTCAATGCTTTAAAATATTTAGTGCATTTTTCCTGACAAATTCCTGTTTCAGTTTCCTTCAGCCTTCCTTCCCTCGTACATCCCACTTTCCTCATTCAGGGTCGTAGGATGTTCCACCTTATCACGTGCGGGGTCAGTGATATTTCTGATACCAAGATCCAAGCACTGCTGCATCAGACATATACTTTGTAAATTTCATCAGCAGCGTGCTGATTGCTCCGTTGATGTTCACTCCCTCTTTTACTTACTAATTACAACAGGTCATCACCAGAATGGCAGGAAATTGAAAACTATGTGGCCATTCTTTCCAATAATGCTGTGATTCCATTTGTCATGATGTGGAGATGCCGGCATTGGATTCCATTTGACATGGCAGATATTAGCTGTTAGAATTCATGATCAGAATCTTCATCTTCACAATTACTGATAGAGAGGAATAAAAAGCTTTGGACGGAAGCAGGTTGGGGGCTTCAATTCATTCCAACTTTTATCTAATTTTGAGCAATAGCAAAGCAATTTTTATTAGATTAACAGATCTATAAAAAAACTGGCATTTTCAGGCAGACAGAATATTTTAATTTGAAGGAAGAAAAGAGCTGAGGCCAGCATCATCTTAGATTTCTGCTCAAAGGTAATTGACCTGAAATGTTAATTCTGTTTCTCTTTCCACATGTGTTGCCTGACTTGTTAAGCATTTCCCGAATGTTCAGTTTTCATTGCCATCTAAGAGTTCTTCAACCTTTCAATGCTGTGGACTGGTGTTCTTTTGTATGAGTTTTTGTGCCACTCTCCAGCCCAGTTTAATTCAGCAATGTTTCTGTTGCTATCTCAATATAATTATGTTTATCATAAGAATGTGATGTGGAGATGCCGGCATTGGACTGGGGTGGGCACAGTAAGAAGTCTCACAGCACCTGGTTAAAGTCCAACAGCTTTCGGAGCGCTGCTCCTTCGTCAAGTGAGTGGACTCACCAGACTTCTTACTGTATCATAAGAACAGTCAATGCTTGGAAAAGAACATAGTTAATAAGTAAAGGAAAATAATTGATCATAATTATTTTTACTGGCATGTTAATGCATTGATCTAAAAAAACAGACGGAGAGGACATTTTCTTCTTACTCTTCCCAAAGGTAGCAGTTTATGGGTTATAAGCCCATCTTGATTGTTGCAAGGGAAGGGACATCTTTATTATCACATCCAATGGTCAGTTATCTCCTGCCTCAAGCTGAGCAACCCCCAGCCAAAGTCTGTCTTTCCCTCTGGGTGCAAGAGGATTAAGGATCCTCTCCGGAGAAGCAGATGGTAAATGGGTAACCAATAAACAAAAGATGAAGCTTCTCGCTTTTGGAAGCTGGAACATCTGGACAATGTGTGCTGGCATGCATGAGGGCTTGCAGTCAGCGAACGTTGTATGTAAGACAGCACTGAACGACCGTGAGCTACACACGGTCAACAGGCACATTGCTGCTCTCCGACAGACTGCATTGACCGACACTGGATCATGCTAATTATACTTTTCATTGGTCTGGCAACAAGTGGAGATGACCACTGTGAACATGGAGTAGATTTTGCTGTCAACAACAGATTGACAAACTAAGTCAGATACCTGCCGTGACTTCTGAATGCGTCATATCTCTGTGTCTACTCTCAGATGAAGGTTTTGTTGCTATCACCTGCTCTTATGCACCAACTTAAATGCCAACGATGAAGACAAAGATCACTTCTAAGACATTCTGATGATATTCTGGAGCCTCTGCCACATGGAAAAAAGTTACTTCTCCTGAGGGACTTTAATGCAAGAATCAAATAGAGTTTGATGGCAAAGTGAACTCAGTCATTGTGTCACTGGCAGAATGAATGAGAACACCTATGAGAACTTGGTGAACAGTGTAGACCTTGTATTACCAACACCTTCTTGCAAGGCAAACACAAGGGGTCGTGGTGCCATCTGAGATCTGGCCACTGGATTTGATTTGACTGGAAGATGACCAGAAGATTAAATCTGCCCAGCATTCTTCACAGCCACACCTATCATAGTGAAGATTGTGATACTGATCGCTTGTCAGCTACACGCTGAAGGTACAACCATAGAAAATGCACAAGTCACAACGGCACTCCCTGTGCAACATTTCATGAGAGACAATGACAAATGTCAGATGCTTTCAGGCAGTCCCGACTCATAGAAATCATAGAAACCCTACAGTGCAGAAGGAGGCCATTCGGCCCATCGAGTCTGCACCGACCACAATCCCACCCAGGCCGTACCCCCACATATTTACCTGCTAATCCCACTAACCTACACATCTCACGACTCTAAGGGGCAATTTTTAACCTGGCCAATCAACCTAACCCGCACATCTTTGGACTGTGGGAGGAAACCGGAGCACCCGGAGGAAACCCACGCAGACACGAGGAGAATGTGCAAACTCCACACAGACAGTGACCCGAGCCGGGAATCGAACCCGGGACCCTGGAGCTGTGAAGCAGCAGTGCTAACCACTGTGCTACCGTGCCGCCCTGAGGGCTCACCAAATAATGCTGGTGAAGCAGGGAAGTCTCTGATGTGAATCATCTATGGAGCTGCCGTAACCACTTGGCAAAGGATAAAAGATTGGTTGAGGAGATAACTTGCAGAAATGACCTCTGTCATTGAAGCTAAATGTGTAGCTCACCTGGCTAACAACCTGTCTCCTAATCCTAAAGCATGTGGCAATCTCATGCTAGTCAAAGCCAGTGTGCAGAAGAAAGCAAAGTAATATGTCAATACTAATGGAGCAATCTATACAAAGAAATGCAAACTGCTAGGAGCAATGGTAGCATTCATGCTATGTATGACGGTATCAAAAGAGCACTCGGCCACACTACCACCAAAGCTGCTTCTTTGAAATTTGCAGACAGGAAAGTACTTACTGACAGGAACATGCAAATGAACTGCAGGATAGAGCATGGTGGCACAGTGGTTAGCACTGCTGCCTCACAGCACCAGGGACCCGGGTTCAATTCTGGCATCGGTGACTGTCTGTGTGGAATTTGCACATTCTCCCCGTGTCTGCGTGGGTTTGCTCCGGGTGCTCCGGTTTCCTCCCACAGTAAAAAGATGTGAGGATTAGGTGAATTGGCCATGCTAAATTCCCCCTTAGTGTCAGGGGGAATTAGTGGGGTAAATACGTGGGGTTCTGGGGATAGGGCCCGAGTGGGATTGTTGTCAGTGCAGGCTCGATGGGCCAAATGGCCTCCTTCTGCACTGTCGGGATTCTATGATTCTACTCTAAGCCATAATCATGTAAGATAGATATCTCCCTGCCTATGTTTGATGATCATTTTCAGATTCCTGTCATGTATGAGCTTGATGCAGGACACCCATTGCTGAGCTTGAAAAACATCATCGACTTCCCAGCAGCAAGGAAAGCCCCTGGAAAGGACAAAATACCAACTGAGCCACTCAAGTATGGAAAGTCCCTCCTGCTGCCATATCTCCAAGACATTCTCTTCCTCTGCTATCGAGAAGAATCTGTCCCACAGGAGATGCGTGACACCAACATCATCATATTATAGTTCTATGGCAGCAGAATTTGCTGACCGCTTCAATGCTCTATTGTTGAGTCTGAGCACAGGCAAAGGCTCAACATCCTATTCCATAACCATTCCTTGACACTGAAGGTGAGGGAGAAGGTGACAGAGGCATTGGACAGTTGATCCATGAGCCTTTGCAGCTCGTATTATATCTGGACAACTCGTGCAGCATCATCAACATATAGAAGCTATGATAAGAATACAGGGCGGCACGGTGGCACAGTGGTTAGCACTGCTGCCTCACGGCACCAGGGACCCGGGTTCGATTCCCAGCCTTGGGTCACTGTCTAAGTGGAGTTTGCATGTTCTGCCCGTGTCTGTGTGGGTTTCCTCCGGGTGCTCCTGTTTCCTCTCACACTCCAAAGATGTGCAGGTTCGGTGGATTGGTCATGCTAAAATTGACCGTAGTGCCAGGGGGATTAGCAGGGTAAATGTGTGGCGTTACGGGAATAGGGTGGGATTGTGGTCAGTACAGATTCGATGGGCCAAATGGCCTCCTTCTGTACTGTAGGGGCTCTATGATTCTTCTAAGCTCTTTTATCTTGGCTTTCAGTTTTGGTATGTTGAGGTATTTCCTGGGTGATTGCGTGTGGAGGTACTCTCCTTCCATGTTGGCAGTGAACGCATAGGTAAGTAGGGTAGAGAAAAAGCTACCAATCAGAATGGGGACTAAGATGCAGCCCTATTTTAACCCCATTCTTGATCTCAAAACTGTCAGAGGTGGAGCCGTCAAACTGAATGTGCGTTATCATGGAAGGACTGTACAAGACTATGAAGCCCGGGAGCACAGCCAATTTTCTACAGTATCTGGTAGAGGTCTGTCCTGCTTTTGTGAGATCCACAACGGCAAGGTAGAGTGCTGTTTGCTACTCTCTGCACTTCCCTTGAAGCTGATCATGTTTACCATGGATCTGTCTGAGCTAAAACCACATCTGGATATATTCTGTTCACTAGTCAATGAGGTTTCACTAGAATCATTCCAGCTGGCAAAGGCCTTCCCAGTGATGTTGAGGAGTGAGATGTCCTGGTAGTTGTTGCAATCCCCTCAATCTCCTTTGTTCTTGACAGATAAACATCTCTTGAGGAGGAGTTCAGCATGTTTGGAAAGGCAGCCACCAACTGTGGCCGACTAACAAAATGTTCATGGAAGAACAACAAACTGTCCCACGGGACTAAGATGCTGCAACCTCAGCACATTTCCATATAGCAGCAAAATTAAGGCAACTTACATTTACCAAGGAAAAAGGCTCAATAATTTCTATCTCCAATATCTACAATGCATCTTAGCATCACATGGAAATGCAAAGTCACTAATGAAACAATCCTTTCTGGGGCAAACATGCCAAGCATTCTTGTGACTATCAAGCAAAGAAGACTACACAGGGATGGGATGTGCATGGGCTGGTAGCTGGCCACATCCTACACAATAATGCTACACAGGGAGGGTAGCCTGTGTTAAGAGGCCAGCAGGATGCCCAAAACTCTGATTCAAGGATGTTGTCGAAAGAAACATCAGTCATGACAAGTGGAAAACTCTAGCTGATGGTCAAAGTTGTGGGCTGGAGTTAGCAGATATATCTTGCAAACAAAAGCATCAACAAAAGTTATCCCGCATCACTGGCAAGCACCAGCTGCACGTGTGATGTTTGGGACAGACTTTGTCTTTCCAGATTTGGCTTGTTCAATCAGAAAAAGGAGTGCAGCAGATGATTTCATCGGATCTCATCACATTCTGAGGCTGTATTTCCATCGCCTCTCACAGATGCACGGATGCTGACCAGAGGCATTGGTTTATGCATAGGCTTTTTCAACAAATTCTGATCAGCAAAATCATGGCCGTGATTCTCTGTCCCTGTGTGGCAATGCACAGATCACGCTGGGGCAGTGTGGGGGAGGGGCCATAGTGCATTTCGTGCTTGGGAGAACTTCCGTTGGGGTCCTCCCAGCCCCCGTGCCCCAACATAATATGGTTCACACCCAGTGAGAGTGTGAACCAGATTAGCATTTTAAAATAATCATTCGATTTGAAGCCAGATTCTCCCAGCTCCTGCAATTCTCTGACCCTTGGGTGCAGCGGGAGCTTGGCAGGAAGCACTACGGGTCTCCACAAAGGGAGACCCGTCATGATGGTCATGCTGGGGAACTCCGAGGCCATTGAAGCCTCCAGGTGGTCAGGGATTTGACGTGGGCAGTGCCCTGGCATTGTCCCCGCACAGTGACAGTGCCAATTAGATTTCCCATTGATTGCACCCCAAGTCGCTGGGAAACCGACAGTGGGAGTACATTGTTGGCAGAACAAGAAAGTCCCGCTGGCGTCAAAAGCCGGAGTATTCCAGCCTTAGAGATTTTTTGGGGAGAATTGCGCCTGATAACACATCATTTCACTGTAATCATAGAATGCATTGAAAGTCAATAAATCACATCTCCGTCATGCTCCCATTGCCAGTATTAAGTGACAATGGTGTGATAGCTGACTAAGCGCAGGAAAATCCTGATCATCACTGGTATTAATCAAGACAGAGTTATGATAATTACAGTCTAATCATGTCCAGTGAGGATAATTACAGAGGTCCCAGGAAATTATGGAGTGGTTTAATCAGTGATCAAATTTCCTTTCCTTTAATAATTTTCCAGGCTCCCGACACTGTGGGTGCATCGCTACAATAATCCCCAAAATAGCCGGGCCTAAATTCATAACAATGTCAGCAGACTTCCTTCCTTAATACAATACTCAATGCCATTTCGCCATCAACCTGTCATGAGATATTCTTGGGTAAATCCAGAATACATCTCTTCATAGTTTAAATCTTCCTATCATCTCCAGGTGACAAATGTCAGATTGACATATATGCCCTGGGTAAATGTCAATGAAACTAGGATTGGAACTCAGACCGTCTCATTGGCAGCCCATAGCACACAGTTCTCTATTTCATTTTTAGGTCAGTAAAACCATCGATTTATGTAGCTACCACAAGGTATAATTACGTTTTGTCGCCTTAAACTTTTAAGTGCAGAATTTCTTGACACTTTATGGAACTTGTTTTTCACCACATAACATTTACAAGAATGATGTTCAATAAAACTATGATGGAGAATTCTATAAAAGCAGATAGAAATAAATAACACAACATAATAATGTTGCCTTTGAACAAAATGAATCATTTAAACCTTAACACAATTTTGAAATGGTCCATATATGCAATGGATTTTTATAATAGTGGTCTGCACTGTGTTATTTTTAACCTGAATTACTAGCCAGATTCACAATTACAGGCAAGCATAAATGCAAGGACAAGTACGCCTGAGGTAGATTGTGTGAGATTGCTTTCAGCTTCTGGATGTTTGTGGATTTTGATAATATCAGGGATACAAAGAAAGCATTATTGAATTCATTAAAAGCTGCTACGATATATTTCAAATTCATCTACACATTTACTTACTCATTCCAGTTTACATGTAAATTTTTGAAAACAATTTTCAACGTTTCTGATTGGGACTGCAAGGTGGGGAAGCACTTAAAATGACTGGATACCTAATTTGGTTCGGTAAGTGCAGTAATGCGGAAGTTGCAGGATATTGTTAGAGAACATTAAACACTAAACAGTTGTTTTACATGAAACTCCATATTACAGCTAAGTCATGATGCATTCTTTAAGTTTTGATACTATCCAAAATGTCAGCACCACTTGTGACTCCTTTCACCACCATTCATGAATCCTCAGATACTGAACTAGTCTATGTCCAAATGCAGCAATGCCTGGACAACATCCAGGCTTGGGCTGACAAGGGGCAAGTGACATCTGTGCCACACAAGTACCACGCAATGGCCATATCCAACAAGAGAGAATCCAACTATCATCCCTTGATATTCAATAGTATTATCATTGCTGAATCTCCTACTATCAACATCCCAGGGGTTACCAATCTCCAGAAACTGAACTGGACTAGCCATATAAATACTGTGGCTACAAGAGCAGGTCAAAGGAATTCTGTGGTGACTGACTCCCCAAAGCCTGTACACCATCTACCTGACGCAATCCAGGAATGTGACGGAATCCTCTCCACTTGCCTAGATGAATGCAGCTCCAAAAACACTCAAGAAGCTTGACACCATCCAGGGCAAAGAAGCCAGCTTAATTGCAATGCCTTCCACAAACATTCAATCCCTCCACCACTGATGAACAGTAGCAGCAGTATGTACCATCTACAAGCAACTCACCAAGGCTCCTGAGACAGCACCTTCCAAACTCCTGATCCCTACCATCTAAAGGAACTGAAGCAGCAGATACCCGAGAACGTCACCATCTCAAGGTTCTCCTCCAAGATAAGAGTTCAAGGTTTTGGGGTAATATATTAGCATGGATAGATAGGTGACTAACTAACAGGAAACAAAGATTCAAGATAAGTGGGTCATTTTCAGTTTGGAAAAGTGGAGTGCTGCAGGGATCTGGGGCCTCAACTATTTACAATGTATTTTAATGACTTGGATGAAGGTACAGAGTACATTGTAGCCAAACTTGCTGACAATACAAAGGTCAGTAGGGAAGCAAAACGTGTGGAGGACAAAAAGGGGGTAAGAGATGGGTTGGGAGGCAAGGAGGCTGTGTAATGGCATGGGAAGGTGCAGAGTAGATACAGCATGGTGTTCCTGATTCCCAACTGTGGCTCACTTGCACTGGCGAGCAACCACATATAATTGCAGAAAGGTCTTTGTCCTTTGCAAACAGAAGGAGCATGTTCACACATTACACCTTTTCCAATGAACAACTTGGGGGGAACAGCTATTCACTGTTCCATTCCCCATGACAATGCCTTGACCAATCAGAGTTGACCGGCCTGATTTGAATTTGAAACAAAGGCAGAAAGTTAACAGTTCTCTGCTGCATTCTCCACGGCGACACCTCTACCAATCAGAGTCCATCTGTCAATCAATCAGCACTCTCTTCTCATGCAGTATAAATTGTTGTTCTCTCTACTGCTGGTTTACCTTGCTAACTATCCTGACGAGTGAAAGACAAAAAGCCTCAATAACATGTCTCTTTTTTCAGCAATAAAGATTTGTTAATGTGAAAAATAGTCAATGGAATTGCTGCACAGAATATTTAGTGTTTGTTCATTTATCAGTGTCGCCCTCTTCCCAGAAGGTTGATTCCCATCGATCTCCACTTCTGTCTGTCCTGTGCTGCTCACATAGGTCAACTGCATCTAGTCCATTCAATTTGTCACCCATTGTCTCCTTTGCTTCCCTCTCCTACCTTTGGGGTAAAATAATCTTACATGGTTGAGAAAAAAAATAAAATGTTTCTTAAACTGTGGATGAAATCTTTCTTCTAATTTTGACTATTTAAAAAAAAACTTCTGAGAATAGCCTAATGACCAGCCAAGATGACTTTTGTATTGAAGGTCACAACTTCAATCGGAAACAGGTATTATGATGAGATCTCCTGAAAGCCAAAATAAAGATTTTAGGTCCATTAAATCAGTTTTTACTGTATCCCTTTGTCATGAAGTCTCCAGAAATCTATTGGTTTTGATCTTGAACATAATCAATGATTGAGCTTCCAGAGGCCTCCAGAACAGAGAATTCCAAAGATTCATCACCCTCTGAATGAACAAACTTCCTCCGCAGACTGTTCATCCAGCAGTAAGGATCTTCAGTTGCAAGCAATAAAAAGAACTAACTTCACAAAGTCAGAGAAAAAGGTTTAATAAAGAAACTTCATTACACCAACATTCAGGCCACACCCTGGGCCACACAAGCTTCCCACAATCCCCATCTGCTTTCTATTTATCCCAGGTCAGCTAACCATCACATCATGTTGCTATGGGCTACATTGTCTACCGGGTCAGCTAGTCAACTGACCCTCACAGCATGTTATCATTGGTTACATTATAACACACCTCAGTCTTAGATGGCCTGCTCCTTATTCTGAGACGGTGCCTGCCTAGTCTAGACTCACCAGCTAGGGGAAATGGGAAAATGTGTCAAATATCTTTGCTCAGCACCTTGCGAGTGGAATATCTTGATGTTCAACGAAAAATCCACATTGAAAGCAGTCAATTAAACTGTTTTAATCGGACATGAACCTTTCAGGTGTAGAAGACATTCCACTGTAACCTGAAACAAAATTCCAAGATCGGTCACAATCTCTTTGAATGATGGAGTAGACTCGATGGGCCAAATGGCCTACTTCTGTTCCTATGTTTACTTCTGTTCCTATGTTTTAATGTCTTATAGTCGTCTTTCCAGTTGCCGGTTCCGGACTAAAGCAATGATGAGTGCTATGACGCGAGGATGCAATAAATCTGCCCATGCATATTTGTTCCATTATAGAAAGGTTAAAAAATAAATCCAGGAAGCTGACAAAATTTGTGCGCGTTGTGTCACTTCTGGCACATATTAGTAGGATACTGATTTTTGCAGCACTTTTTCGTGTGTCGGGTTTAATATTTTACTTTTATGTTAAGACTTATCATTCGCCAGACTAAACCAGCCCCACGACAGCAAGCATCAGATTTCACTCCTGAATACCTGGCCTATTAAACAATAAACGACAATTCAGGTAGACTGCAATGGGCTTTCATCTTAGTGGGTTTCCAAAAGATGCCGCCTTCATTTGTTAGCTGTAATTTTATTTTAAAATTCTTGAGTAAAATTAAGTTTTAATTATTTTTGTGAAAGCATTTATTGTATGAAGGCTGATTTCAACCTCTTCTCTTCACAGTGCAGTGAGGAGGAAGGAAGACTAGGGGTTGAAGGTAAGGGCCAGTTTGATGCCATGTTCCCACCCATCCGCTATCCTTTCTTGCCTTAATGCTGGCACAGGAGAATTGCCTTCCCCAGATGAACAGTGCCTCGATAGGCCGAATGGCCTAATTCTGCTCCTATATCTGACGGTCTTGGTAAATGGCAAGGTTACATCTTGGTGTCACCAGCCCACTCACACCATTTTAACTATTGATGAGCTTCTGTTCTGCAAGGTAACTCATTTCAGAGATATCTACCTCGAGTGAGGGGTCCAGGCACAGGAGGCCCAAGCAGGTGTGAGTTTTTACTTGGGCGGAAGAAGCATTCCTTTCCCGAGCTTGCCCCACCAGCCCCATCATGGATATGTTGGTCCAACCACCACCCCTCCCCACAAACCCACGCTCATTTCGCCCCCCTGAGAAATTTATTTGACTGATTTATTCATTTTAATGAATAAAAGTATATCAGAGCACAATTTCTGCAGGTTTGAGGAGTCTGTGATCACTGTCTGTTTGCTTTGGCAAAAGCTCGTCCAATGCAAAGGATTAAATCATTTGCCATTCAAGCGTTTTGAGATTTGATTATTTTGGCAATTTGGTTACTTTTGAAGGCTGACCAGCTGGTTTAATTCTGTATGGCCTGTCTCTGAATCATAGAATCCCTACAGTGCAGAAGGAGGCCATGCAGTCCATCGAGCCTGCACTGACAACAAATCCCACCCAGGCCCTATCTCCATAACCCCATGTATTTACCCTGGTAATACCCCTGACACTAAGGCGCAATTTAGCATGGCCAATCAACCCAACCCACACCTCTTTGGCGTGTTGGAGGAAACCGAAGCACCCGGAGGAAACCCACGCAGACACTGGGAGAACGTGCAAACTCCACATAGACAGTGACCCAAAGCTGGAATTGAACCCGGGTCCCTGGCATTGTGAGGCAGCAGTGCTAACCACTCTGCCACCGTGCTGCCCACCTTTTAAGTTCATTTATTAGTGTTACAAGTAGGCTTACATTAACACTGCAATGAAGTTACTGTGAAAATCCCCTCGTCACTAAACTCCAGCACCTGTTTGAGTACACTGAGGGAGAATTTAGCATCGCCAATGCACCTAACCAGAACGTCTTTCGGACTGTGGGAGGAAACCGGAGCACCCAGAGGAAAGTCACACAGACACAAGGAGAATGTGCAAACTCCACACAGGCAGTGACCCAAGCTGGGAATCGAACTCAAGTCCCTGGTGCTTTGAGGCAGCAGTGCGAGCCACTATGCCACCATGCCGCCCCAATTAAATGTTGGTGCACGACACATGATCTTAGTGGTTTGCTATTTTGTCCATATTGTTTTACTTTTTAAGGTTTATTTATCTTTCTTTCTGTTTTGAAACAAGATTGGGGGAGCTTTGCGGAAGTATTTTCTAACTTTGAAGGACTTGATTTGATTTATTATTGTCACATGTATCGGGATACAGTGAAAAGTATTGTTTCTTGTGCGCTATACAGACAAAACATACCATTTATAGAGTACATAGGGGAGAAGGAAAGGAGAGGGTGCAGAATGTATTGTTACAGTCATAGCTAAGGTGTAGGGAAAGATCAGCTTAATATATGGTAGGTCCATTCAAAAGTCTGATGGCAGCAGGGAAGAAGCTGTTCTTGGGTCGGTTGGTACATGATCGCATTCTTTTTTATCTGTCTCCCGAAGGAAGAGAGTATGCCCGAGCTGTGTGGGGTCTGAGAAAATGCGGAGAAGAAGGAGCAACTTGTCGACTCGGAAATCATTTAATCCTGGTGAAAGACAGCACCACAGCGCATTGCACAGAGAGAGGGAGGAGGAGGAGGAGGAAATCTCGCTGTGTCTGGCTTTGGAATTGAAGGTTTAATGTTTACTCTGGAGTTAATCCAAGACTGTAAGAGTAGTGATGCATCGTGCAACAGCTGTACTAGAATTACACTGGGCTGCCTTGAGTCAGTTCTGTGTGCCCCCAGATTCTTTTCCAGTCTCACACAGTTATTATGCAGCATCGATCAACTGGCTATAGCTTCTCATTATCATGCAAAGGGCCACTCTTCTTATGTTGAAAATAAGTTGATTTTCTTCAAACACGAAATCCAGCAGCAACAGTAGCTCATTAATATATGATTGCCTGTATAATTAGGCAGAAAAAGCCCCAAGTATTATCAAATATCAGTAACTATGCTCAAACCTGTGTAGGACAGCATTTTCTTATTAGATAGCATGACATGCATATTTCTCTCCTTTAACTCACATGAGGATTACGGTATTATTGTCACAGCCATTGTGATTAAAACAATATTTACTGGGTTAAATATTCTCATTTGTAAGGGAGGCATTCTGTAGCTTTTCCCTAATGTCACTGATATTGCCGGGTTGAATTTAATGGAAGGTGGGGATCGATGTGCGGTGGGGTTGGGCTGGAGTGAGTGACAGGCTCACATCCGGGTGCTGGGGGTCTCGGGGGTGGGGTGGGGGAGGGGAGGAAAGGGAGGTGGGAGGGGTGGGGTGGGAGGGGGGGTGGGGAGGTTAGGGGAGAGGTCCGGTGAGATTTCCGCTTCCATTCTTAAATAAAAGCTCACCAGATCCCACCTTCATACGAAAGGTCAGACTCTCCGCAGCAATCCGTAATTAAAATCTGAAGATGCCGCAAACACTTAGCAGGTCTGACAGAATCCGCAGAAAGAGAAACAGGACTAACACAGCCAGGATGTTCCCACACCCAGCCACTCACCCTGCAGTGGATTCTACGGTGCGGGAGGGGGGGGGGGGGGTGGGGGGGGGGAGGGGGGGGGCGAAGGCAACGGTGATTTCCGTAGCTGGCCGGCTGTGCCACGAGGTGACACGCCGGATAATGGCGACCCACCTGTGCTGCTGGAAAGCCCACACCACGGGAGCAGAAAATCTGAGTGAACATTTCAATCCTGTGACAGGAGGAATTTTCTGCTGGTGGTTAGAAACAGGATTTTGCGGGGGGCGGGAGATCATACTTGGGACACAGTAGTTTTTTAATTCATTCATGGCGTCACTGGCTGGCCAGCATTTATTGCCTATCCCTAGTTGCCCTGGGAGGGCAGTTGAGAGTCAGCCACATTGCTGTGGGCTCTGGAGTCACATGTCGGCCAGACCAAGTAAGGACAGCAGGTTTCCTTCCCTCAAGGACATTAGTGAACCAGATGGGTTTTTCCGACAACTGACAATGGTTTCATGGTCATCAGTAGATTGTTAATTCCAGATATTTTTTATTGACTTCAAATTCCACCATCTGCCGTGGCAGGATTTGAAGCCGGGTCCCCAGAACATTAGCTGAGGTTCTGGATTAATAGTCTAGTCATTGTGCCAATTGCCTCCCCTGTTGACAACATGAAGATAGGTTGGAAGTTGGGAGGGTGGTCCACCTGTAATTGCAGCCTGGAGAGGGGCTGCAGGCAGTCCAGGGCAAGGGAGACCTAAGGTTTCCTCACGGAGACTAAAGGGGCACCCCGGTTCACAAGGGAACAGTAAAATTTACCAGGCCTATCACTCAGCCCCTGTTAGTCATGGCCTGGTAGGGAAACCATCAGTTTGAGTGTCCACATTACCCACAATTTAAAATGACAGTGAGCCAGATTGAAACATGTTGCCAATTAGTGCAATTCCCTTCCTGCATTTTAACTGGAGGACGGGAGGGAAGGGAGTTAAAACTCCCCTCACCGTCCCAATCCTTCAGAATGTTTGTATGGCATCCTTGTCCAATATTTGAATGCTTGAGTGAAAACAAAATCTCTATTTTGCCACATTTTAATTCTTATTTCTCACCCTTTTTTAGAGCTGTGACCTGCAATCAATACCAAAATGCTCCTGCCCCTTCTGAGGGGATGGTTATTTAAGGGGCGTAACGGAAGGGTCCTCGAGTCGATCAAGGTGGAGCGGAATGCCTGAGTTTGCGGCTAAGGGTGGGGCGTCCCACAAGGCATCGAAGCAATCGCTAATTAAAGTCACCAAGGAGCCGTCCAAGAAGCAGAGGAGCAGAACTACTGCAGCTGTGTATACCCGGCTGCTGACCCGGGCCCAACCTTCCGCCTTCATGTCCTTCCACCCTCATGTTCTTCCACCTCATCTCCTTCCACCCTCATCTCCTCCAAGGCCATGAGCATCATGAACTCCTTCATGGTGGACTCACTCAAGTGCATCGCCTCCAAGGCCTCGCATCTCTTTCACTGCAGTAAGCGGCACCATCTCAACCTGGGAAATCCAGAGCGCTGTTCCCCTCATGCTGCTGGAGCAGCTGGCCAAACACACTGTCTCCAAAGGCACAAAAGCAGTCACCAAGTACACAAACTCCCCTTCCGGCAACCATACTGAAAGATTCAGAAATATATATACACAAAAAGAAACACACCGTCACTCCACTCTTTGGCTTGCCTCATCCTGAACTGGTCCTCAACTTCATCCAGCTCTCACCTGTCGCTCCAAGGAGCATACAACAATGGTCACGCCCTAGTAAACCACTTCAATGGATAGGCAAAGCCAGGTGAAGTAGCTGTCTGGAATCCTACCCTAAGCAACTTCAAGATTTATCTACCCTGGCATGTGCAGACTAGCCGGATGGGAGCCATCTCAGCTCCAATGGTTTTGGAGGTGGAACCTTGTTGTGGAATGTGTAGACCTCGACAAAACACAGAAACTGTCCTGCTCCCCCACTGCTCCAGGTCTATCCCCAGCCGTCTAAATGGTATGAAGGTAGGTCAGGATGAGGTAGTGAGGTTGATGATGCATGGCTCTCCCTCACCGTAATGCAATTCACGCATCAGTTACATTCATTGTCTTTCTATAAATGTCATTCATCATCTATCACATTTATACAACCTAGGTACCAGAAGTAGAGTAGCACAACCATTTCCTTCACAAGTGACAAACTGAGATGACATGCTAGAGCAAAATTGCTGAAATGGTTACATTAATAGAAACGCACAGGAATCAATATGATAACATGGAAAAAATGCTGAATAGAAATGCTAGGAAGAGAAGAAACTTTATCACATGACCCAAGTACCAGAAATAGAGTATCACAACCATTCCCTTCACAAGTGACACACCGAGGTTATGCAAGAACTGTCAAGACGTAAGACTGTGTTGTATTGTGATGATGGTACCTGCATGCATTGTCGAGGAAGTTACGTGACAGAGTAAAGAACAAGTGAAGGATTGGAGAATGACACTGTCTGCAGAGTAAAGTATGTAGTCCATGGTCAGCGCACAGTCTTAGACAAAACTCTGAAAGCAGCAAGCCTGTATGGGAGAATTCCATGCAAAACTATATCAGGAACTGTGCATAGTTGAAACTTTCTAGAAGAATTGTTATGTAAAATGAAAGCCTTAAGATCCCTCCATTGAGCAATTGCTACATCAATTTACAAATGTCTAACTTGTGTGTATAATGTTATTTAGAATGTGGGTTGAGTAAATCGATTTTGAGGATTGTGGAAGAAAGTTAAAGGGGGCGGGATGTTTGTATACATCGTGTCTGGCTCTTTAAGACAGTATAGCAAAAGTGAGTCACCTGACTTGAGGGACCAATGGAAACTGAGAGTGAGTGCTCACACCAGAGGGTGGAGTCCTCTCTCAGGCACCTCATCTAGAAGCCATGTGGTAAGCATATAAGGACTGGAGCTCTGCTCCAGGGAAGCCGAGAGCTGCAACCCTCCTGTGCCTAAGTTTCTCTTATCAATAAATTCCCTTTGTTCCTAACGAAGTCTGAAACCTATTGACAATGCTACAACAGCCACAAAATAACACACAAATCCTTTGGTCATGGGCAAGCAATGTAGCTACAGGTATGGATTCATTAGTAGCTGTAGCCATTGAACCTGCACGCAGGCATTTGAGGCCTTAAGGTTGTTGTGCACTGGAAGGAAGTAGAAGTGGAACTTGGCAGCCCTGAGTAACTTTTCAGGACCAACAATTCACCTCCCCAGTATGAGAAAGGGGCTAGATAAGGTGCCCTGACCAATGTCTGCTTCACCTCCCTGGGCAGCAGATTGAGGCTGGCAGGGATCCCGTCAAAGTGCAACTCAGTCTCAAAAAAGAATGAAGGTAACACCGTTTACCATTGTCTCATGGTATGTGTGCATCCCCCTGGACAGTGCCACAACCAACAGATCTGAGAGAAGAACTGCTCTTGTCATGAGGATACCATGTCCTTGTCACTGGATACCATGTCCAGATCACCGTTCTCAATGAGACTCATCTACCTGGAGAGGTCCTGTGCCAGGGAATCGGCACAGTTTACTGATTCCGTTGGAGTGGTTGTGGGAAAGACTAACGGTGAGGAGCTGACATGGGCATTGCTGTTGTGAACCATCTCCTCATTAAGTTAACTTGTCTTTCCAAGATTGTTAAGGAATGTCCAATGGTGTTTAAACTCCCCATTGCATGGCAACAAGCAAGCAACTCTCATTGGCATGTGAACTTCTATCATGGTCAACACTAATGAAGCCAAGGATAAATTCTATGATAGACTCCACTCCCTGATTGCTACTGGGCCAAAGTCAGACAAGCTAATCATTCTCGGTACTTCAATGTAAGAGTCCGCGCATATCATTAGGCTCGGCAAGGGTTTATCAGGAAAAAAAACAGGATTGGCCATTGTACTAGTAATGGTCTCCTCTTGCTGAAGATGTGTGCTGAACATGACATCTTAATCAGGGGTCTAGTGCCAGATTCTGAGATGCCAGAGCTCTTAGAATATGTAATTTCTAATTTCGAAATGTCATTAGTCATGTCATTTCTAAATCTACTATTTTACTGAATCGACCAGAAGTTACACAGGCCTTGTTCTTTGCAGATGGAAAGGACAAGTACATACATTGTGCCTGCTTCAGCTTATCCCTCATCAGGACAATGTCTTGACCAATCAGAGTCAATCTACCTGGTTTAAATTTCAAATAATGCTAGGCAGTTAACTGTCAGTCACCAATAACCATTGCATTCTCCACGGTAACGCCTCTATCAGAGTCCACTTCTCAACCAATCAGGACTCTCTCCTCATAGAATACAAGACTGTGATTTCCTCAGACATTGCTATACTTGCGATTGTCCTGATGATTGCAAGATAAAAAGCTTTGACAAACTGTCTTTTTTCAGCAATAATCACATTCTGCACTGATAAACAACTATCTACTATTATGTTGTTTCCTCATGCATTAATTATTTGAGTCCCTAAATGTCAATAAAATTATGCTTTTTAAGTGAAAAATATTAGTGCCCACACTGCCACCAATCTCTTTTTCACCCTCTCTAACAACCTCCCCCAGTCCCAATACCCCCACCATCCCTCAGCCCCCGCCCCTCCATTCCAACCTCCTCCCCACCCCACCCCAACCTCACTCACACCCCCTTTCCCCTCCCTCAACACTCCCTGCCCCTATCAACCACCTCCTCACCCCCCCAACATGCACTTTCCATTTCTTTCTCCTTCAAGGGGTCGATGAACACATTTTGGAAAGATAAAGTTTGGCATAACATTAAACTGAATTTCAAAAAATAATGTTGAGGTATTAAGAAAATATAAAATTGCTGAGCAAATATGAAGCTGTGTCATAGCAATAAGTAAAATAAAAGTAATGACCAGAATGTGAGAGGGTCGGAGAGTGTGAGAGGGTCAGAGATTGTGAGAGGATTAGCGAATGTATGCCATGCTCACTGCCAGTCTTCAGAAATCACTCACTCACTCACCCTCAGCCACTGTGAATGGGTGTGTGTACGTGTTGTTGCGTGGTGGTGAGTGCAAGTGAGGGATGAGACTGGGAATAAGGTGGACACACACGCACACGCTCACTCGATCTCTCGCACACTCGATCACACACATGCACACTCGATCACACACACTCCCTCACTCGATCACATGCTCACTCGATTACATGCACACATGCTCACTCGATCACAGGCACACTCGATCACAGGCGCACGCACGCACATTCTCTTGATCTCTCCAATCTCTCTGTCTCTCAATCACTCACTCATTAACAATCCAGAAGCAGGTAGGATGTGAATGTAACAAAAGTCATGTACAACCCCCAGTACTGGAGAGTCTAATCATTTCAAAGCTAAACATCAAGCTCAATCTCCCGATGACCTAAGAGCATAAAGGTCCAGAGGTGTTGCGAGGCTCAAACAAGCACTCTTGAAGGAATATCTCTCAGAGTAACCCGAAGTCACCTGTGTACAACAAAAATGGACATTCTCAGGTTATTGAGGATGATTAGACAACTTTTGGGGATATATCCACTGCTCAAAGGCTCTTGGGCCTACCTCTCAAAGACAATGAGGTAATCCATAAACTACTGGAGGAGAAAAAGTGCCTCCCATAGGATTTACTTCGATGACAAGTCATCACTATCCCAGCACGGTGCCCAACAAAACAACCACAGGACTGTCCAATGCGATCTCAGAGAGATGCAGGACTGAATCAGAGAGAGTAAGTTCAGTCATTTGCAAACCACAACGACTGGTAGAGATTCTATGATGCTATGTAATCTGTCAACTGTCCCCAGTCTACTTGCTCAATATGACCCTTGGTGTCGACAGATCAACACTGCTCACAGAAAAAGCCCAAATTCCATACGCAGTAAGAACCAGAAGTTTGTTGCCCAACATATTGGTAAAAATTCCTATTTCCCCAGCTGTCCCCCTCCACAGAATGGCCCTGTGGATGCATTCGGTCAAGTGTCCTCACCACCCAAGGAATTCTGCCCAGAGCAGACGTGAGTCTACTGAGGCCTTACAAGCATGATGTTCCGGCTTCCTTTGTGCAAATGGCCCTGTCCTCACCATTGAGGATGGTGTCTGTGACGGTATGGGCAAGAGGGTTGTCCTATTCTGCTGTCTTGCCACGGTGCAGGGAGATACTAGATATCTTTTTAACAAAAGGGAATGAATTGTTGCAGCTCTGTCATTGTACCTGATAATGATATTGTTCCAGATAGAACGATTGAAAAGGTTGCAATGAACCAGTTTCTGCATTAAAATACTGTTCTTGGTATCATCATAATTTCTTCGCTCCCCATCTCCTCCAATAAGATAACATTTTCACTCTAAAACAAATTCACCCTTTGTGTTGATGTGAACCATTGAACACCAACTTCAGTCAGACCTTGGAGCTTTGATTCCAATTAAATGGTATTTCTAGTATTTAGTTGGATATTGAATCAGAGAGCTTTTCTAATGAGGAATTACAAACCAGCAGAGCACAAAATGAATATAAACGCATAATGATTTTGTCAGAGAAGAATAAATGGAAACAAGTTTCCACTAATGCTAAGTTATCAGCCATCGATCCATTGGTAATGTAAGTCATACTTCTGGATGCTTTGACCATTTTCTCACAGAAACTGGTTGCGAGTACAAGTCACTTTCTGCGTATTTCCTTTTAAGTAAAATTGTATTCACACATCAAGAAAAGTGTTCCAGGGAAAAGGTAATTGATATAATAGAGGAAAATTGCTATGTCCAGAGACTGGATATTAATAATTTGTTAGTTTGTGTGGGTTAATTGAAAATAAAGCACGAGATCCCCACTGGAACACAGAATGGAGTGGAGATGACACAGAATGGAACCAGGGAACGGCACAGTGTGAAAGGAAGTCATTCAGCCCGTTGAGTTTGCAATGCTAATGTCACCAAATCCTTGCAATTCTTTCTACTTTAAGTATTTATGCAACTCCCATTTGCAGGCTGCTATTGACTCAATGGCTGAGATCTTGAGCCCGTGTTCACCGTCCATGTGATCGGTGACGGGGGCTCAAAATCAGGCAGAAGCCAGAAGTCATGATTCTCGCCAGCGAGATCGCGACTTCTGATTTTTGCCGCCCTCATCGGCGGTGTAATCTCTGAGCCTGATTTAAATACATTTTAATATATTTGAATCTGATTAATCCACCCCCCCGCCATAAATTGCCCCCCCTACCATATTTTGATATGTTGCGCGGTTTACAACAGGTTTGTCTGGATGTGAAATTATCTTGGTGGTCTCCCCGGGGGGGCACAAATGTAAGTATAGCCCCCGGGGGGGGGAGAGGGATGTGGTCAGGAAGTGGCCTGGCAATGCAAGCTGGAAGTGCCCCTTGGCACAGGCTGGCACTGCCTGGTTTGCACCATGCCCATGCCAACCTGGCAGTGCCAAACTGTCATGATGTGGAGATGCCGGCGTTGGACTGGGGTAAGCACGGTAAGAAGTCTCACAACACCAGGTTAAAGTCCAACAGGTTTATTTGGTAGCAAATACCATAAGCTTTCGGAGCGCTGCTCATTTGTCAGATGGAGTGGATATCTGTTCTCCAACAGTGCACAGACACAGAAATCAAGTTACAGAATACTAATTAGAATGCAAATCTCTACAGCCAGCCAGGTCTTAAAGGTACAGATAATGTGGGTGGAGGGAGCATTCAACACAGGTTAAAGAGATGTGTATTGTCTCCAGAACTGTACCAAGGGGCCAGCCCCAGTGGGAAGCCCATGTGGGAGGGGGGCTGATTCATTTATAACTGCTTGTGGGCCGGGAGTGGACAGAGGAGCATGGTAAGCCGGCAATGACCATTGGACCTGAGGGTGGGGCTGGGGGAGTGAAAATGGCAAATGAAGAGGGGGTTTAAGGTTCTGATGATCAGGGTGGAAGGGTGGAAGAGAAGTGTTGGTAAAACTCCCCCCGCATATCTGTCACTCTATCAGACGGTGTAGCATTCTAATTCCAAACCCTTCGTGTAATAGGGCCTCTATATTGCCTCTGATTTTTTTGCCAGTCACCTTTGATGGCACAACTAAGTGGAATTTCCATGGCACAATATGTGCCCATTTTATACAATTTTCATCTGGGCCTTCCAGACAGTTATAGAGCATTAATTTTCCATAAACAATGCCACAAACTGCAGTATCAGACAGCACTCTGGTACAGTTACATTTGATGTTTATAAAATTGCTATGCTTTGGATCTGTGGGTAGAATCCTCCATTTTTGAGACTAAGGGCCCAATTTTACCAAAGCTTCACGCCCGTTTTCGAGCGGGAAATTGTGGTAAAGTTGGGCGTCGGGCCTAAACCGCGATCTGCACCCGATTCCGAGCAGTTCGCGGCTTTACGGACACCTGATTTGGGCGCGGGTCCTGTGCCTGAATCGGGCGGCCCGACGATTTAAATGCATTAGCATGCATTTAAAAATCAACTTAATGAACCGCGCGCCCAACTCTACCGCCAAATCCCACTTTACCGTCTTCTTGCCCGTTCCGGATCCACGCTTTTAGCAACCTGCAAAACAAAAGTCCGAAGCGGACTTCTATTCTGCAGGGGAACCTCCGAAGCCCTCTCTGCCCTTGTGAAGTCACCATCCTCCTCGACCATCCTTCGCAGACCCCCCCCGCTAACCACCCCGGCAGACTCCCCCCTCCCCCCCCCCTCCCCCCCCTCCCATTCCTCCCCCCTGGGATCAGACCTCCCTGGGAGGCAGGCCCCCCTTGGCAGAAGCCCCCCCCCCACCCCCCCGGGATCAGACCCCCCTGGGAGGCAGGCCCCCCTCGGCAGAGCACACCCCCAACCTACCTCGATTGCTGGTCTCCCTCCACCATCCTTCCATGAGCAAGATAAGCTGTATGTTCCTCAGCTAGATCCACTTTGGTCAACACAAAGATGGTCCTTCTGTCTTGTGGGTCCATCTGGCTCACCAAGTCAGTTACAATACTGTGTTCAGCATCTACTGAACCATCTTGGATACAAAGGATAATGAATGGTACTGGTCGATCTTCCTGGTGCTATCAGTACTGTAACATCAGGAATGGCTGCCGACACCAAGGATATAATTTTTAGCATAAGCAAGGCTTACATGCAGAACCCTAATGCCATTATCCTTTGTATCCAAGATGGTTCAGTAGATGCTGAACGCAGTATTGTAACTGACTTGGTGAGCCAGATGGACCCGTCACACCCCCTCTCCTCCTCCCACCACCCCGCACCCCCCCAGAGGGTGAGCTGGGTCCCGCTCCCTCTCCTCCTCCCCCCCCCCCCCCCCCCCCCCACCCAGATGATCTGGGTCAGAGAGCTGCTCTCTCTGCTGTTTTTTTCTTTTGCGCCTGGGCGCGCTGCTTTGGATTTTTTGTTGAACTGCGCATGCGCAGTTCAGAGCTCCGACCGGTCCGGCAGCGCTCAGCCCCACCCACAGCGCAAATCGGACTGGAGCCAGCAAAAAGCGTATGGGCGCGCTGGAAAGAGGATTCCAGGCTCGGATCTATTTGATGCCCAGATTCGGCACTTAGACTCAAAATGGTAAAATCAGGCCCTAAGTGTGGTGGTGGGTGGCTTCGATGGTGCCTTTCCCACCGGCCAAGCAGCGGGATCCTGCGCCAGACTACACTTGGAAGCTCATTAGTCATGCACATAAGAGTTCCTCTCTGAATCACCTGGCCGAAGGAACCATTTTTGAGATCAGGTTACAGGCTTCCCTGCAAACCAATCAATGAAAGTTTAGTGTGATAAGCAGAGAGAAAATGGTGTTTGGCTCCATGAGCCAGATGCAGGAGGGAAAGAGTAAGGGGAGATGAATAAACTTCGTAACAGGCTTTATTGGTCGTAGTGGATTTCGGAACTTCTCCAAAAGCCGAGGGAAGTGCCTACAGGTGGTCACTTGAAATGACTACTTGGTAAAACAGGAATGTGGGAACCCACTGGAAGTTGGGGACAAATGTGATCTGTTTGCAGTAAGAACTGTAGCTCCATGGAGAGTTGAATGTGCTATATGTATAAAAGGGAATGCTCCTCTCTGTAGTTTAAAGTATAAGTTGCCTACAAAAAGAAAATAGTGTTTAGTCAATAGTGCTTTTCGACATGTATTATAGTTAAAGTTTTAAAATGTGACATCTTGCCATGTCATTCTTTCAGCCAGCAACTGCAAGATCAAATCTCTTTTTAAGTGTTGCGGGTATCCACAGAAATCATTGCAACATCTAAAGGCCAAAACCAGACCAAGGTCTGCCAGTATGAAGAAAATAGGAAATAAAAACAGAAAGTGCAGCTATGCTTTAACTCTGGCAGCAAAACATTCAATCTCAATTCATAAACTGCAAACTTCATTCAATGCCTGATACAAAATTAAGCACACACTGGGCGGGAATTTACCACCTCGCTTGGGCAAGACAGGAAATTCCCACCCGAGGTCAATGGAGGTTTCTGTTGTCAGACCTTCCCCCGCGCTGATTCTGTGCTGGGTGAGGTCGTAGAGTTCTGGCCATTATCCCTGTTCTCAGACTTAACCGTATATGTTGTCATTTAAACCAGTGATTAACTTACTGGACACAATATTTAAAAGAAAAGGGATTAAATTGTTGGTAACACTGGCTTCTTTGCACTGACTACAAGTATGATGTAGATCTATAAACAGAATTTGCTCAACTGCATTTTCACACCTCCTCCATTAATGGTTGTAACGCATGTTAGAACAACAGGGTCAGCCTGTCCTGTAAACAATGCAGAAAAATCAAGTAGAAACACAGGCACTTGATCTCGTGAGAATTTCATAAATACATCACTTTTACAGTGATTCACAACTGTATTTTTCTCCAATTCCACTAATGAAATGATTCACAGGAGGCAGTGATAGTAATCAGAGTTTACACCCTTATCAGAAGTGTAATAACCTTACCGAAGCCAGGCTTCCGTCACCATCACCCTTTATTCACAACGTGCACAGCAGCCGCAGTGCGCAGGTCAGGCCTGAAGTCTATCGGTTGTCGGCCTGAGTGGAGTCAGCTAGCTTTAAACCCCCCCCCACTACTCCTTCCCTATTGGGCGAGCCTCCACTCTTCTAATCAGGGAGCTTGTATTCCACGAGGCCCACAGGGAGATCTATTGACAATCTCCCGTGGCCATCATCACAAGAAGCAAAGAACTTGTATTTATATGGCGCTTTTTCACCAAAACACCATTAAACACCTAATAACCAATGAAGTAATTTAGATTGTGGTGGGCTCTCTTAGATATCTGTTTGTACCTTGGAAAGGGATGGCTGCAGCAGCAAAAGATTGAGAAGAATACAATGCCAGAGGGAAAAGTTTGAAATTAGTTTTAAATCAAGCAATATCAAACACTGAAGTGAGGTAGTGTAGCGTATCTTTAAAAATGTTATCATGTGAGAATATGTTGTGAATTAAGTGAACCTGATCATAAATGTTGCTTTTTGTTTTGCCCCATTGTATACCATTGTAGCAATTCATACTAAAATTCTCCTCAACAATCTTCAGTAGATTAGAGAGTGAGACCTGAAGGCACCTGCCAAAGACAAAGGACAGGATTTTCCTGCAGGTACAATGGGGGTCCTGAGCTGCACTTGCCAAGCGCCAAACTGACGGAGTAATCGTCCCAAAAGCATTCTCCTAATTGGCCATCTCTGGGTTCGCCATCTATTAAGGGTGGAAGATGGGGTCCTGACACTGCCAGCAGAATCAAAAGACCAGTAACTCTGGAGCCTGGCAGCCACAATGGCAGGGGAGGTGGATCAGGGATCTCAACGTCAAGGTGCCCTCGCACGACATGGAATAAAAAGCAGGGATTGAGACAGGTCGGTCCAATGCTTTGGAGGAGGAAAAGAACTTCTGCTTGACTGATCCCAACTGTGGAGTGCAACCCCCAGGGTCTTGGCAGCATGAAGCCACTTGCTTGTCACAAGAAGGCCTCCTCCTTTGAGCAGCAATGGACTTCTTCTCCACTAATGAAGTAGCGGAGGCGTAAAGCTACCCCTACTAGGGACCTTAACCAGCACAATAGGCTGCCAGACTGAATAAACAGTCACCTCACTTCCTGGCCCACCCAGGGGCAGAAAAACATCCCTGAGCCATCCCGAATGGCTCCCTGTGATTTTTCCATCCCTCCCCTCCCCCAGCTCCAAACCCACCATCATGGGGCTGGGAAAACTCAGCTAGCATGTCCACGTCAGGTAGTTCTGATGTTCTATCTATGGCTATGCTGATATATAAGTAGATATAGGAGTGGGTGGGTGCGTCCATTCCATTGAGAGTAAGATACTCCAACTATTTATGGAACTAAGTCCAAATAAAATTCCAGAAGGTATTTATAACAGAGCTAAGTCTCTAATAGCTGCCATCGGTGACCCAAGGTACTGAGCAACACTGTTGATAGAGACAATTCAAAACATTTAACATTTAAAGCTGAACATCAAACCAACAGTGCTATGGAAAAGTGAGCAGATCAAAAGAGGCAGAAATTGAATTAATGGGGTTACCAGTCGAGAAGAATTAACGTCAGTGTAATGCTGAAGAAAAGCGAGGTGAGAGTTTCAGCTAAAGCAGCATTAGTTTGGATTACAGCTTGAATGAAGTAGACAGAAAGGAGAATGTAAATGGGAAGACGAAATGATGAGAACTGATGAACAACAAGGAGAAATAGCACCCACCCCTAGGAGAAACAGTAATATAGTGAAGGAGAAATAGCATCAGAACTCCTCCATTTTGAACATCACTGTATAAAAGCAAGGACATTTACCAGAGTACTTTCTCAGTAGCAACTCCACTGAGCGAGGAGACCTCCTCCTTCGAGCAGCGAGGGATCACTCCTCCATTAATGAAATAGCAAAGGCGTAAAGCCACCCCTACCAGGGGCCTTAACCAGCATAATAGGCTGCCTGTCTCTGCTGAGCAGACAGTCAACTCACTTCCTGGCCCATCCAGGGGCAGAAAAGCATTCCGGAGCCATCCTGACATGGCTCCCTGTGATTTTCCCATCCCTCC
The DNA here is from genome assembly GCF_964213995.1 of Mustelus asterias. Classification (NCBI taxonomy): domain Eukaryota; kingdom Metazoa; phylum Chordata; class Chondrichthyes; order Carcharhiniformes; family Triakidae; genus Mustelus; species Mustelus asterias. The sequence goes on along the minus strand of NC_135823.1, from coordinate 42,820,091 downwards.
GCTCCCCCAGCTCCAAACCCATCGCCACAGGGCTGGGAAAACTCAGCTAGCATGTCCACTTCAGGTAGTACTGATGTTTTACCTATGGCTACTAACTGGGACTGTGACAAGTGATGGAAGAACCAAGACCAGGAAAAACGTACCTGACCTCATTCTCACTCATCGACCTGTTACAGATGCATCTGTCCATCATGCCAGTGTTGGCAGCAGTGACCACCGCATAGCCCTTGTGGAAACAAAACTTTTATCGTCGCACTCTCTCTGGTGCTCTGTGACAGAACCACTGTGCTAATATGGAGAAATTCAGAACAGGCTTACAGATCAAAACTAAGTATGCAATAGGCACTCTGGACCAAGAGCAACAGCAATATTGCACCCAACCACAATCTGTAAGTTCATGGTCCAGCATGTACCCCACTCAACCATCAAGCCAGGGATGGGGAGGGGGGCGGGGGGGTCAAAACCTTGTTCAATGAGGAAAGAAGAGGATGCCAAACAAGCCTAAAAATGAGGTGCCAACCTGGTGAAGCTACAACACAGGCCTACATGATGAACAGTGGATGAAGCATGTTGTAGACAGAACAAAACAATCCCACAACCAATGGATCAGGTCAAAGCCCTGCAGACCTGTCACATTCAGTCATGAATGGTGATGGACACCAGGAAGAGGAGGCTCCGTGAACACCTCCAATCCCAATGATGGTAGATTCCAGCAGAGTGCAAAAGGCCAGGTGGAAACATTTGCAACCATCTTCAGCCAGAAGTCCAGAGTGAGTAATAAACCTTGGCCTCGCTCTGAGACTCCCACGATTACAGAAACCAGTCTTCAGAAAACTCGATTCTTGCCGCATAATACCAAGAAAAGGCTGAAGGCGCTGGATACAGCAAAGGCCATGGGCTACAGCAACATCCTGGCTGTAGTGCTGATGACCTCTGCTCCGGAATTAGTCATGCCCCTAGCCCAGCTGTTCCAGTACAGTTATAACTCTGCCATCCACCTAATCAAATACAAAATTGCTCAGGTATGTCTTGTTCATAAAAAGGACAAATCAAATCCAGAAAATAGAAGGTATCAACAACTGTGCTATCAAGCAACACTTACTCAGACCGACTCACCAATAACTTGCTCAGCAATGGTCAGTTTGGGTTTCATCAGGACCATTTAACTCTATGACCCTATTACAGCATTGGTCCAAACACGAACATAAGAGCTGAACTGAGGTGAGATGAGAGTGACTGTGGTTAACGTCATAGCAGCATTTCACCAAGTGTTGCGACAGGAAACACTAATAAAATTGAAGTCAATGTAAATCAGGGGAATAACCCTCTACTGGTTTGGAGTCATACCTAGCGCAAAGAAAGATATTCGTGATTTTTTTTATTGAATCGTGGGACATGGGTGTTGCTGGCTGGCCAGCATTTATTGCCCATCCTCAGTTGCCCTTGAGAAGGTGGTGGTGAGCTGCCTTCCTGAATCACTGCAGTCCATGTGCTGTGGGTTGACCCACAATGCCGTGAGGGAGGGAACTCCATGATTTTGACCCAGCGACTCCGAAGGAACGGCGATATATTTCTAAGTCAGGATGGTGAGTGGCTTGGAGGGGAACTTGCAGATGGTGGTGTTCCCGTGTATCTATTGCCCTTGTGGGAGATCAATCATCTCAGTCCCACAACAGTGTCCCAGGCCCAACCACATTTGTTCAGTTACTTTATCAATGATTAATCTTGCAGTGTAACGTCATAAGGTGGAGATGATCACTAACAACTGCCAAGTGTTCAGTTGAAATATTGGCCAGGCCACTAGGGATAACTCTTTCCTTCTCTCCTATGAGTTGATGCCATGGGATTCCTTACATCCACCCAAGAGATCAGACATGGTTTAACAATGTCACCTAGAAGATGGCACCTCTGACAGTGCAGCACTCCAGCACTGGAGTGCCAGCCTAGATTTTTTGTGCTGAGGTCTTGGAGTGGGGCTTGAACCTGCATCCTTGTGACTCTGAGGCACAAGTGCTACCAACAGAGTCATGGCTGATGCATGTCACAGAAAGAGCTGGAAGATAAGGGTGGAAGCTGATTTACCATGGAATTATAAGGGCCAACTTTCTGAAAACATTCAAGACAATGTGGTCAGTTAATCTGGAGCGCGAAGCTTTCAATCAGCTAAGCACTCGCGAGGGCCTCATGACAGATAAGGTGTCATACAAGCATGAGGCCAGGTGCCTCTTGCTATTCCACAGACAAATCGCTCAGTGAAGCTGTGTATCTCCTAATAAAGTCAAAGGAGGAAAGCAAGCAGAAACAGGAGCTGTAAAGATGATGGGGCAATATTCAGATGAGTGATTCCACTGAGGGGAGGTGAGTGGTGTGGGCCCAACCAATTTCAGTGGTCAAACCTCAGTTTCACAGTACTGGGCAGCAGTGAGTCAGGAGTTGGTGTGAGGGATATGAAATCAGACAACTCCTCGGAGGAGTCGAGTCAGAACGATGGAGTTAAAATGGGTGGAAGGAAACTTTGGGAGTGGGTGCACGTTTGGGTCAGCAGCAGTGCCTGAATATTGTCCGAGTGGCCTGGCGAATATTCAGGTCCTTGATCTCATATGTTAAACCTGTTTCTCTCTCCGCAGATGCTGCTGGACTTCCTGAGTATTTCCAGCCTTTTCTATTTTTATTTTGGATTTCCAGCATTTGCAGTATTCTGCTTTGTGTTTTTAAAGATAAATTTAAGTTTATTTATTAGTGTCACAAGTAGTCTTACATTAACACCACAATGAAACTATTATGAAAATCCCCCAGTCGCCACACTCCAGCGCCTGTTTGGGTACACCGAGGGAGAATTTAGCATGGCCAATGCACCTGACCAGCATGTTTTTCAGACTTTTGGAAGAAATCGGAGCACCCGGAGGAAACCCACGCAGACACAGGTGTCTTAAAGCACTTTGCAGTCGGGGAAGTATTCTTTGCAGTGTCGGCACTGTTGTAATGTAACTGATATGGCAACTAATTTGCGAACGGCAAACTTCCACAAACAGCAATGCGATAACAACCAGATAATCTGTCATAAGTATAAAGGAGGACTTTTCAATTATATAGGATACTTATCGAGCTACAGTTAAATTTTAAAATCGTTTGTTTCTGAAAACAGTAAAAGTAACACATTTTTAAAAATATCCTCAGAAGTGACCATTAGTTTGAAATTTAGAATAATATTTCTATTCCATAGCTTGCTCTTAAACATGACATTTAATCTGTGGTTGTATTTATATTCATAGAATCATAGAATCCCGACAGTGCAGAAAGAGTCCATTTGGCCCATCGAGTCTGCAATCCCACCCAGGCCCTATCCCCGTAACCCCACGTGTTTATCCCATTAATCCCCCTGACACTAAGGGGCAATTTAGCATGGTAAATCCACCTAACCCGCACATGTTTGGGAGTGTGGGAGGAAACCAGAATTTCCGGAGGAAACCCAAGCAGACACAGGGAGAACGTGCAAACTCCACATAGACAGTGACCTGAGGCCAGAATTGAACCCGGGCCCCTGGCGCTGTGAGGCAGCAGTGCTAACCATGCCACCATGCCAAGTTATGTTTACCACTGCCTCTGTTTAGGACTTGACTAGACTCACAGCTATGGAACAGAAGACTCTGACTTCAGTATTAGCTTTGCAAATATATTGCTGGGTATTTCTCAACTTCTACTTTTATCTCATAACTAATATTGTGAATGCCAAGCATCATTGATAACGCACAGTTCCTCCATTACTGTCAACCACACAGTACACTAGATCTTTTAACTGTACCCAGACTTTGTCATTGGCTTATGTAACAATTTACAGTCCAGCTTAAGTGAACCCCGTGAACCCTATTATGCCGCAGTAGATGTGGACACTGGAATACGAAGGGGCCATCAAGTCAAAGTGTTAAGAAATAAGAATGCAACATCCGATCTCTGTGTCAGCTTAAAGGGCCCATCAATACATATCTAGCTCATCAAAGCTTTCGACATCATTACAGTGTTTGCTGACTTCCTATCAACAATCATGTAAATACGTGCTCACAAATTCTGCTGTCGACAAGATAAAATACAAACTGGGTTCATAAAAATTTATAATAATACTTTGCGCTCAGTACCATCGGTTTTCTAATAAAAACAACACAAATCACATCAAAAATTTAGCAGAGCCCCTGCCTCGTATGTTCATGCCTGAAGCTAGTTGCAGGGACAACTCATTAGAGCCAGGCTCATTAAAATCAGCCCTGCAGCAAAGCTCTTTTTAAAAAAAGTTCCAGATTACCCATATCTAATTCTCTGTGTTGGTGTCTCCCATTTACCAAATGCAGAGCTGCAATGGGTTTGTACAGCAAGCAAGGCTATTTACAATCTAACATTAGGGTTACATGGTGATACATGATTCTTCTGCCAAAACTAATATCGTTTCCATCATCAGCACTGAAAAGTGCTCTCTGTGTTTGGATGCTTACTCACTTGCACAGGGAGCAGGGGGCTGGGAAAGAATACATGAATTATATCCACTCAGAAAATAAATCCACTCAAAAAAATATCCGTGATTACGGGACACATCGCTGAAAAATATTCATACCATTTCACTTCATCCAGCACCGTATAGAATGTCTTCCTCTGAAAATTCTAAAAGATTTTGGGATCAAATTAAACAGACACTACGCTGTATACAGACAGATTGTAAATCCAATAGGATTTTTATAATATCTCACATAATCCAATTGGAGCTGATGGGAATATGTGAAAATTCAGCAGGATGGGGGTTGGGAGACCATCTAAAGCAAAGTTCAGCCAAAGTCAAAATATAAACACGATAAGTATTGATCAAATGCTGCAAACCTCCCTTTCCTTTCCAAAGTCCTTGAACGTGTTGTCACCTTCCAAGCACATGGCCACCTTTTGCGGAATTGCATGTTTGAATCACTTTGAGCAGGTTTCTACCTCAGCCACAAGACTGAAGGAACTCTGATCGAAGTCACAAATGACATACTTTGTGACTGTAGCAAAGGCAAACTAGACCCCCTCGTCCTGTCTGCAACCTTCAGCACAGTTGACTGCACCATCCTCCTCCAAAGCCTCTGCACTGTTGTCCAACTGTGGCCGGACTGCACTTGTCTGGTTCCATTCTTGTCTATTCAGTTGCAGCCAGGAAATCACCTGCAATGGCTTCTCTTCCTGCCCCTCAACATTCTCTCTAATATCTCTCAAGGACCTATTTTTTAGATACCGTATATTTCTCATCTATGTGCTGTCCTTCTGCTACATCACCCAAAAAGAAGCATCAATTTCCTCAAGTGCACTGATGACATCCAACTCACCAACATATCTCAGAATCATAGAATCCCTATAGCGCAAAAAGAGACCATTCAGCCCATCGAGCCTGCACCGACAACATCCCACCCAGGCCCCATCCCCGTATTTACCCCTGCTAATCCTCCTCACAATAAGGGTCAATTTAGCACGGCCAATCCACCTAACCCGCACAGCTTTGGAGTGTGGGAGAAAACTGGAACAGCCGGAGGAAACACACTCAGACACAGGGAGAACATGCAGACTCCGCACAGGCACCCAAGGCTGGAATTTAACCTATGTCTCTGGCACTGTGTGGTAACAATACTAACCACTGTGCCACCGTGACACCCATATCTCTTGAATCCTGCGCTGTCTCTAAATTGTCTGACTGTTTGTCTGGCACCGAGTACTGAATGGGCAGACATTTCCTCCAAATAATCATTTGGACAACTGAAGCCATCAGGTGGGATTTTCCATGCCCCAGTGACGGGTTTTGTGGCAGCGGATGCGATCTGCCATTGGGATTTTCTGGTCCCTCTGTTGTCAATGAGGTTTCCCATTCTATGCATCTGCTGCCACCAGGAAACCCACAGCACGTTTCACCGGGACTGGAAAATCCCGCCAGTGTGAACGGTCAGAAAGCTTTTTGTGACCTTTAACATCACTGTTCCAAAGCACTTCTGGCTAACGTCCCATATTTTAATCTTCCATAAACATGAGGTCACCAAAATTGCCTGTGTCCTAACCCACACTACGTCCCATTAGCTCTTAGTCATTGGCCTACATTCTGGTTAAGCAACACCTCGATTTTAAGATTCCCTTCCTTGTGTTCAACTTACTGCATGGTCTCACTACTTTTTCCCATTTCTTTCACCTTATCCAACCTCACAACCCTCACATGCATCTGCTCCTCCAACACTCACTGATCTGCAATTTCCAAAGGGGTGTGCACTCAGTTGGCATGGGATGAGGTTATCTATCCAATTAAAGGCAGAGGATGGGCTCTCAAAGGCCAATCAGAGGTCTTCCACCTTGAGAGAGGCTGTAGGTTTCAATGTAAGGTCAGGAACAAAGAGGGTTCTCTGACATGGAGTCATCCTTTTGTCAATGTTTCAAAATCTTTATTTGCTCGATAATGCCTTAGGATGTTTTACAAAGTTAAAGGTACTTTATAAATTCAAGTTGTTTTTGTTGAGTCCCATTCCCAGGATAATTTGTCATTGAAGGTCTTCTGGTTTAATTTCATTATTTCTCAGCCAGACTTGAAAGAGGGCATTCAACAAAGAAGCAATGTGCTCCCATCGTTGGTGAAATTAGCAAAACATTTGTTCAAGCATACATTAATTAAGTGAGTATCGTGTTATTCATGAAGGCCCACCTTCTCAACCTTGCCTCTCACCAGAGGTGTGGTGATCCTCAGGTGAAATCACCACCAGTCAGCTCTCCCCCTCAAAGTGGGGAGCAGCCTATGATCATCTGGGACGATGGCGGCTTTACCTTCTTTTTAACCGCGTGGACATCCTCAAACCAAAATGTTCAGGTCGAAAATGAAGAAGGAAAACAAATGGAGAAAATGAAGTAGAGAAGGAATGCAAAGAATTTTTAAAACTCTCATGATAATCATTTCTGTTTCACCATATGCAGGTGCGGCACCCAATTTGAGAGTTTAGGACTTGAATATGTAATCTAGGTTGACACCCCAGTGGAATCCTGGGAAGTGCTGCTTTTTCAGATTGCCAATATTCAGGTGAGACAATAAACTGAGGTCCTGTTTGCCTGCTCACTAGGCCAGCACAGATTACATGGTATCATTCAAAGTCAAGTTCCTCTAATGTTTTGGCTAGTACTCCTACAAACACGTGAATTAGGAGCAAAAGTCAGCCATTCAGCCCCTCAAGCCTGCACCGCCTTTCAGTAAGATCGTGGCCAATCTGATATATCTGATTTCTACTTCCGAAACTGAAACAAGCAAAATGTAGATTCATCACTATTAATCTCAGTGTGGAGTAAAAGGTTAATTATCTAAATGCACATGTCAATACACTGCAAAGGTAGTGTATGGCATTTGGAAATCTTTCAGTGGTATAATGAAGTGCTCTTTGCATATAGGTCTGCCTGTCAATAGCAATGCTGAATGTTAGCACGGTGATTAATATAGCAGTCTCGGTGAGAATGCACAAACGGGGTGGCATTTTACAGAGGTGACTGGGGTGCCACCCACTGGACACAGAGTCGGTGAGAGTCCCCGCATCACCTGTTTTTGGCAAGGCCTGCCAAATTAAGTGGTATTATATGTCTTTCAACTGGACAGCAAGAGGGCCTTGCCCAGGATTAAAGACTCGGGGAGAGCAGTGCCACCCTCTGAGAACTTCCAGCCAACCAGAGGCTGGCAGCTCCTCATGGCTCAGCAGTGCCAGTAGGGAGGAGATGGCTGCTGCAGGTATTGCATGCACCCAAGGCAAAGCTGAGGATCGGCATGCAGGATGGAGGGGGCTTTGCGGGGAAGCAGTTCAGCAGCAAGAGTAGTAGGGTGGCTCCCATTCCTGATGCTAGGCCCCTTGATCAGGCACTGAGTGCTTTTGAACGAGAGAAACCCCCCAGCACCCCTCCCCCTTCACCACACCTCGGGATCCCTGGGACTCCAAAAGCAACTCCTGCAGTGTTTGGTTTTTCAGGACTCCTGTATGGCAAGTGAACTGGATGACTAGCAGCAAGGGCAGTGGTACATAGGGCAGGAAGACCGGCCACAGGTCTTCCAGCCACAGACTTAACCGGGGCAGTGGCGGGAAGGTGGCAGTCCCCACACACCGCCCTCCCTCCTGATTAAATGTTGTCCCACCACCAAACCCCGCCATGGGGGAGGGCATTATACAATCCCTATAGGGCAAAGAGGCCATTCGGCCCATCGAGTCTGACAGAGTGTTTTACCCAGGCCTTCTCCCCCACCCTTCCACTGTAACCCCACACATTTACCATGGTTAATCCACCTAACCTGCAGATCTTTGGACTGAGAGAGGAAGCCGGAGCACCCGGAAGAAACCCACGCAGACAGGGGGAGACTGTTCAAACACTCCGCAGACAGTGAACCGAGGCACGAATTGAACCCAGGTCCCTGGTGCTGTGAGGCAGCAGTGCCATTGTGCCACCTAAACCTTTGGTGACTGAAGAAAATGCTTCTCGTAATTCTTTTTTCTGGGGAATTGGACTCTTTATGTGTTTTAATTCCATAACATTTTTACTCCATGTAGCAATTGCGACTGCTATCCTTCATAATTAAATGCATAGCATTCATGGGTTTTACATTCAAGACTTTATTTCCTATTTCTCTTTTGTTGTTGCACATTCTGCTGTCGAAATGGAAGTCACCTTTGAAGATAAAAAAGAAAGTAGCTATTGTTGGGAATCTGAAATAAATTTAAGAGAATGCTGGAAGCGTATGACAGCTTGGTCAGCAAATGAGAGAGCAAGGTAGCTTAACACTTCAGGAGAATCCTTTCATCTGAACCCATTAGCTTCTTTTTCCTTTTTAGGCCAACGTGATGCTGTGTTCCTTTTTTTAAAATTGCATTTCAGCTTTCCTGGAAAGGTAAATGGTCATAAATAAATTAGCAACAGGAGGCGATTCACATTCAACAGATGCATATTTCCAGTAAATATCTGTGTCATCTTACATTTTTAATAGAACTGTTGTAACCAATATTTGATTCTGGAGCCTGGTAGTCTGTGGTTAGATGTGCTTCTTTCCTGGGCACTGAGCAACATCATAATGTTATGGAATGCTCTCATGCAATAACGCTCAATATCCTAAGAGCTTTTCAAAATAGCTGCGGGAAAATATTATTGCTTTACAATGCACTTTTCACCATTCCGCTTCGTACAATATCACAATCACAGCGGGGATTACCCCCCCCCACACACACACACACACACACACACACCTGTGTGTCATGTTTTCCGGCAGCGGGGGTGGTTCGTCATTGGCGAGAGTTTCCGGTCCTGCCAAGGTCTATGGTGTTTCGTATGGCCCGTCCACCCCACCACTGGGGAACTTCGCATAGTAAGAAGTTTAACAACACCAGGTTAAAGACCAACAAGTTTATTTGGTAGCAAAAGCCACAAGCTTTCGGAGCCTTAAGCCCCTTCTTCAGGTGAGTGGGAATTCTGTTCACAAACAGGGCATATAAAGACACAAACTCAATTTACAGAATAATGGTTGGAATGCGAATACTTACAGCTAATCAAGTCTTTAAGATACAAACAATGTGAGTGGAGAGAACATTAAGACAGGTTAAAGAGATGTGTATTGTCTCCAGACAGGACAGCCAGTGAGACTCTGCAAGTCCAGGCAAGCTGTGGGGATTACAGATAGTGTGACATGAACCCAATATCCCGGTTGACAACGGATGAATGAACACCGCTCGACAATCACCAGGCAAGACTGTTCTCTTCCTGTTGGGGAGCGCTTCAGCGGTCAGGGGCATTCAGCCTCTGATATTCGGGTAAGCATTCTCCAAGGTGGCCTTCACGACACACGACGGCGCAGAGTCGCTGAGCAGAAACTGATAGCCAAGTTCCGCACACATGAGGACGGCCTAAACCGGGATATTGGGTTCATGTCACGCTATCTGTTATCCCCACAGCTTGCCTGGACCTGCAGAGTCTCACTGGCTGTCCTGTCTGGAGACAATACACATCTCTTTAACCTGTCTTAATGCTCTCTCCACTCACATTGTTTGTATCTTAAAGACTTGATTAGCTGTAAGTATTCGCATTCCAACCATTATTCTGTAAATTGAGTTTGTGTCTTTACTTGCCCTGTTTGTGAACAGAATTCCCACTCACCTGAAGAAGGGGCTTAAGGCTCCGAAAGCTGGTGGCTTTTGCTACCAAATAAACCTGTTGGACTTTAACCTGGTGTTGTGAGACTTCTCACTGTGTTTACCCCAGTCCAACGCCGGCATCTCCACACCATGAACCCTTGCAGACCAGGCAGGGGGACAGGGTCTTCGGCGGCTGGAAGATCCGACCAGCGGAAAGGACCAAAAAATGCGACCTACGTGTTGTAACAAAGCTAATACTTGTTTTAAATATATATTTTTTGTCATAAGAATTAATGATGCATAAAGACCCTCTTTCCTGTTAATTTCTTTTTGAAATGAACAATTTTGAATTGACTCTGAATATCCCACTCAGTCCACACAAATATGCAACTGGACAGCCCAGTCAACCACACTGAGTAAAACTGCTCTCTTTGTAAGCAGTTAAATGGAACATTCAGTAAAATAACAAAGCTTGGGTTAAAATAGAACATTTGAGAAACAGAAATGTCTCGTTTGAACTTACTGTTACTAGTTTATTCCATGTGTTTTTCCCATTGTACGTCGCATTCCCCCATTATTGTCTGAAGGTGGTGTGACTGCAACAAATTTGACACAGAGCGGCTCTGAGATTTCAATGAAACTTCAGCAAGTTCTCCATGGATGGGCAAAGAAATTGGTTTCCTTCTACGTACAGAGTGGATTTGTACAGGGAAAAATTAGGCAGACTAAGCGTGATAATATCACAAGAATCCAGCAAATTTATGTGGCGGTAGTTATTCAGCACACAAAAGCGAATAATTGCTCACATCTTATTGTGGTGGTCTTAAATTTCCTTGATCCGCTAAAATCACAATGAAACATATTTCGGTTTCTGTTCCGACCTTGCCATCTGGAACTTATGCTGATTTTTTTTTTGAAAAGGTTGGTTGCTTACATGGTACCGACTGCCATAAAACAAGAGCAAATGGAGCATAACCAATTGTTGAGCTTTGGTGTTCCAACTTTATAAGCTACTTTGAAAATGTATATTCCCCTCAGACAAAGGCTTACTGCGTGTATCTGTGTCGATGGTTTGTGGTCTTTCATCGTAAACTTGGAGAACTGCACGTATGGGGTGTGAAATAGAGCAGTTTGATGCTCTATCAGAAATGCAACAACAACCACACTTTCATAAAAGCTATTTGTGTTCCTAGAGTCGCTGCAAAATATTCTCTTGCCCACGGTTAAATTCATTATCAACACACCTTCAAACCTCACAGTCTTTCGCACAGATAAATATATCTGGTGTTCTTCAGATCAATACATATGATCTAATTTACTGGAAGCAATATTTTGCCCATATGGTCCCGAATTCCATAATAACCACAACAGAGCCAATGAAAAGGGCACTGATTGCCCCTCAATTTCTCCATCTTAGCATTATTTATGATTTTCAATGGGACATTTGGTTTTTACAGTAAGTATTGCATAAAGATAAAGGGATAGGAAAAAGAAAATCAAAACTGAATGCATTGATTAAAGGGGATAGAACATAGAACAGTACAGCACAGAACAGGCCCTTCGGCCCACGATGTTGTGCCGAGCTTTATCTGAAACCAAGATCAAGCTATCCCACTCCCTATCATCCTGGTGTGCTCCATGTGCCTATCCAATAACCGCTTAAATGTTTCTAAAGTGTCTGACTCCACTATCACTGCAGGCAGTCCATTCCACACCCCAACCACTCTCTGCGTAAAGAACCTACCTCTGATATCCGTCCTGTATCTCCCACCACGAACCCTATAGTTATGCCCCCTTGTAATAGCTCCATCCACCCGAGGAAAGGGATCTTTCCTATTTTTTATTTTATCAAGTTAGACCCCTGTTAAAGAAGGCTGCCACTTGATGTACTACGCTGCATCCAGTTAGCCATCCTGCTAGAAGCCAGTATGGAAACCAACTCAAATTGATTGATTCAATTTGGGGCAGCACGGTGGCACAGTGGTTAGCACTGCTGCCTCACAGTGTCAGGGAGCCGGGTTCGATTCCCTTCTTGGGTCACTGTCTGTGTGGGGTTTGCACATTCTCCCCGTGTCTGGGTGGGTTTTCTCCGGGTGCTCCGGTTTCCTCCCATAGTCCAAAGATGTGCAGGTTAGGTGCATTGTCCATGCTAAATTCTCCCTCAGTGTACCCGAACAGGTGCCCGAGTGTGGTGACTAGGGGATTTTCACAGTAACTTCATTGCAGTGTGAATGTAAGCCTACTTGTGACTAACAAATAAACTTTTAAACTTTAATAAAGAAAAGTCCCAGCAGGTGATACATTGTGGCAAGAGAAGGAAGAAGTCAGTTGGAAAAGGAGAGAGTCATGCAAGACACTGAAGATCTTGATTTGATGAAACGTCCATGGTGGAAGGAGGCAGAGGAATATTTCAGGATGGCCAGTGGGAAACAGAGCCACACCAAGGAAGAACGGAGGCAGGAAGCAAGCCAAATGATGGGAATGGAATTGGCTTTCTGAGGAGAAACATTTGTAGAAGGGTGACGGTAGTGGTGGCATGGCAAAGTGAAGGAAGTCTGAGTTCAAGTAAACATAAGTCAATTTACCTCTTCTGCACTCTCGTGTTAAAAGTAACAGCTGATATAATTTCACCAAAGCACATGAGTTCATGAGTAAATCTTTCCTTGTGCATTTTGGTTTTCTTTCCTCTGCAAACATTAATACAAACAATTATTTAAGAAATAATGTTAGGATCCTAGTCAGGTCCCACACAATCTGTACGGTGATTTTATGTCAAGTGGAGTTTCCTTTCAGGCCACTGTATGAGGGACCAAAGAATAGGAAGCAATTTTCTGGGATATGTGAGGTGCTACTGAGACGCCAAAGGTGATCGACAGGGTGTCTTGAGCTGGAATGCTGGTTCAGCCTGTGTTTAGTATCAGACACCATCTCAGTAAAGGAGTAGAAGCACAGGTTAGGGATAACTGCCCAGAGGATTACTCAGTGTCTGATTGCTAATTAAATTGCCTTCCTCCACACATTAAGGAGACTGCATGGCATTTTACTGGTGAGCACTTGAACCTACCAGCTGATCGAGAGTTAACAAGCTGTTGGAGAGAACTTTGAGAACTACTGAAAGCTATGTCACATTTTATTATTCATTTGATTTCTGGGGGATTGAAGAGACCTTTGGATTACTTTGTCAAGATTTCATCAATGCTCCATCACCATTTATTCTGGAAAATCTCTGAAGACTTGCAGTGCCACCTGACCACATTGGAATCCTCATAGAAGTCATCACGAGAGAGGGAGTATTGGTCATTGCAACTTGCGAGGGGTCTACAGAAGGAATGGAAGGAAGACATCAGGAAAAGCAGACAACAACATCTGCAGGAGAGAGAGGGAGGAGAGGAACAGGAGAGTGCGGTGGAGACCTCCTCCAGTGTAGATGCCAAGGCACTGCCTCCTCTGAACCTCTTCCTCGAGGATCTCCAGTGACCGCCCGAGGACCTGTGTGCCTTCTCACTCAGCAGCAAGTTTCAAGATGGTTCAGGAGTGATGTGTCAGCCAGCACTTTGCCGGTCAATCATCTCAGTCCCAGGACATCACTTGCAAGAGTTCCTCAGGGTAGTGTCCTAAGCCTAACTATCTTCAGTTGCTTCTTCCATCATAAGATCAGAAGTGGGGATTTTTGTTGATAATTGCACATTATTCAGCATCATTTACAACTCCTCAGATACTGAAGCAGTCCATGTCCATATGCAGCAAGAACTGGACAATATCCAGGCTTGGGCTGGTAAATGGCAAGTAACATTTGCACCACACAAGTGCTAGGCAATGGCCATCTCCAACAAGAGAGAATGTAACCACTGTCCCTTGCTATTCAATAGTATTACCATCGCTAAGTCCCCCACTATCAACATCCAAGGCATTTCCATTGCCCAGAAGCTGAACTGGACGAGCCATATAAATACTGTGGCTACAAGAACAGGTCAGAGGCTGGGAATTCAGTAATGAGTAACTCACCTCCTGACTCCCCAAAGCTTGTCCACCATCTACCAGGCACAAGTCAGGAGGCTGATGAAATACTCTGCAATTGCCTGGACGGGTGCAGCTCCAATAACATACAAGGTCAAAACCATCCAAGACAAAGCAGCCCAATTGATTGGCACCACTTCCACCACTTTAAATATTCACTTCCTGTACCACTGATGCACAGAGGCAGCAGTGTGTACCACCTGCAAGATGTACTGCAGTAACTCATCAAGGCTCCTTTGACAGCACTTCCCAAACCCATGACTTGTACCAACTGGGACTGATGTGTCAACCAGCACCTTGCAGGTCAATCATCTCAGTCAAGGGCAGCAAATGCATGGGAACATCATCACCATGTTCCTCTCCAAGCCACACACCATCCTGACTTGGGACTTCGGGCGAGATTGTCTGGCCCTTCCTGCCAATAGGATCTTCCGGTTCTGCCAAAGTTGAACCCCCTCCCCTGCCATGGTGGCTTCCCTGGCAACGGGGTGGGTGAGCCATGCAGAACAGCGCGAACTTTGGCAAGACTGGGAGATCCCGACAATGGCTTGTGCATCCACCACAGCAAAGCCTGCCACGGGAAGTGGGGGCAGAAAATCACAGCCTACATCACTGTTGCTGGGTGAAAATTCAGGAACTGCCTCTCTACCAGCATTGTAGGTGTCCCTACAGCTCATGAACTGCAGAGATTCAAGAAGACAACTCACCACCACCTTCTCAAGAGCAATTTGGGATGGGCAAGAGTAGACGTAGGTGCAAGCCCTTCGGCCCTTGGAGCCTTCCTCACCATTCAGTACCATCATGGCTCAGCTTTCTCATTCGATCGCCATATATCTTGATACCCTACTATTCAAAAGTTTATCTATCCCTGCCTTGCATATACTCCACGAAGCATCCACAGGTCTTTGTGGTTGAGAATTCCAAAGATTCACAGCTGTCTGCGTGAAGAAATATATCTTTATCTCAGTCCTTCATAGCCAACCCTTTATTTACCCTGGCAAGCCCGCTCCTATGTTTCATTCTCCTAAATCGCAGAGGGTACAGCATGAGTTAAATGTGTCTGCAGGTGATAAAACAGACATTGGCACATTCAGTATACCAGTGGTAATTGGGTACAATTTTCGAGAGTTGGTAATGAAGCCTGCACTCACTCACATCCTCTGACCATAATGAAGTGCTCTGGCTGAAAGAATTGAGAGTATTGATGGCTCAGGGGCTAGCTTCTCGCACGTGACATTGGAGGCACTGCTGGAGGGAATCCAGAGGAGGAGGGATGTCTTGCACCTTTGGGGGAGGGGAAGGTAGGGGGAGGGGGCAGGGGCCAGGGAGGCAGCTGAGGTGATGTGTGTAGCATGACGCAACCCAGGAGATTACAGTCAGGAGCACTGCCTCAGGACATAGCTCCAATGCCCCAAGAGGTTTAATGACCTGTACAAGCTGTCAAGGGAAGGTCAAACTCATAAAAACTCTGCTCAATAATATGCTACAACAACAACAACAACAACAAGAGCTTGGATTTATATTGTAGCTTTAACATCATAAAACAGGAGCAATATAAACAAAATATGGCAGTGTGCAACAGAATGAGTAATTAAGGTAGATGAACAAAGGTTTGCTCAAAGACTGAGAAACGTTTTAAATGAGAAAAGTGAGATTGAGAGGTAGTGAGTTTTAGGGACAGAATTCCACGGCAAAGGCTCAGCCAGCAGTCCCTAATGGTGGAGTGATCCAAAGAATGGGTGCTCAAGAGGTCAGAATTAGGGAAACGCAGATACCTTGGACAGCTGTGAGGCTCCAGGATTTATAGAGATGGGGGAGGGGTGAGCCATGGAACGATTCAAAAACGAGGATGAGAATTCTAAGATCAAGGTGTTGCTTAACTCAGCAATACCTGCTCAGTGACACCCCAGTTTGAGTTGCGCCAGGGTCACTCAGCTCCTGACCTCATTACAGCCTTGGTTCAAACATGGACAAAAGAGCTGAATTCCAGAGGTGAGGTGAGAGTGACAGCCCTTAACATCAGGGCCATAATAGACCGAGTGTGGCACCAAGGAGCCCTAGCAAAACTGGAATCAATAGGTATCAGGGGGCAAACTCTCTGCCGGTTGGAGTCATACCTGTATATAGGAAGATGGCTGTGGTTGTGGAGGGTCAGCCAACTC
Source organism: Mustelus asterias (assembly GCF_964213995.1). NCBI lineage: Eukaryota > Metazoa > Chordata > Chondrichthyes > Carcharhiniformes > Triakidae > Mustelus > Mustelus asterias. The sequence goes on along the minus strand of NC_135823.1, from coordinate 42,803,776 downwards.
AGCTCCAGGACATCTCTGCAGGAGTCTCTCAGGGTAGTGTCCTAGGCCCAACAATCTTCAGCTGCTTCATCAACGACCTTCCCTCCATCATAATGTCAGAAGTGGGGATGTTCACCGATGATTGCACAAGTTCAGCACCATTCGCGACTCCTCAGATACTGAAGCAGTCCATGTTCAAATGCAACAAGATTTGGACAATATCCAGGCTTGGGCTGACAAGTGGCAAGTAACATTCATAACACACAAATGCCAGGCAATGACCATCACCAATAAGAGACACTTTAACCACCACCCCTTGACATTCAATGGTGTAACTATTATTGAACCCCCCCACTGTCAACATCCTTGGGGTTACCACTGACCATAAACTCAACTGGACTCACTACATAAACACAGTGGCTACAAGAGCAGGTCAGAGGCTAGGAATAATCACCTCCTGACTCCCCAAAGCCTATCCACCATCTACAGGGCACAAGTCAGGAGTGTGATGGAATACTCCCCACTTGCCTGGATGGGTGCAGCTCCAACAACACTCAAGAAGCTTGACACCATCCAGGACAAATCAGCCCGCTTGATTGGCACCACATCCTCAAACATCCACTCTCTCCACCACTGTCGCTCAGTAGCAGCAGTGTGTACTATCTACAAGATGCACTGCAGCAATTCACCAAAGATCCTTAGACAGCACCTTCCAAACCCATGACCACTTCCATCTAGAAGGACCAGGGCAGCAGATAAATGGGACATCACCACCTGCAAGTTCCCCTCCAAGCCACTCACTGTCCTGACTTGGAAATATATCGCCATTCCTTCACAGTCGCTGGGTCAAAATCCTGAAATTCGCTCCCTAACGGCATTGTGGGTCAACTCACAGACCATGGACTGCAGTGATTCAAGAAGCTAGCGCACCACCACCTTCTCAAGGGTAACTAGGGATGGGCAATAAATGCTGGCCAGCCAGCAACGCCCATGAAAGAAATGGCTGAGGTAATAGCAGATGCGTTAGTAGTAATTTATCAAAATTCGCTGGACTCTGGGGTAGTGCCGGCTGACTGGAAAACAGCTACTGTTACGCCACTGTTTAAAAAAGGAAGTAGACAAAAGGCGGGTAACTACAGGCCGGTTAGCTTAACGTCCGTAGTTGGGAAGATGCTAGAGTCCATTATTAAAGAGGAAATAACAGAGCACCTGAATAAGAATGGTTCGATCAAGCAGACGCAGCATGGATTCATGAAGGGAAAATCGTGTTTGACGAATCTACTGGACTTTTATGAAGATGTCACTAGTGCGGTTGACAGAGGGGAACTGGTGGATGTGGTGTTTTTAGATTTCCAGAAGGCGTTCGATAAGGTGCCTCACAAAAGGTTGCTGCAGAAGATTGGGGTACACGGAGTTAGGGGTAAGGTGTTGGCGTGGATTGGGGATTGGCTATCTAACAGGAAGCAGAGAGTTGGGATAAATGGGTGCTTTTCTGGTTGGCAGTTGGTGACCAGTGGCGTGCCGCAGGGATCGGTGCTGGGGCCTCATTGTTTACCATTTACATAGATGATCTGGAGGAGGGGACTGAATCTAGGGTATTCAAGTTTGCTGATGACACGAAGGTGAGTGGGAAAGCGAATTGCGTGGAGGATGCGGAAAGTCTGCAGAGAGATTTGGATAGGCTGAGCGAGTGGGCGAGGATCTGGCAGATGGAATATAACGTTAGCAAATGTGAGGTTATCCACTTTGGAAGAAATAATAGTAAATTGGAATATTATTTAAATGGAGAAAAATTACATCGTGCGACTGTGCAGAGGGACCTGGGGGTCCTTGTGCACGAATCGCAAAAACTCAGTCTGCAGGTGCAGCAGGTGATCAAGAAGGCGAATGGAATGTTGGCCTTTATCGCGAGGGGGATAGAATATAAAAGCAGGGAGGTCTTGCTGCAACTGTACAAGGCACTGGTGAGGCCGCAACTGGAGTACTGTGTGCAGTTTTGGTCCCCTTATTTGCGAAAGGATATATTGGCCTTGGAGGGAGTGCAGATAAGGTTCACCAGGTTGATACCGGAGATGAGGGGTGTAGCTTATGAGGAGAGATTAAACAGATTGGGTCTGTACTCGTTGGAGTTTAGAAGGATGAGGGGTGATCTTATAGAGACATATAAGATAATGAAGGGGCTGGATAGGGTAGAGGTGGAGAGATTCTTTCCACTTAGAAGGGAAACCAGAACTAGAGGGCACAGCCTCAAAATAAGGGGGGGCCGGTTCAGAACAGAGTTGAGGGGGAACTTCTTCTCTCAGAGGGTAGTGAATCTCTGGAATTCTCTGCCCATTGAAGTGGTGGAGGCTTCCTCGTTGAATATGTTTAAATCACAGGTAGATAGTTTTCTGATCGATAAGGGAATTAGGGGATATGGGGAGCAGGCGGGTAAGTGGAACTGATTCGCTTCAGATCAGCCATGATCTTGTTGAATGGCGGGGCAGGCTCGAAGGGCCAGATGGCCTACTCCTGCTCCTATTTCTTATGTTCTTATGTCCCACAAGTGAATAAAAAAAACTGGGAGCAAAAAAAACTGGGAGCCAGTGTAGATCAGCAAGCACAGGGGTGATGGATGACTAGGATCTGGTACAAGTAAATAATGGCCAGCCAAATTCTGGATAACCTCAAGTTTTCACAGAGTAGAATTTGGGAATCCAGTCAGGAATACATTGGAATGGTCAAGTTAAAAGATCACAAAGGCATGGTTGAGGCTTTCAGCAGATAAGCCAAGGTAGGGCAGAGATGGGTGATGTTAGGTGCCACTGCTGAGCACTATATCACATTATGGGTTCATTTGATATATCTTGAGATATTGAGACTTGTATGTTTAAAGATGAACCATTTATTGTTAATGTTTAACTATGTACAGATCCCAGTTACTCCTGTCATGCATGGTGCTACTCCATGCAGGCTGCTGCTTTCTAGAGTATTCTCTCAGTCTATTACCATGTGACTCTATACATCATGCCATGGGCGGTGCTTTCTCCATTAACGCATTGACTCTGCTGAGCTTCTTTATATAACAATGGATGTAGGCACACACAGCATCAAACAACAGTTAGAGTGGTGGAAATGGCAGCTTTAGTGATGACCCTGATAAGTGGTCAGAGGCTCAGGATCAAATAGGACACTAAGGCTGCAACGCTTAGTCTCCGACGCTTGTCACAGAGGTGGATAGAGCCAATGGCTAGGGAACAGACTTATGCTGTGGCAATCTGAAGACAATGGCTTCACTCTTCCCAGCATTCAATGGGAGGACATTTCTGCTTAATCGTGTTGAATGTGAAGGCTTCTCGGGAGCCATGGCATCAGAAGATATTTCTTGTCACCTCGTGACTTTACACATAGTGTTTGGGCTCAAAGACAGTGCGATGGATGCCTGTCTCATTATAAATGCACGGTGGAGTTCCTGTAATAGCAGGTATCTGGCTGCATGATGCTTGTGGTCACATGTGAGCTGTATATTGAGGCGATGGAATCCCTTCCTGTTCCTCAACACCTGCAGGCTTAAACGATAGGCGTGCATGGCTTCAATCGCTCCTTGAACCGTGGTGGATCACACAGCCCTGTTGAATCCTAGACCTCTGGACCTCTGGTCTTCTCTGGCAATACACAATCTTTTTTTGTCATTTCACAGAGCATATACAGCTGCAGATACCAGCCTTATACAAAAGTGCACAGAGGATTATGTTGTGAAGGTTTCAATGTATTAAAATTTAGCATTTCAGTGACTTTGAATATCATAGGTAATAACATCCTGCTTGTGTTGCAATGTCTGAATCCTCAGTCCACAAGGCCACAGATCTCTGTGACGACCTCCTTAGTAAAGCATAGCCTCCTCACGCACTGGTATTGGATCACATGAATGGAGGGGTACTGTTGTCTAAAGACCCTGGGTCAATAGAATCCCCTGTTATCAGTCCCTCTCACCTGCGGCAGCTCCTGCTGATCTGTCTGGCCTCATCTTGACCTCCCATTCCTCATGCACAGGGAGTCTCTCACAAGATGCTCATGGCCAAATGCTCACTTTCCCCTGCTGACTCCAGTAAGGTTGGATAGAACAGCACTTAATCTCTACAGTTGAAGTCCTCCAAGGAGTTCTGAAATAAATGTTGATACAGTATTGGTGAAACGTTGACAAAGTGTCCACAAAAGACTACAGACTTGTTTCAGCCATCCTCTTCAGTTTCAATCAACAGGCACGCATTGGAAGCTGAGCATGGTTTTAAGTCGCACTCGAAACTCTCAGCAACAACTTGTTTACTCCTGTTGAGCTGGTCGTTGTTTGGAGAGATTGTTAACTGAAGTGCCAGCCACCAAAGTGCTTTAAAGAGTGCGAGCAGAAAATGTAATTGTCATTCAGCCACTTGACGAGCCTTCAAGTGGCCATTCTTAGCACTGGCTTCATCTTCTTTACCAAAGTGCTAAATGCAGGCTAAACTAGCATTGCAGCTTCAACCCACTCACAGGCACTTTGAAGGCTCTATAGTATTAGGGAAAATGACCTTTCCACCATAAATTAAATTTGTACAACACAAAGATTTTGCTGCAATACCTTCACATCACCACACTGAAAATTGTCTGGTTAACATGCGGGGGAGAACAATGGCAACCACTTGCACTCTCATGTGAGTATGAAACTCACATCTTGGTAGATACATTTTTGTACTAACATGATGTCAAAGTGAGGAACATAAAGTTAAGTCCAGAGTGAAGCTATGTGGATGCACCTTAATGTACATACATAACTATACAAAAATGAGAACAGTACTCTCCATAGTACCAATGGTCTTGAATCTGCACTGTACCCAGCTGTAGTAAAGCATTCTAATCTAATAGATTCAGTAGCAAAAGCATTTGGGTCCACTGTAAATGCTTGCTTGGATTTAGTGACATCAGACGCTCCTGTAGCCTGTGTCTTATGTTTTGGAGTTGACACATATTGCCCATAATCTACTTACAGGATAACCCAAAGGCTGCAACAATGAGTCGCCCTTGACAAAGGAACTGAATAATATGCCCTCTATGCTTCACCAGACCTCTGAGGACAAACCGAGAAGCTGCTTTATGTTGCAGAATACAGGTGACTGAATAACTGGATCAATTCTAAACCTTTTAAAAACTTCTACAGTGCCTCCTGCAAAACACAAAACAAAAATGCACTCACAAATGGTGACAAATTGCACAATTGACCCTTTGAGGTCAGCTTCTGGTTAATTAAAACAATATTTTAATTCCCAACTCTGGCCAGAACAAAGCCTCATCAGAGCTTTTACTGAACCTGATCGATTCTGAACTTGGGCTTTTCTCTTCGTTTTTGTTCATCTGATCACAGAGGAAGAATTTCACCAGACTAGCCTGGCAACCACTGCTGAGCTCAAAGGGACTGAGTCCCCTTCACCAGAATAGATAAACAATCATCAAAATCTTCAAACTGGCTTCCAGTATCTGAAATGCATTGATTTGTGCACCCAATTTGGATTCAAATCTATATATTTCAGCCCAGTTAATCTTTGAAGTTATCTCCTTGAGGACTAAGATTATCTTAATCATAGTACTTTTAATATGTGCAGCCAGGCCTCATCAGTAATAAATGTGACAACTTAGGGCGAAATCTTACTATAAAATGGCAGCGTTGTTTCCAGTGAGAAAACCCGGCATGTTTCTCAGAGAAACTAGTGGGTTTTCTCTCCAGATCTTACCACACTCTGCCAAAAAAAATCAAGGGGGTGTGTCTCACGTCACCATATAGGGGGCGATGTCTCAACACATCGACAAATCCCCGCTGCTCAGAGATTGAGATGTCATCTTTAAAGAGATCTTTAAAGGAGTGGTGTGATCTTACCAGACATTCACACCAGGCTCCCACTGCAGCGGAGTCAGAGAATTTGGCCAAATTTCCATTCACTGCAGTGGGATGGGAAAATTCCTCCGGCTTGAACAGCCGTAACATTCCGGCCGAGGTCTCAGGGTCCTCCTCCCCACCTCCAATCGGAATTGGCACTTCTCTGCATGCCTCCCCACCTCCCATCATCAGTCTCCTCTCCCCCACGCCCTTCACCCCCTCCCACCTTCTCCCCCCGCTACAGTCTGAGTAGGCACCACCTCCATCAGCCCACTCCCCCCATCCCCAACCAATAGACTTCACCGGCACCCCTGCTCCTTCCTCCACTCCCAGCCACCACCACCACATCTAAATTAACCTCCCTCCCCCACCACCAATAGGTTCCCACTGGGGCCTGCCTCTTGGCGTAGGTTGGCACTGCCAGGTTGCAATCAAGCAGAGCCAGCCTGTGACAAGTGGCAGTGTCAGGGGCATTGCCAGACCACTGCTTGGCCATGTCCCTCTCCCCTGGGGGCTATGTTTACCTTTACGACCCCAGGGAGACTCCCACGAAAGGTTCATGTCGAGGTGAACCTGTTGTAAATAGCGTGCTGTCATGCCAACACCTGCTGATTATCCGGCGAGGGGGATAGTCCCAGAGAGATTGCTCGCTAAAGACATGCCAATGTGTTAGAAGGATCTTTCTACAGTCCCACGGCATGTTTCACACCACTCCAATGGCGAGGGGGCCAAGAAGATTGGAACTCAAAATTCACCGGCACGATTTGCGCTCTCTGGATTTTGAGCATATGCTGCTGCTCCTGCAGAGGGTGCAGATTCAAAACCGCCTACCTTAATCTGTAAACGCTTCAGACTCTCCTCACCTGCACAGATAATGATGTTTGCTGAAATACCTTGGTTCACTTAGTTACAATTCACATAGTGAGGAATCATTGTAGCTATTACCAAATGGTTAGCAAGCAATGTTAAAGTGAAGCAGTTACATTTTAATTCAGATCTTTCCAGATTTGTTGAATTAAATAATCAAGCGGAAACAGCCATCTTCCACAAGACGGTCAGAGTTCCAAGATTAAGGCAACTGTAGTGCAGCTGAATCGACTATTCTGTCGCAAAATCAAATCAGCATCAAAACCTGAAGCCAGAATGCAGACAAACCCAAGGTATTGGGATAAGAGGTTCAGACATACCAAGAGAACTTACTTTTCTTCTCCCCATTCAGGCAGGGAGATTTCTCCCCTGCAGTCGTCAATCATTTTCTTGAAAGGAAACATGTGAAATGTCCGGAACTGAAATGTAAAATAGCAGTGGAGGCGAGAGAGAATTAAATCGCAAATGGCAAAGTGTGTAAACAAATAGCATTCATGTGTAATTTAGCCTGGATCATGGCTTCAGCCAAGCCCCGTCCATCACAAGGAAAGGTGTTTGGTTTTGTGAAAATCCCTGATTTGTCTTTGTGTAGCACTTTAGAAAATGTCAAACAAACAGGTGCTGCATGCTAAGACTACATCTGAAGTTGCTTTCTTTCTGTCCCTGGCGATACAGCAATAGCAGACGGGGAATTCATGCAGTATAGATCAGTCAAGCACTGAGAGCACCACAGACTTTGACAACCTACTCAGTTCTACTCAGCTCTTTTTAAAGTCTAAGCCAGGGCCTTGGCCCATCAAGGCCACCTATTGAATTATTGACAGCAATTCACTGCAGTGCAAAGTTAAAGAATTCCACTGCCTCAGCTCGATATAGATGAAATGTCTGCTGCAGTTGAAGACTGCATGAAAAATGCTTCAAGGCAGCATGCATTGAACTCAAATTAAGGGCTGGATTTATTGCAGCTCTACGCGGGGGGATACTATGGCAGCCGAGCTCATTTAGCCGTGGGAGAAGCTCCACATCAGTCTCCCAGCGACGGGAGAACTCCCCCTTCCCCCCCATCCCGATTAAGTTAGAAGGCAGACGGGTCTGATGCAAGATTCCTGCCCGCTGGCACTAGGATGTCAGTTATATTTGTTAATGAGCCAATTGACACCCATTATTCCTGGGCCCACCGCAATTTAGTGATGCCCTCAGGGATTTAACGGGAGTTGCTCTACTTTCCTGCATTCTCGAAAGGCTCCCCAACAAATCCCGTCGGGTTTCAACTTCAGATTGGCTGGCGGTTCTCAGTGGGCAGGGCATCCACCCCTTGGTCAAGTATTGATAAATGGGATTAGGTGGGAGCTTAGGTGTTTTTCACGTGCCGGTGCAGACTCGATGGGCCGAAGGGCCTCTTGTGCACTGCAATGATTCTATGGGGCTTCAATCACAGGGGAGACATGATGGTGGCCACTTCAGTGCCTGTAGGACACTCGACTCTGTCAGGCCCCTCCCCCCAACAGAATTGATGGGGGTTCCCCACCGGCTCTTTGACAGATGGGCAAGACCCTCAGCGGCCCCACAAAATGCAGTCCCAAGTCTCAGTGATGGCAAAGGAAAATACGCAACTCACATTATATATGGACATTGAGTTTATATGTGATTAAATAATAAAAGGTAACCTATTGTAACACTGCCTCCTAGAGTCACTATTCAACCACACAGGAAGATGTTTATGCTTATAGATTCATAGACATTTACAGCATAGAAGGAGGCTATTCGGCCCATCATGTGCACGCCATTTAACAAAGATCTGACTACATTAATCTTGGCCCACATCCCTGGAAGTTATGCCAGCACAAGTGAATATCTAAACACTTCTTAAATGTTACAAGAGTTTCTGACTCAACCAGCCTTTCAGGCAGAGTTTCTATCCTAGATTTTTTATCTTGTTTGTTATGAATTTCCCTGCAAATTCAATGCGACTAATATTACTTAACATTCATCTCGGAGCTTGAATCAGTTTAATGTCACACCCATTGGTCCATCTATTAACGGGGAAGCAGGGACAGAGCAGGTGACTGTCAGAGGCTGGGAAACATGGAAAAGTGAGTGAGGTGGAGGTCCAGCTGAATTGAACAGCACAACCTCATTCAAATTTCTGTACTCAGCTTCCTCCAAGCATCCGACCAGATGGAAAGGCTAGTCACTGGTGGGAGAAAGATTACTGTACAAGGTGGCAACTGTGGCATGGAAAGCAGGCAGATAGAGAGATCGCAGGCAGGGAAGATTTGATTCAATTTATTATTGTCACATGTATCGGGATACAGTGAAAAGCATTGCTTCTTGTTCACTATATAGACAAAACATACCGTTCATAGAGTACATGGGGAGAAGGAAAGGATAGGGTGCAGAATGTGGTGTTACAGTCATAGCTAGGGTGTAGAGAAAGATCAACTTAATATCAGGTAAATCCATTCAAAAGTCTGACGGCAGCTGGGAAGAAGCTGTTCTTGAGTCGGTTGGTATGTGACCTCAGGCTTTTGTATCTTTTTCCTGATGGAAGAAGGTGGAAGAGAGAATGTCTGGGGTGCGTGGGGTCCTTGATGATGCTGGCTGCTTTCCCGAGGCAGCGGGAAGTGTAGACAAAGTCAATGGAGGCTGGTTTGCGTGATGGACTGGGCTTCGTTCAAAACCTTTGTAGTTTCTTGGAGATTGCAGGGAATTGGTTGGTTTTCTATAATGGTGACCAATCCACAATGCCAATTTTACATCTGAATGGTAAATTGAAAATCTTCCAGGATATTTTCATTTATAAAATGGGAGGATGCTTTGAATAAAATGTATTGAAAAATTGAAGGAATTGAAAAGACAAACAGATTTCATCATTTATTCAATTCAGCTGATTTTAAACAGGGAATGCCATCAATGATGACATTGAGGAATGTCAATCTGATTGACATCTCAGACACAAGAGGTGTCCCTCAATAGATCAGCCAGTCATCAATCTACTACTATATTTACATCCTAAAACTAAAACTCAGACTTATTTCTGATAAATGTTTTGGGAGTAAATATGCAATTGCTATTTTAAAAAAAATTAACTACTTCATCATCTCTTTTGAGGGTGGAACCTTATTTAGTCCCACTGCTGCTTGTAGCTACTCCTACATGCCGCCATGGTTATGTCACATACCATCTACAGGATGCACTTCAGGAACTTATCAAGGTTCCTTAGCATCTTCCAAGCCATCTAAAAGGACAAGGGCAGCAGATGCATGGGAGCACCACCACTGCAAGTTCCCCTTCTAGCCACTCGCCATCCTGGCTTGGAAATATATCGCCGTTCCCTCATTGTCATAGAATCATACACTGCAGAAGAGGCCCTTCGGCCCATCAAGCCTGCACTGACAGCTGGGTCAAAATCTTGGAACTTCTTCCCTAACAGCAGTGTGGTATACCTACACCACATGGACTGCAGCTGTTCATGTAGGCAGCTCACCATCACCTTCTCAAGGGCAATTAGAGATGGATAATGAATGCTGGCCTAACCAGTGAAACCTTCACCCAAGACTGAAGTTTTGAAAAACTGATATTTGTCATTCCCTCTTTCTACTTCCCTCCATTTTGCCCTCTGGAAGAGATCTCTATAGATTTGCAGCTTTGATCAAATGGCTGAAATTCTTTTCTTTTCTGGATGTAACTTTTTAGGATTCTTCAACTCCTGCAATTTCAACTGCCTCTGTATCTGTTTTATGGTCTCTATTTGGAATTTTAAGCCTATGTCTTAGCATTCACATTTCAAAGGCCTCTATTTTCTTCCACAGACTTTCCTTGTTGTCCAGGTTTCGGAGGCACACAGGGGAGTGGATGGAATGTACTATCTCTTGAGTCTTTTTCCTAGTTAAGCCGAGTTTCTACTCCTGGCTATCTCTTTATCTTTCAAACGGCTGCATTACATCTGCTATCTTCTGCTGTAATTTGTCCTAAACATACAAACTGTAATAGATCAAAGGTGACTCATTGTGGCTCAACATATAAAAGGGTTTAGTACTAACGATAAATAGTTATTTACAAACATGGGTCTGACAGAATCAAACATGTGACTAGTCTCCACGCCTCACTGGCTCCAACTAAGAATGTTCCCCGACCCGGGACACACGCCCTTGCACCCGATTGGCTCGACTTCCCACCTTGGCACTCCATAGGGTCCAACCCGATCACATGAACCTTGGGGATCACCCCCTTAAAGGGGCCACGCTACCACATCTGATCCCATCCACTTCAATTTTCAATCTAATTTCTTCTCATGTGTTCCTTCTAATTATCATCGTTTTTTTTGGTGTTCTGACTCAATCCACATTCCAAACTTCTAGATTTGAACTGATATTTGGAATAAGCAAGTAGCACTCGTCCCACTTGCATGCCATCTGTATCATTCTGCAATGTGTGATTAATACTTTGAGAGAGGAAGTTGAAGGTAACATTTTCAGCTATGAACATTTTTATTTCTGTAAGTGATAAATCGAATCATTGGAGGCTGGGGAGTTAAAGTTCAACTTCAGTGGTGGTGCAAATCAAGTGGTGGTAGCTTGGCCAATTTTCCCCGATGTTAGTTACAAGGGAAATGAAAGTCAGACAAGATGCTTTAGTAACAGGCCATCTATTTCTGCTGGTTTTGTGTCACATACAGATAACATTGGTGCATTCTGCGAATCGTAGCTTGTTTGATTTTGCTTTGATTTATTATTGTCATATGTATTAGCACACAGTGAAAAGTATTGTTTCTTGCGCCCAATACAGACAAAGCATACTGTACATAAAGAAGGAAATGAGAGAATGCAGTAGTGTTACAGTCATAGCTAGTTTGTGTCATGGTCAATCCTCCTTATCGGGAATGTAGGACAACTCACGCCCCAGAGAGAGGGTTAACGTAGGGACCTATTGCTGCCGAGGTTTCAAACAGAGGGACAAAACTGTACAGATTAGCTTTTTAATTGTGTTGCAAACGATTACATTTGTTGTATTTTTCGTGGCCGGGTGTTTAAGTATCGGACGGTATCCTTTGAGTGATGAGAAAGCGAAGCGGTGGCTGACAGCATTTTCAATTTCAGAGCTTTCCCTTTTCATTGTCGGTTATTCATTAGCCTTACTTTTTTTTGTTGTTGGGTCTGATCTTCATTAATAGTTTTTCACCCTTCAGGCAAATCAGCAGTGTGTGCTTAACGGTGATTTGTAGCTCCTTTCTGAATATGATATTTTGAGCCAATCAAGCAAAGCTGATCAACAATGTGACATACACTTGGCAGTATGATGGACATATGCTGGATGAAAGTCTTTTAATTATATGCACAGTGTTCATCACAAATAAAGCTCCATGTCACAACAAAAACGTCAGCCACGTTCCTTGTGAATTGTGCACAGTTCCGTTTTGAAATATTCCGAACCAATTTTAACACGCACGCAATTCTTAAGCATGAGTAATGGACACCTCTTTTATACAAAAATCTGTAAAACATTTGTGCGGGAAAAATGTGCTTTATACTGTTGAGTTTTATATCATCACGTCCTGCACCGAATGTAAACACCATGGGACAATTTCCCCTCGATACTTTAGGTGCTAAAGGAGCTCCAAGGACTGAAAATTGGAATGCTGGTGTGGCCTTTTGTTAGAACAAGTTTAGAACCATTTTTGGTAAGTGGTTGAAGTGCATGCACAGGAGGACCACCCAGAGGATCGTGAATCAACCAATTGCCAGGTAAATTGCCTGCTGGGGCTAATAAAGGAAGCTTCTTAGCATTTTAGAGGCTGGACCTGTCCCCTCTCCTAATAATGACCAACTGATTCAGAGCAAATGAAGCATTAAAGAGAACTTTGAGAGCTGTGTCATCTTTTACCATTCACTTGCTGATGAACGTTTGAAGAGGTCTTTTTGAGATAGTTGGTCAGGACCTGTCCAACACTCTATTCTGGAAATTTCCTGAGAACTCCACCAAGAGTCAGTGCTGTGTATGCTACTCTACCTTATTGGACACCTTACAGACGTCACAAGGAGAAAGGGAATGGCATCAGCCGATTATTGACATCCTGTTTGGGATCTGCAGGAGCGATGTTAGAAAGAGATGAGGCCAGGCAGATCAGTACCAGCTATTGTAAGACAGAAGGTCAGGAGAACAAAGTGCTTCCTCCTCCTTCAGACCTTCTCCACCAGGATCTCCTGTGCTGCATCTGAGAAACTTTGCACCCCATTCTCTCACTTGATCCCTGAGCCATCGGGTAACATGTCGCTGCGTGTGAGATTCAGCATGTTCCAGGCCTTCAGTGTAAGTGGGGGTGTGGAGGCCACATTGACTGCTCCATAAAAACTGTGTCTAATCAGCGATTCAGTTCTAGACTCGCAGGTGGCTATTTTGGCATTTCAAAGTGCTTCAAATGATGTGAATCAATTAGAGCTAAATTTGCATATTAAAGCCAGACTTTCAAACAGGCCTCTCTTATTAGTACTGTGTCTATTTAGTGACCATTTTCAATTCTTTACCAAAGTAACCCCCCCTCCCCCGTAGGTTATTGTATGACCTGGTTCTATATAGCTCATGATCACTGTTATTCAATGACTGTGGTTACAAATACTATTGAAATACTTAGTACATATTAAAGTGCAGTCTGAGTCGCTTCTCTGTTGAAATCCATAGTGGAATAAAACATCAAGGAATAGGAATTTGTGCAGCTAGCCTACTGCGCGCAGTGCGCAGGGAACGATTTCTGCACCAGACTAGGTGAGCCTGTTCAATACTGGGCTTCAGGCCTCACTGGACTATAGAAAAGCCAACTAGTCAAAGTATGTGCAGAAAACGTTTTAGATCAATTTCAGATAAGGGCTCAAAAACAGCATTAGATCTTTTATTAGTGTTTTTTAAAATTCATTCATGGGATGTGGGCATCGCTGGCTGGGCCAGCATTTATTGCCCATCTCTGAGGGCATTTGAGAGTCAACCATATTGCCGTGGGTCTGGAGTCACATGTAGGCTGCACTGGATAAGAACAGCAGATTTCCTTCCCTAAAGGACATTAGTGAACCAGATAGGTTTTTCCAACAATTGAAAATGGTTTCATAGTCATCATCAGACTTTTCATTCCAGTTTTGTTGAATTCAAATTTCACTATCTGCCATGGTGGGTTTCAAACCCAGGTCCCTAGTGACAGTACCGCTACCCCACTGCCTCCCTGTTAGCTAGTTAGTTAGGTTGAAGTGAGTCATCCTCTGATGCGCTTTCAATTAGGCAAAAGACTACTTGTGTGCCAACACAACTGTAGGCTTTTATTCATAACAGAATCAGGAGCACATCCCAACAGGTAACTGACCCAAACTGAACAAGGGGGAGGAGACAGCCACCTTTATACTAGGTGACAAGGGGAGGAGCTGAGCCGACAGGGGATGTGTCCAGGCATGACAAACACACAACGGTGGTCCAAGCAGGACTGAAGTCCACCACATCCTCTTAAAGTGCTTGGAACAACATGGCGTCAGACATGCTTCTGACATTGTTCCGACTTGCAAACTTGGTCCTCTAAGTTAGACCTTTCCCGAGTTTTTAGCCAAAAATTTCACACCCCCGCTTCCTTGTTGACGTGTAATTGACGATCTTAGCGGAATAAAACGAGTGTGGTGTAGACGGGAACACGAGCCAACCATTTGTCTGTGTTTAATGCTGCTCTGAGGACATCTTAGAGTCCAGAAATGGATCAATGAACATTAACAAAAGCTGAGTTAACAAATCTGTTTGTTGCTGCGTGAGATCATTAATGTTGAACTCCAGCATCAACAGCTGCACAATCAAATTGAAAAATTAGAACTTTACTGCAGGTCAGACATGGAGCTAGTGAGATTAATGAGAGGGAAGATTTCATAGGATCACCGCAGTATAGTGACAGGAGTTAATATTACAGAGAAGTGCATACTCTGTTTGAGAGAGGAGGCTTTGTGATTGGAAAACCACTAAACCAAGAAGTTTGAGAGCAAAATGCCAGCTATTCTCTTGGATCGATTTCCATTATGTTACATTTAGAATGGGCTGCAATATTCTAGTGTTACACAGCGTTAAGTGCTTGATGCATTCATGCCAAACTCACATCAACTTTTGCCGTCATTACGCCTTTGAAACTGACCACAGGATGTTGGGCATGCGTGCATTAATTTTTTTAAAAATTCATTTGTGGGATATGGGTGTTGCTGGCTGGCCAGCATTTATTGCCCATTCCTAGTTGCCCTTGTTCAGAGAGAGGGCAGTCAACCACACTACTGTGGCTCTGGAGTCACATATAGCCATGATGTGGAGATGCCGGCGTTGGACTGGGGTAAGCACAGTAAGAAGTCTCATAACACCAGGTTAAAGTCCAACAGGTTTATTTGAGTGAAGATCTCTTCACTCTTCACTCACCTGAAGAAGGTGAAACAGTCCAAAAACTTGTGCTACTAAATAAACCTGTTGGACTTTAACCTGGTGTTGTGAAACTTCTTATTGTATCACATGTAGGCCAGACTAGGTAAGGACAGCAGATTTCCTTAGTGAACCAGATAGTTTTTGTTTCAACAATTGACAATGGTTTCATGGTCATCACAAGATTCTTGATTTCTGATTTTTTTTTATTGAACTCACATTCCACCATCTGCTGTGGCGGGATTTGAACCCAGGTTCCCAGAACATGAGGAGAGTTTCTGGATTAATAGTCTAGCGGTAACACCATTAGGCCAACGCCTTCCATTTAAAACGGAAATCCTGAAATTGTTCAGTGCTTCACCACAGGCTAAACTGTGGACTGCTGCCCCCTGCCATCTTCCACCCTCCCCCCAACACCCCAGTCTCCACCACCAAAATGGCAGAGCCAGCAATCATAACATCACCGAGAATAGTACTTCCCTGACCACACATCACTGCCAGAAGCCCCTTCAAAATTGTTCAATCAATAGGTCCCAATCAATTTGCTATAAGTCGCTTCTTAGCGTCAGGAGGATGAGATGGGTAAATATGTGGGGTTATGGGGATAGGGCCTGTGTGGGATTGTTGTTGGTGCAGGCTTGATGGGCTGAATGGCCTCCTCCTGCACTGTAGATATTCTATGATTTTATAACTGGGTTTTAGCAGTGATGTGATGAGAAACTATGTTGAGCAGAACCAACCCTGAGAAGAATAATTTTCCAATTGGAGAGTGTTGTTAAATGGTTAATTTCCAAGCGAAATGTTTGAAATAAACATTTTTTTCCACAATATGTTAGTTTCTACCTTCACCCCATTTATAGGTCCCAATCAATTTGTTCTATGAAAAACATTTTAAAAGTGACATTATCTATTTGTTTCCTTTTGCCGGGGAAGGTGGAGGGAAGAGATCAGTGAAAATCCTTTCAAGTGATGCCCGATGCCATCACTGCTGCTCCACACTGTGAATCCCCGGTAAAGAACATCGCAGTCCAATACCACTGCACGGTGAGAGAGGTGAAATTCACACTGGAGAGGTCACTGGACCACTTGGTAAGAGTTAGTTGTGGTTAGTGGTAAGAGCCTCCCAACTGCAGCGGCCTGATGTTTTGGAAAAATTCTTGCCGAATGAAATGGATTCAAGTGAATGGTTCTTCAGCAGCTTGTTAATGGTCCAGGAAGTCAGCACTGCAATTTTTAATGGCAATTTCAGCTAATGTGAATAGTCTGATGCACTTTTTAAAAGTGCTTCAAACCATTTGGTCCCCCCAGTTGTGCCCAGTTCCTCAGTTTTGCCCTGTAGCACTCTATTTCATGGCCTTACGTCAGTGACCTTCTGAGGAGCAGTCTGTACTCTTCAACAAGGCAGCAGCAGACCCAAAAATGGCTTGCCGCCTGCTTTTGCCACTGGCAGTAGGTAGCTCTTCTGGAGACACTGGAGGGCCACTAACTGGGTATTAAGCTTACCTCCTGCCCGAGTAGGGTAATGGCATTTAAATATAGTGCTGTGTGAGCGATGCAGGTGAGCTGCAGGGTCAGGGGCCAGAAATCATCGAGATGCTGGGTTCCTAACCCCGCTTTGAAAATCCAGCCCATTAACTCTCTCTTCACAAGATGCTGTTGAGTACTTCCAACAATTTCCATTTTTATTTTAGATTCGCAGCATCCTTTGTATGTTTGTACTTGAGGAGATTTCGACTGTGTGTTGTGGCGTAACTATCTCACCTAATTGTTATTTCTATTGGTTCCAGCCATTTTGCATGATTACAGAACTACAGATCAAGTCGGATAGGATTATATTTACTCGAGTTTAGAGGAGTGAGAGGGGATCTCATAAAAACTTACAAAATTCTGACAGGGTTATTCGACAGGGTAGATTCAAAAAGAATGTTCCCAATGGTCCAGAACCAGGGGTCATATTTGAGGATAAGGGGGTAAACCTTTCAGAACTGAGGTGAGGAGAAATTTCTTCACCCAGGGGGTGTTGAATGTGTGGAATTCACTACCACAGAATGTAGTTGAGGCCAAAACATTGTGTGATTTCAAGAAGAAATTAAATATAGCTCCAGGGGCTAAAGGGATCAAAGGATATGGGGAGGGTGGGGGGGGGCGGGGGGATCAGGATATTGAATTCGATGATCAGTTATGATCAAAATGAATGGCGGAGCAGGCTCGAAGGGCAGAACAGCCTACTCCTGCTTCTAGTTTTGATGCTTCTAGAATGACACAATCTACTTGGTGCAAGGCAATTACTTTAAGCCAAGATGTCACGTTAAACAAAGATGATCAGAATTAATGTGTGGAAAGTTTGCAAGAATGCATTTTAATTTCTATAATTATCCCTAACCATTCCTGCCTTTATTCTGTAGGATACAGTAGAATTCATTGCGTTTCTCAGCCTTTACGCCACTGAGGTGTTTACCACAAAAATAGCCCTTTAGAAGTAACTGGTGAAGGACAGACACAATTTCAATATCCTAACAGCCGGCAACTGTCAAATTTCTCAATATTAGATCCAGCAATAATAATCCGTGCCTTCCTAAATAATCCCTTTTTATTCAAATTTATACCTGCCAAGATTCACTTATCTATGATTAGCTGATGTCAGCAGTGTAACAGCATATGCTGAGGACTATAATTTTTAGTACAATAAGGCTCACATCAACTGTACCCTCTGTTATACATCAGTTCATTCCATCAGGCCTTTTAAGGTGCATCTCAAAAGCACGGCAGAAAAAAAATACTTAAAAATGGATTAAACAGGCTCTTCGTTGCACTTTGGATAGTTTGTATAATTTGACCCATTCTTCTCATGCATCATTTCCTCTGCACTGCATTCTGTCAAATTACAAAAGCGCCTAACAGCACATCTAAATTTGTGTTCATTTTCATTCCTCGGGATTATCTGTGCCTCCTGATGCATTATAAGTAAATAAAAGATATTTCTTGAGGCTGTGAGAGTGACAATAATCTCCTGATAGATATTTAGAAGTTAGCTTAATATGTTCTCTGGCTTTAATCATTTTCAATGGATTTTGACTTATTCTAATTGTAGCTTTTATATTAAGACACTATTTTAATATTGCAGTGGGGCATAATCTCGCCTTTTCTTTATAACCAGGGCAATTTGTTTTTTAAATTCACTGAGAAATTATCAGAATTTTCTTCCAAAATGATTGCAGTCGATCTGGTGAAGGATAATTGCACAGGAATTGCACTGTCTGCATTATTTAAATCAGCTCTCAACATTTCCAAATATCAATACAATAATTCGCATGCATCCGTATGATAACCAAGGCACATGCCATGAATATTTTCTCTGTTGGGTTTCAATGTTAGGTAGATCCACAAATTGCAACTGCGAGACATGAAATTGTTTTAATTGTAATGTTAGCTCAGTCAAGGAGTCCTAAGCTATTAAGTGAAGGCAATGACCAGGAAATTTGTTGGTTCTGTGCCCATTTTACATATGCAAAGAGGGTACCAAATCGAAAAATAATTCAAACAACAGGAAAGAGGCAGGAAAAGTGGTGCCCAAAGCTCATATGCCTGAAACAGACACTAAGCTCTTTGTAATGTAACCCTCAAGGTAATGATTTCTCACCGTTGTCACAGACATTTATATGGCAGTTTCTATTATTGTTCTTGGCAATTATTGGGGTGGGTTTTAACTCCAGGCATGGAACGGGGGGGGGGGGGGTGGAGAGTTGAATGCATGCCCATTTCACCTCTCAGACCGCCTGCTCACTTTTAGGGCTGGGTTAACATTGCCAGGTTTATATTGCCATGCCACCAGAGAGCTGCCCATCCCAAGGAGCATGCCAACGAAGGCCAGCGCAATATCAAGCTAGCAAAAAAGCTAGGTCAGTCATGGGGGAGGAGGCCTGGGAGGCATGTCACAATATTCTTGTATCAGCAAAAGAAGCTTCCCGACTCTGACATGATTAACTCACATTTCTGGACTCTTGTTCTCTTCACTGTCCAGTACAAATGGACCCAGTGAATTGAATTTCAGCACTCCAATGTGCACACGGTTATGTGTGGTAAAGTGCGATTTTAACTCTGCCACAGTCACCTTTCCACTTGGTGAGCCAAATTAGAAATGGCCTCGTTCTTATAAAGAAAGAAATGGAAGACTTGCATTTAAATCACATCTTTCACAATGACCAGATGTCTAAAGATGTTTTACAACCAATGAACTACTCTTAATGTGCAGTCATTGTTGTAATGTAGGAAATTTGGCAGCCAATGTGTGCAGAGCAAGCTCCCACAAACAGCAATGTGCTATTGACCAGGTAATTTATTTTTTGTGATGCTGATTGAGGGGTAAGTATTGGACAGGGCACCAGGGATAATATCCCTGCCCTTCCAGTGGCATTGGATCATTGGCATCCACCAGAGAAAGCAGACTTGGAGCATTGGTTTAACATCTCATCCAAACAATAGTGCAGCACTCCCTCAATATTGATCTGAAGTGTCGGCCTTGATTTTTCTGCTCAAGACCTGGAGTGGTACTTAAACCCACAACACTGTACCTCAGAGGGGAGAGAGCTCCCAACTGAGCCATGGCTGTGCAAAGGATTATCCTAAAATAACCCAGATACTTATTAAGTCCACTGTTACTGAATAAAAGACATTTTGCAGCCTGTACTACATTGTAGTGTCACCCCGTTATGCACTACACGACAGTTAAAGTGAAGAAAGCTATTTTACAATTAAATGAGTATAGAACAATTGACGATCACAGCAGTTGTTATGTTAGAACACAAGGATTTTAGTAATAATCTGTGTGTATTAAAGGTTTACTCATCTTGAGATTATATACATTGTGAATAAATTGACTTTTGGCATCTGCACAGTGCACAACCAAGGAGCAACCAAGAACACCTTCCAAATTTCTCATTATAATGCACTGGCTTGTTCCTGTGGTACTTAATGAGCCAAGCTACATCCAGTCCACTGCGAGCTCGCCACCTCTATACTGGCACTTGCTCTGCAGCTAAAGTGTTCATAAAATGTTTGTCATCTATTCCGCCTACAATCCCCTCAGTTTAAAAATGAATGAAAGATGAAAGTAGAAGTTTCCAGGTACGGACTTAACATGTTTATTACCTGATAATAATTCATTCCACTGCCTTTTTGGCAAAGCTGGATTTATTCAATCAACTGCATCAAAAATCCCGTAAACTCTTAAGCAGCATTGTCACATCAGGGACAACATTTTTTTTGCGGCATGAATGCAAATAGATTTGCCTATTACACGTTAATCGGGCCTGTTTTGCAAGTATCTGTACAGTCACCATTCAATGAAGTCTGCCAGAGACTAATGTTTTCTGTTGAATGCATCACTTATTTTAAGTGGATTTGCCTTTGTGTCAGGATTACCTAAATAAAATGAAAATAATTAGACTTTGAAAACATTTACTGAGACCACATCTGGAGTATTGTGTCCAGTTTTGGTCTCCTTATTTGAGAAAGGATGTGGTGGCATTGGAGGTAGTTCAGAGAAGGTTCACCAGATTGATTCCGGGGATGAAAGGGTTGACTTAGGAGGAGAGATTAGACAGTTTGGGTTTATACTTGTTGGAGTTTAGAAGGATGAGAGGGGATCTGATCGAGGTATATAAAATACTAAAGGGAATTAATGGAGTAAATGTAGACCAAATGTTTCCCCTTGTGGGGCAATCTAGAACAAGAGGTCACAGGTATAGGTCGAGAGGTGGTAGATTTAACACTGAGAGGAGGAGGAATGACTTCTCGCAGAGGGTGGTGAATTTATGGAACTGTCCCATAGCACGGTGGAGTCTGAATCATTAAATGGTTTCAAGAACGAGATTGATATATTTCCGATAAAAAAGGGATATGGAAAACAGGTAGGGAGGTGAATTTGAGACCAGAAGAGACCAGTCATGATCTGATCGAATGGCGGAGCAGGTTCGAAGGGCTGAATTGCCTATTTCTGCTCCTAGTTCCTATGTTACTGAACTATAATAGATTTTCATTTAATAAAAACTTATAAAAAATAATTTTTTTTTTCCTCACTAGGGGAGGATGAAAATGATGATGTCAAAATATATCTATCGTTTTAAGAAACAAAGACATATGGGATGTAAAATTTGGGCCTGTGTAGCATTTGGTTTTTCGGTGCTACAGGTGCCCCATTTTGCCTTCACACAACAGCGTTTGCTGTTCCGGTGAGGATGTTCACCCTTGTGCACAGATCATCCATTGACATTATGCAGAGTAGGCAGATTGTGACGTCCGTGAGGATGTAATGCTGATTTGACAGCAGCTTCTGCATTGTGGAGCTCAATGCTTCAGCTGACACCCCCTCTTAACTTCACACAACTGAACTTGCAGCTGGCAACAGGAAGCACTCTTTAAAGGGACAATCAACCACTTTCAGATGAATTGCTGAATGATTTCTATTGGCTTTTGCTGTGAGTACAAAAGTTGCCACAATCTTTAGAGTTGCCAAAGTCTACACAGGCACAATCCTATAAGGCTTTAGCTGGGCTTCGAAACATGAGTGCAGTACAATTAGCATTCCCCATGCACTACAGTATGACAATGTGCAGAGGCAAGAAAGACAATAAAAATCTGAAGCAGTGGGTAGGGCTACACTCTAAAGGCAAGCCACCTGGTAGGTATGCCCGCTGGCCAGGTGCTGGCGTTCTTCCTTCTCAGGCACCCTATACTCAATGGAGGGCCCACTGGCAGCAAGTGTGAGACCTGCAGAAAGCCACCCTCTACCATTCACAATGATTATCCCCACCCTCCAAAACCAGGATCTCCCTGATTGTGTGCCCCCCCACCCCAAGTGATCCCACTCCTCTTACTTGCATTCTGAGGTGCCAGCGACCATCTTCCTCCTGGAGCCTACTGCAGTACCAGCAGTGGCCACTCCTCTGGATGGTGACGTGGAGACACTGCAGAGCTGCCAGCCTCTGATTGCAGCTCTTCTGTGCAGATGCTGGTCTCCCCGACAGCAGCCAGCAGGCTTCTGGATTGGGATTTGATCCCACAGCGGCTCCCGGAAATGGTCACGACAGGGACTCTCCAGCTGCTGGACTGGCTTACCACTGTGACCTTTCCATTCCATCCAATGTGCCAGACATTTTCACTTCACTGAGGATACCCTTGCAGAAATTTGCCACTTGCTGCTGCCCCTTGCAGGGCAAGGACAGCATTGTCAGTGGATCTGAAGGTGGCTGTGACCATGAACGTTTAGGCACTGGGTTCCTTCCAGGTAGGAGCAGGCAATATACATGAAGCATCTTCCAATGTGTCATCCACTGTAGCATAATGGTGGTCACTGACTCACTGTATTCCAAGAGAAACATTTTATTCTCTCTTACCAGAGAGAGTCAGGCTGACAGAGTGAGCATAAATCTTTCCTGAGAATTGTAGTCTGTTCTATGTTACAGGGAACCATTTTCTAAATGTATCATGGAATGTGGGTGTTGTTGGTGAGGCCAACTTTTATTTCCATCACTTGAGAAGGTGATGGTGAGTTTCTTCTTGAACCGCTGCAGTCCATGTGCTGTAGGTACATCCCCAGTGCTGTGAAGGAGGAAGTTCCAGGATTTTTACCCAGCGACAGTGAAGGAACGGCGATGTATTTCCAAGTCAGGATTGTGCGTGGCTGGGAGGAGAACGTCTAGGTGTTTAGGCTCCTCATCCTCCTTCAGTGAGTGACATTACTGTGACATAGCTCCTTCTGCACATGCTCAGTCGTTGTTATCAGAGTTAACCCTTTGCTTGACAACAACGTTGATTCTTGTTCCCCTCCCAGCCACGCATCATCCTGACTCGGAAATGCATCGCCGTTCCTTCACTGTCACTGGGTCAAAATCCTGGAACTTCCTCCCTAACAGCACTGGGGATGTACTTACACCACACAGACTGCGGAGGTTCAAGAAGCAGCTCAACACCACTTTCTCAAGTGATGGAAATAAGAGTCGGCCTAGCCAGCAACACCCACATCCCACAAGTACATTTAGAAAATGGTTCCCTGTAACACAGAACAATGTTGATTCTTGAAACTTTTATCACTGTGTCAAGCTAGCTTTGTGGAATTTTAGGATATCTAACAATAACTCAGAAAATCCATTGCAATAACTTGCTTTACCACAGCAATTTGTAAAGGAATGTTAATTAATTGAAATTAAGTTACAATTATAACTCTTGATTGACTTGGAACTCTGATGTTAAAATAGGCCTGGATTTTAATCTGGATGTACGTTCTGTGAGTGGGTACTATTGTGAGGATTGGAAACCTGAATGAATGGGTTTCCCGAATATCCTGTAGAATTGAACTGTGAGATGCCTTTGGCTCAAACGCAGTCTGTATGACACAGACTGTACCTACAGCAACAAGTCAGAACAATGGGGAGTGAGAGAAATCATGGGGGTTGTATCCCAATCACTCAGGTTGAGGGTCCATTCGGGATCATATGGTGACTGTTGGTAGCCTCAGATCCCCATTTGGTTGGGTGAGGGGTGAGGTTGGTTTCCAAGGTAGGCGCTAATCATGGCAGTGTTGCTAGGGAGGATGAGGGAAGGGTCTGGGGTTTATAATTGCCAGGAGTGAGGGTATCTGGTGGTGAAGTCAGATGGTGGTTGGTGGAGTCCAATGAACTTAAGTTTAAGTTTATTCATTAGTGTCACAAGTAGGCTTACGTTCACACTGCAATGAAGTTACTGTGAAAATCCCCTAGTCACCACACTCCGGCGCCTGTTCGGGTACACCGAGGGAGAATTTAGCACGGCCAATGCACCTAACCAGCTTGTCTTTCGGACTGTGGGAGGAAATCGGAGCACCCGGAGGAAACCCACGCAGACATGGGGAGAACGTGCAAGCTCTGCACAGACAGTGACCCAAGCTGGGAATTGAACCCGGGTCCCTGGCGCTGTGAGGCAGCAGTGCTAACCACTGTGCCACCATGCCGAGCAAGCATACCGTGGGGAGTTTATAGGTTAGACTGTTGGAGCTGGATAAAGCACTCCTCCTGTTGACCCATAAGCAGTGCAGTAAAGGCACTTACCAGATGGATTCAGCTGCTTTCAATTCCTTTAAGATGTCGAGCTTTGTGAAGCCTGAGAAACCAGTTAAAAATCGAATAACCAATAAAATTAAGACATGTCGCCTTTATTTTAATATTTAAATAACTAACAAACATCCCGGTGAGTGGGCTGGTCACCCTCACCTCCCCCACGGCCCCATTAACACATAGAGTGATGTCGTCCCAAGCCACCCATTTCTGGGAGTTAAAATTCAGCCTATCTTCTGTGATTCATCATTTCAAACTGCGACGAAAGGGCATGAAATAGTTTTAACTACAACATGATCACGCCGGTTAATTGAGTCAAATGAACGCTGTTGCTTAGAGGCCGCCCTGAAAATGAATGCTGGAATTGGAAGAACGTACTTGTATTTAAAACCCGTTCGCTTTTACTGAACAAAGCGTTCTCTGGGCAAATAAAATGCAATAATTGTTAGTTAAGCGGGACGACCGCCTGGAAGCTGAACCTCCTCTGTGATTTCTGACATTGTAATCCAATAGAAGATCAAGCAAGAAGAGTGGGAATCCTTATCTAGTCAGCCACTAGCATAAGCAAATTGCCTGTGAGGATTAAGAGGGAAAGTCCATCACAGGATCAGTGTCAGTCAGTAGAAAGACTCAATTTGTGAGCAATCAGGGCTTTGTCATCACTTCCCTCAGAGCTTTAATGGCTGTATACCTAAGTATCCGACTCCTGCACCAGCTAGGCTAAATTCATAAATAACCGTGTAGAAGATGTCTGCAGAGTTCAGAGAAATGGAACTGAAGAATCCATTGAATGTTTAATTTGACTTCAGAACAGCAATGTCTAGATAACTTAGTTTCACATTGTTCATTTCAGGCTTTTGTACTCAGTGGAAAAGTAACCTTCATTCAAATAAAAATTAGAGGTAGAATAGATATTTTAATCTATGCCACAATAATTGTGGAAGCTGAACCCATCTTAGATTTGGAATCCATTGCACAAGAAGCAAAAAGGAGGGTCTGAATGTGTAGTTGAATTCAATACTATAGTAGAAAGTTATATTAATGGGCAGCACGGTAGCACAGTGGTTAGCACTGCTGCTTCACAGGGGCTCCAGGGTCCTGGGTTCGATTCCCGGCTTGGGTCACTGTCTGTGTGGAGTTTGCACATTCTCCTCGTGTCTGCGTGGGTTTCCTCCGGGTGCTCCGGTTTCCTCCCACAGTCCAAAGATGTGCGGGTCAGGTTGATTGGCTATGCTAAAAATTGCACCTTAATGTCCTGAGATGTGTAATTTAGAGGGATTAGCGGGTAAATGTGTAGGGATATGGGGGTAGGGCCTGGGTGGGATTGTGGTCGGTGCAGACTCGATGGGCCAAATGGCCTCTTTCTGCACTGTAGGGTTTCTATGATTATACGTTACATATCTTTATAAATTCATTGTAAATGCTTTATCTATTTGAAATATACACAATACCATCACCGTTGAAATCAGTGTTTCACATTGCAGAAACTTAGGTTTAAATTTAAGTTTATTTATTAGTGTCACAAGTAGGCTTACATTAACACTGCAATGAAGTTACTGTGAAAATCCCCCAGTCGCCACACCCCAGTGCCTGTTTGGATACACTGAGGGAGAATTTAGCACGGCCAATGCACCTAACCAGCATGTCTTTCAGACTGTGGGAGGAAATCGGAGCACCCGGAGGAAACCCACGCAGACACGGGGAGAACGTACACACAGGAAAAAAAATACTGCTTTAAAATTCTTTCATTTGCCAATCTGAGATCAGTTAAAACAATAGGTGTGTCACTAAATGAGTCACTATTAAAATTTGCTGGGGATGCAATGTTATATTAGCAACAGGAATTTTGCACACGTGGCCACATTAATGGCAGCCAACAAAGATTCATTAAAGGCAAGTTGTGTCTGAAGAGCTATTGAGTTTCTCAGTGAAACAAGAGAGAGTTGGTGAGAGTTGTGTAGTTGATGCTATAAATAGGAACAGGAGAAGACATTCAGTCCCTTCGGCCTGTTTGCTTTAATTTCACATAACAGATTTGTTAACAACACCAAAGCTCTTGGGATTAAAGGGACACTGGCAGCGTAGATATGAAACTGGTCAAGATAGAGAGAGCAGCGAGTGCTGGTGAACAATTGCTTCTTAAGCTGAAGGGTTGTTTACAGTGGTTTATCCCCAAAGGGTCATTGTTATGACCACTACCTCAGTTTGAGATATACTAAAGGCCTGAACTTGTGAACATAGGAACAAGTAGCAGGAGTAGGCCATTCAGCCCTTGAGCCTGCCTCGACATTTAATAAGATCATGGCTGACCTGATAGTAGCCTCAAATCTGCATCCCTACTAACCCCCGATGACCTCTCACCCTCTTGCGACCACGAATCTTGGACTTGACTATCGGGAGAATAATTTCAAAATTTGTCGAAGACACAAAACTTAGAAATGTGGTAGACAGTGATATGGGTAATAGACTTCAGGAGGTTTGTTGAAAAGAGTAGAGACACAGCAAATTAAATTGAATGTAAAGAAATGTGGTGACACATTTTAGAAGGAAGAATGTGGGAGACAAATTGTAGCATTGTAAATGGGGTAGAGGGAACAGAGAAACCTGGGGTTCACCCACATAAATCTTGGAAGTGGATAGCACAGGTTGACAAGGTTGGTTGAAAAAAATATGTAGAGTCCTCTGCTTCATAAAAAGAGCAAGGGGGAAGGAATTTTCTCCCTCTCCAGTGGCGACGCGCCACTCACTGGTGGTTGGATCTTACGATCTTGCCACTGTCAACAGGGTTTCCCAATGAATGTATCCCTCACCGCCGGGAAACCGGCGGCAGGGGTGCACCATCGGCGGGACTGTAAAATCCTGCTGGCGTGATCGGCAGCAAAATTTCAGCGACAAGAATCTGAAAGCAAGGAAAATATGCAAATTCTTTCAAAATCACTAATTGGGTCACAGGTAGAAAATTGTACCCACTTCTGGGCACAACGTTTTGGGAAGGATGTCAGGCCTTGGAGAGGGTGCCGAGGAGGTTTACCCGCATGAACCAGGGCCAAGGGTCTTCAGTTACGTGTAGAGACTAGAAAAGCAGGGTTTGTTCTCCTTGGAACTGAAAAGGCTCCGAGGAGATCAAATGGAAGTGTTCAAAATTATGATGGGTTTAGATAGATTTTCCAATGGTGGGAACATTGTCAACCACAGCTCATTAAGGTAATTGTCATTAAGGTAATTGACAGAGGAATCAGGTGAGAGATGGGAAGTTTTTTTTTGATGTAATGAGCTATTGCAACCTGGAACATACTGTGTGAAAGCAGAATAAATAGTAGCTTTCAAAAGAGATTTGGATATATACCAAAATGAGAAACATTTGCAAGGTTATGGAGTTCCTACCCTGACGTTGAGCCAAAATCCCAGAACTCGCTATGTGTGCATGCTGTAGGTGTACCTACAGCATGTGGATTGCAGCAGTTCAAGACAGCTCACCACCACCTTATCAAGGGCAATTAGGGATAGACAATAGAAATGCTGGCCTAGCCAACGACACCCCCATCCTGTGAAAGGATAATTAAAAAGGAAAGAGCAGGCTGTCACTGTCTTTGGCACCCTCCCATCAGTCTAAGATGATGGATATGCAAGAAATCAAATCCATTCATATGATGCACTCTTGCTAATAGTTGAAGAGGCCCAATCTGCAAGAAGCAGGCTTTGCTACACATGTTGGATATGAGATGGTTTTTAGATATAGTTGTGGGTTGTTGTATTCGATTTTGGCTGCTGTAACTACTGATCACCATTGTGCCGCACGCCAGTCCAAAGGTGATGTCGTCACTTTCTCTGTCGCCCGCTGATATCTCCAAAATGTGAGAATTAAAATGTAGGGCCTTCATATCACGCTTGCAAGTCTGCTGGAAGCAGGGCTTTGAAAATCCTACTGGTTGACTGGCTCTGCATACCTCACCATCCAAAAGTTCCTTAGGTACGTGATTATCTTCCATCCAGCAAACATGCCCGAGTCAGCCAAGTTGCTTCTACTGGATGAGTGCCAACATATTTGGGAGATTTGCCTTTGAAAAGACTGCCACATTCATGATTTTGTCTTTCCATGAGATGCCCAGAATACACTGCGAACAGAGAAGATGTCGTTGACATTCCTATCTTGGTAGGTGAGCAACAAGGTGCTGAGAACGTTGGCCTCATAAACTCTCATCTTGGTCCAAAGAGTCAGCTTGATGTTATTCTATGCTCATTTCATGAGTCAGTCAAAGATGGTATCTGCTTTCCCTATGTATGTATCGAGTCCTCCCTCGAGAGAAGGATTGTGTGTCAGCATGGAAGCAAGGTGGCAGAGTTCTGTAACCATTTCCAGCAGGGTGTTATTTAAAGTGATCAAGATGTGGAGATGTGGCATCCTAGCCCATGACCACAGTTTTCTTGATGCTTATAGTCAGAGAGGACAAGTCACAGGTATTGGAAAGACAATCCATGAGTCTTTGTAGCTGAGTTTCTGTGTAGGCAATGGGTGCAGCATCGTCAGTGTAGAGGAGTTCTCTGATCAAGACGAGTTGCATTTTTGTCTTCACTTTCAGTCTGGACAGAATGTGCTGCTTGCCGTCTGGCCTAGTGTGCAGGTAAACTCTTTAATGAACTGCTGGGAAGGCAAAGATCAAAAACATGGATAATGAGATACCAAACAAAGCTGGGGCTAGGACACAGCCCTGTTTCATTCCATCTTCACCCTGAAACTGTCAAACTTAGCACCATCAAACAGTACAGTGAAGTGTGTGTTGTCATGGAAGGAAAGGCTGAGACTGAGGAAGCTTGGTGGACAGCCAATTTTGCCCCAAATGGTGTCGCGTCCTGTCCTGCTGACAGTGTTGAATGGGCATGAGCAAGGGGATGAGCGCAATTGGATAGGTCTTTCAAAGAGTTAGCACAGGCACAATAGGTTGAATGACTTCCTTTGGGGCCGAGTAATTCTATTTCCATGTATAACAGCTATCCTCTGTGTAAAGTTTAGATTTTCGTCCTCTTCCAGTACACCAGAAATTCAGAATGGCAGCACTCCATTGCTTCTGACTTCATTATAAGGGCCAGAATTCCCCAGCCGTTCACACCCCACCGCCGCTGCCAGCGAGAATGGAGAATTTGGCAGACAGCCAGGTTCACTGCAGCGGGAAGGGAGAATCCCGGCTGCGGGTGAGATCGGAGAATCCGGCCCAAGGAGTTTCAATGTCATGCCATTCATTATTAAATAGTTTCAAAGTGTGATACTATTTTGTTGCCCAGATGAACAGTGCGGCTTTTAAGTTACATTTTCCTTCATTACTGAATCATTATTGTTTTAATCGCTGTCCACGGGGATGGTGCCAGAGGACTGGAGAATGGCGAATGTTGTTCCTCTGTTTAAGAAAGGGAATAGAAATGACCCTGGTAATTATAGACCGGTTAGTCTTACTTCGGTGGTTGGTAAATTGATGGAAAGGGTCCTTAGGGATGGGATTTACGACCATTTAGAAAGATGCGGATTAATCCGAGATAGTCAGCACGGATTCGTGAAGGGCAAGTCGTGCCTCACAAATTTGATAGAATTTTTTGAGGAGGTAACTAAGTGTGTTGATGAAGGTAGGGCAGTTGATGTCATATACATGGATTTTAGTAAGGTGTTTGATAAGGTCCCCCATGGTCGGCTTATGATGAAAGTGAGGAGGTGTGGGATAGAGGGAAAGTTGGCCGATTGGATAGGTAACTGGCTGTCTGACCGAAGACAGAGGGTGGTGGTCGATGGAAAATTTTCGGATTGGAGGCAGGTTGCTAGCGGTGTGCCGCAGGGATCAGTGCTTGGTCCTCTGCTCTTTGTGATTTTTATTAATGACTTAGAGGAGGGGGCTGAAGGGTGGATCAGTAAATTTGCTGATGACACCAAGATTGGTGGAGTAGTGGATGAGGTGGAGGGCTGTTGTAGGCTGCAAAGAGACATAGATAGGATGCAAAGCTGGGCTGAAAAATGGCAAATGGAGTTTAACCCTGATAAATGTGAGGTGATTCATTTTGGTAGGACAAATTTAAATGTGGATTACAGGGTCAAAGGTCGGGTTCTGAAGACTGTGGAGGAACAGAGAGATCTTGGGGTCCATATCCACAGATCTCTAAAGGTTGCCACCCAAGTGGATAGAGCTGTGAAGAAGGCCTATAGTGTGTTAGCTTTTATTAACAGGGGGTTGGAGTTTAAGAGCCGTGGGGTTATGCTGCAACTGTACAGGACCTTGGTGAGACCACATTTGGAATATTGTGTGCAGTTCTGGTCACCTCACTATAAGAAGGATGTGGAAGCGCTGGAAAGAGTGCAGAGGAGATTTACCAGGATGCTGCCTGGTTTGGAGGGTAGGTCATATGAGGAAAGGTTGAGGGAGCTAGGGCTGTTCTCTCTGGAGCGGAGGAGGCTGAGGGGAGACTTAATAGAGGTGTATAAAATGATGAAGGGGATAGATAGAGTGAACGTTCAAAGACTATTTCCTCGGGTGGATGGAGCTATTACAAGGGGGCATAACTATAGGGTTCGTGGTGGGAGATACAGGACGGATATCAGAGGTAGGTTCTTTACGCAGAGAGTGGTTGGGGTGTGGAATGGACTGCCTGCAGTGATAGTGGAGTCAGACACTTTAGGAACATTTAAGCGGTTATTGGATAGGCACATGGAGCACACCAGGATGATAGGGAGTGGGATAGCTTGATCTTGGTTTCAGATAAAGCTCGGCACAACATCGTGGGCCGAAGGGCCTGTTCTGTGCTGTACTGTTCTATGTTCTATGTTCTTAAAACTAGAATTCCTGGTGCAGGTATGTTAACTTATTACTTCATGATTCTGTAGGTTTTGTATAAAATATAGTCACAGTAAAAATAGAATATAATTACAGGCTCTTAATGTTCCACACAATAATTCACTGCTAAAAAAAACTGAAAAGGAATCAATATATTGCAGGAACTGTGAATATTAAGTGCATTGGAAACTGTAAGAACATTCTGGGGTCTATAATTTATATCCCACTGCACATTTCTGAAAATCCTAATGGATTTGCAGTTGTTCTTCATTTACAAAAATGCTTATTGAGGATTATTTTGAATGGTTACATGCTGTACATTATTGTTAAGGAACTGCTTCTTGCCTTATTCTTCTGTATATATCGTAACCAATATGTGGCAATAGATTAAATAATATGTTGTACTGTTAATGTATTGAGATAAATATTGCAAAAGTACCTTTTAAGTCAATCTAATATGATTCTGTTGCTAATTACTGATGAAACTGATTCTTATTTATCTTCACACCGTCTAACAGTGCCTAGATATTTGGTTTTGGTTGTTGACATCATTGATAACCATGATACAGATTTCAGAAGGATGTGAAGTGAAAGATGCATTTCTGCAAGGAAATCTCAATATAACTGCAAAACTGACAGAAGCCAAAAAAATAAACAATGGCCAGGGTTCTCCGCCCCGGTTTTTGGTGGGTGGGAAAAGCCGGCAGCCAAGCTGACAGGCTACACACTGCTTTTCCCGCCCGATTTGGCACTTAGTCAATAAATGATAAAACTCTGGCCAATATGTGGAGCTGTACAGAACATTGGTGAGGCCACAGCTGGAGTACCGTGTGCAGTTCTGGTCACCACACTATAGGAAGGATGTGATTGCACTAGAGGGGGTGCAGAGGAGATTCACCAGGATGTTGCCTGGCAAGGAGCATTTGAGCTATAAGGAGAGACTGGATAGGCTCAGATTGTTGTCTTTAGGGCAGAAAGGGCTGAAGTGGGGGACATGATTGAGATGTATAAAATTATGAGGGGTATGGGTATGAATAGGAAGTAGCTGTTCCCCTTGGTTGAGGGGTCAGTCACAAAGGGGCATAGCTTCAGGGTGAGGGGCAGGAGAGGATTGGAGAAAATAAATGTTTTCGTTCAGAGGACGGTGGGAATCTGGAATTCACGACCTGGGAAGGTTGTGGAGTCATGATGTGGAGATGCCGGCGTTGGACTGGGGTAAACACAGTAAGAAGTTTAACAACACCAGGTTAAAGTCCAACAGGTTTATTTGGTAGCAAAAGCTTTTGTGTGGCTTTTGCTACCAAATAAACCTGTTGGACTTTAACCTGGTGTTGTTAAACTTCTTACAAGGTTGTGGAGGCCAGAAACTACAAACTTTAAAAAGTATTTGGATCAGCACTTGAAATATCATAACATTCAAGGATGTGGGACAAGTGCTGGAAAATGGGAATAGTGCAACTTTAGTGGTAATTATTGTCAGTGCAGACTTAATGGGCCAAAGGGCCTTTTCCGCACTGTATGACTATATGACTCTATGACTAAATATATCCATTATGAGCATCTTGTTCTCATGAATGAGAGAAATGTCACTTTATTTTCCCATTTGCACCCAGTAATGGAATGAACTTTGAAACGTTGGGCAGGATTTTCCAGCCTCCCCGTGTGTGTTATGTGGCGGTAGAGACAGCCCGCCATTGGCCAGCAGTGGGAACCTGTGCCGGGGGGGGGGGGCAGTGGGGGGGTTTGCCATCAGTGGATCCCGCCGCCGCCAGAAAAGTTTGGCCATTCTGTCTTCTCACTGCTCTGGCAATCTTTACCTGATCCCAACATTAAACGGCCATTCACATCCTCCTTTCAGTCTTGAAAAATAATAGATCATGTGTTCACGTTTCCGAAAATATCGCCAGACGTATATTGTCCTGCCTGCTCAGAATGCATTTCTACTGCAATCAGTGGCTTTAATATCAAACAAATGCCTCACATTGGGTGGGATTTTCCTGTCCCACCCGCTGCGGGAATAGTTACGGGTGGGAATGAAAGTCTGCTGACTTTGGGCAAGAATTTCCAGTCCCGCCCAGTCCGTCCATTATCTGGTTAGCTTGCACCAGTATCCAGTTTTAAAAGATCTCAATAAAACTGGGAAGTGGCTTCATATTAGAACATTTTAAAATATAGGTCCAGGTTCATTGTCAATAGCCAAGAGATTATTTATCTTCTAATGATCATAATATGATGATGTTTGAGCTACGATGGAGTCATGAACTCCTACAATCCCATCCTCCATAATCCCAAACATGGATCTTGATCGCAATAACCTCACCCCAGATTGAATGCAAAATCCAAGCAGTTTTTGTGCTTTTAGCAACTGAATAAATGATCCAATTTTCGTATTGTTATGTTATCAAGCAGAGAGTTCTTTGCTGAACGTTGAATTTAATATTGGAACTGTGGGGCTAGCGTTTGTCTTCTTAGCACCCGATTCAAGGTGCTGATGGAGAGACATCAGAAAACCTACTTGAAAACAGTTCTGTCAAACTCCCACTGGTGTTGGGTCCTCCTCCATCTTCCCATCAGCCTGGCGGGGGGTTGCGGGGGCGGGGGTGGGGGGGCGGTGATGACTGAAATTCACAGCAGATGTAAAATAGAATGGGGGAGGAATGGACTCATTTCATAATCAACAGCATATTGGATACCAAATCGGCTACAAGAACTTGGCAGGACAACATCCTGGGGTGGTCAGATAGATGGGAGGGTCTTCTAAAGATTCACGGATTTTAAAAGCATTAGAAGTTTTCACAGCCATTCTTGTATCTTGTTTTATCCTATTGGTACTCAGGCTTTCCTGAGCTATCTTCTACCAGATCATCATTGTCCTTAAGATCCACACCTCTCTGGAGGGCCATATTATGGAGAGCACAGCAGACTACGACAATGACGGAGATCCTTTCAAGAACGCACCACCTGACCCGTCCATGCATTGGAAACACATCTTCAGAAGCCCATGGTCTACTCAATGGTTTCCTGCTGAGCGGGTGATGGAATGTATTGCCTCTGTGCCTCTGTCTGGTGCTTCCATGGAGGCATCAATAGCCATCTCTTCATTGATTTCCCTTCTCCGCTCCGATCTATCCACACACTGTGTGGGCTGGAATGAATATCTGAGGTAGCCTGGCAGAGGATAAAGGACAGTAAGAAGTCTCACAACACCAGGTTAAAGTCCAACAGGTTTATTTGGTAGCACAAGCCACAAGCTTGTGCTATCATGAAGGAGTCATGGCAACTGCCAGGAAAGCACGCACACAATGGAAGGACCTCTTCTCTAGTCACAGACCATAGGAACATAGAACTTAAGAGCAGCTGTAGGCCATGTGGCCCTTTGAGCCTGCTCCATCATTGAATAAGATTATGGCTGATCGCGTTGTGGTATCAGCTCCACTTTCCTGTGTGACCCTCATAACCCTCAACTCCCTTGTCTATCAAAGTCTATGTAGCTTATCCTTGAATAAATTCACTGACCCAGCCTCAGCTACTCCCTGGGGAAGAGAATTCCACATACTAACAACCCTTTGGGAGAACAGAAAATCTCATCTCAGTCTTAATAGGGAGATCTCTTATTCTTGTCCCCTAGTTCGAGTCTTCCCCATAAGTGACAACATTCCCCCAGTATCCACCCTGTCAAGTCCCCTCAGGATCTTATGGGCTCAATTTTATCATCAAATTACACCCATTTTTGGGTTCTAAACTTGGTAAAGTCGGGCATGAGGCAAGTAGCGCGATCCGTGACCGTCTCCGTGGCGGCTCCCCCTTTACCAATTGCTGAAAATGGCGGTGATCAGGACTGTGCCCAAAATGGGCGCGATGGCAATTTAAATGCATTTGAATTCATTAATGGGCTGGACGTCCAACTTTACCGGCACTTCCCCCTTTACCACCACATTTGCCTGTCCAGATTCGGCGTGAAACAGACATGGTCCACAAAGGTCCGATTTGGGCGTTCCAGCTTCTGAAGAGGTAAGTTCAGGACCCTCTGACTCAGATCGGTGGTGGTGAGGTGGGGGGAGGGGGGAGGGGGGGGCGGCGGGGAGGACAGGGAGGCAGGTCAGATCGCTCTCTGGTGGGGGGGGGGGCAGGGTGAGCGGGAATGGGGGCGTCCACTGCCAGTCTGCGTGCAATTGGTAGGAGGGAAGGGGAGCAGGGGGGCCCCAATCGGTCTGGGTAGTGGGGGTGTGGGGGGATAAGGGGGACAGTAATGTTGTGGGGGTGGGGCAATGTCTGTGGGGGCCAGGGGGAGGCATTATCCGGCCTGGGAGCGATGTGGCAGGGAAGCGTTTGCCTATTTTGTTTTACTACGCGTGTGCAGTTGAAGGCTCCGATCGGAGCAGCAATGTTTCAAGCGCATTAAGTGCGATTTGGAATCGCTGATATTTTTTCAGGCAGAGTGTGTATGGGGGTGCCTGAGAACGGGTCTAAAAGTTGGATCTGAAACACTCCCAGTTTCAAATCCACCCAGCACTTAGAAGCACAATGGTAAAATCGGGCCCCATATGTTTCAATAAGATCACCTCACATTCTTCTAAACTCCAGTGGGTATTGACTCAGCCTTTCTTCATTGGATGAACCTGTCATTCCAGGAATGTGCCCAGAGAATCTTCCCTGCATTTCCTTGAATGCAATTATATCCTTTTTCAAGTAAAGAGACCAAAACTGTACACAGTATTCCATATGTGGTCTCACCAAGACCCTGTAGAGCTGCAGCAAAGCTTCCTTATTTTAAATTCCATTCTGCTTGCAACAAACATGAACATTCCATTTGCCATTTCTTATCACTTGCCGTTCCTGAACGCTAACTTTTTGTAACTCATAAGGACCTCCAAATCCCTCTGTACACCGAGTTGCGTAATCTCTTCATTTAACTAGCATACTGCTTTGACATTATTCCTGACAAAGTGGACAAGTTCGCAATTTCCTTCATTACATGCCATCTGCCAAATCTTTGCTGGTGCACTTAACCTGTCTATATCCCTTTTGCAGACTCTCTGCATCTGTTGACAACTTACTTTCCTGCCTATCTTGGTGTCATCAACAAATTTAGCAACCATGCATTTGGTCCCTTCATCCAGATCACTGATGTAGATTGTAAATAGTTGAAGCCCCAATACTGATCCCTGTGGCACTCCAATACTTACACATTGCCAACCCAAAAAAGACTCATTTATCCCTACTCTCTGCTTCCTATTAGCCAAACAATCCTTTATCCATGCTAATACCCTATCCCCTGCACCGTGCAATCCTATCTCACGTAGTCACCTTCGATGTAGCACCTTATCAATTCCCTTCTGGAAATCCAAGTACTCCACATCTGCAGGTTCCCTTAATCCACATTACTTGTTAATTCCTCAAAAACATCAAATAAATTAGTTAAACATGATTTCCCTTTCACAAACCCATGTTGACTTTGCCTGATCGCATTATGATTTTCTAAGTACCCTGCTATAACTTGTTTAATAATGGATTCTAGCAGTTTCCCAATGAGTGATGTTAGGTAACTGCTCTGTAGTTTTGTGCTTTCTATCTCCCTCATTTCTTGAATAAAGGTCATAGAATCACAGAATCCCTCCAGTGCCTTCGGCCTATTGAGTCTGCACCAACAACAATCTCACCCAGGCCCTACCCTTGTAACCCCACATAATTCCCCCTGACACTAAGGGGCAATCCCACCCAGGCCTGTTTCCCATAACCTCAAGTATTTACCCCGCTAATGCCCCTAACCTTCACATCTTGGAACACCAAGGGGCAACTTAGCATGGCCAATCCACCTAGCATGCACATTTTTGGTGTGTGGGAGGAAACCCGCGCAGACAC
Source organism: Mustelus asterias (assembly GCF_964213995.1). Classification (NCBI taxonomy): domain Eukaryota; kingdom Metazoa; phylum Chordata; class Chondrichthyes; order Carcharhiniformes; family Triakidae; genus Mustelus; species Mustelus asterias. The sequence goes on along the minus strand of NC_135823.1, from coordinate 42,766,856 downwards.
GAGGAGAATGTGCAAACTCCACACAGACAGTGACCCGAAGCCAGAATTGAACCCAGGTCCCTGGCGTTGTGAGGCAGCAGTGCTAACCACTGTGCCACCGTGCCGCCCCAATCAATCAACAGTTGTACATAGGCTTCAGGGAGCCTGTGCAGAAATTGCAAATGTCACCACTCCCTCGGCAGACATTATTAAAAGAAAATTCTCTATTTCAACCCAATTACAGTTGGGGTTTTAAGGTTATGGATAGGACATGCATCTACTGGGCATGACAATTTAAGAGATAAGACTCAAAGAAGCCCAGTTTCCCTTGCAATGAAATAGTAAATTACAGCCACATAAACATGACACACAACCACATTAGCGAAGAAAACCTCATGGGTATAAAAATGTCTCGGGCAGAAATTGTGGAAGATTCAGGTACTGGCCATTGAACAATATCACAGGGAACATAAAGAAACAGGAACAGTTTAGTAGCATCAGTGCCCGAGATAAACATATTGCAGCATCATTGACTTGGAAATACTTGCCATTTTTTTAATGAACTTAATTCAATATTTTTGGATCTGGCTAATGCCCAGTGATGAAAAATTTAAACAAAATGCACCTTAGGCTTTCCTGATGGGAACAAAACTAACACATGCTGAAGTCTTGGGAACTGTTTATCAAACAAAATAAGTAGGTATCTCATATACTTAGATGTCTGAAAAAGGTATTCGTGAAAGCTCATTTGCTCATTTATATTGTATCTTTAACTGAGAAAAATATCTAAATTGCTTCACTTTGATGCAAAGAAAATGGATGCAGTGCTAACTCCTGTGCCACTGTACTGCACACCACCACTCACCCACCCATCACTACCCACCCCTTCCTTTAAAATTAACCACACTATAGAATAGGCTATACAGGAAGAAATAATGGGACTTACGACAAAAGTGCAATGATAATCTTGCGTGATGTAAATCTACATATAGATTGGATGAATCAGATTAGCCAAGGTAACCTGAATATAAATTCACAGAATGTTTTCAGCAGTTTCTGGGAGCAACATATTTTCAAGCCAACCAGAGAGTGGATTATTTTAGATCTGCTAATGTGTAACAAGATAGGATTAATTAAGTACTCAGAGTAAAGGTGCCCCTCGGTAGCAGTGATCATAACATGATTGATTTTGCATTCAATTTGAGGAAGAGAAGAGTGGGTCTAAGACTAGTGTTTGAAATTAAATCAGAGCAATTATGAGGGTATGATGATGGGGCTGACTGAAGTGAACTGGGCAACATGCGTGAAGGGATAGGTCTGTAGAGATGCAATAGCAAAGATACATTCCAGTGAGAAAGAAAGACTTGAGGAGAAGACTGCACCATCCTCGGCTAAAGAAGGAAGTTAAGGATAGTGTCAAATTGAAGGAAAAAGTGTATAATTCCACAAAGGTGAGTGGCAGGGCAGAAGATTGGATGGAACATAAAAAACAGCAAAGAATGACAAAGAGAAAAGAGGGAGAAATTAGAGTTATGGTGGATGAATTGAACGGATATTATGTGCCTGTCTTCATTATAGCGAATACAAATAACATCCCAGAAATAATTGTGGATGTGAAAGGGAGGGAAGAACATAAAACAATTGCAATCACCAGGGAAAGGGTCCTGAGAAAATTATTGGAACTAAAAGCCGACAAGTCCCCAGGTCTATTCTAGGGTCTTAAATGAAGTGACTACTGAGATAGTCGATGCATTGGTTTTGATTTTCAAAACATTCCCTAGACTCTGGAAAGGTCCCGTCAGATTGGAAAATTGCAAATGTAACTGTTCTATTCAAGAGGGAGACACAAAGCAGGAAAATACAGGTCAGTTAACTTAACATCTGTCATGGGGAAAATGCTGGAATTTATTACTAAGGAGGTCATAGTTGGAAATTTAGAAAATCTGAACACAACAAGGTAGAGTCAATGAAGCTTTTTGAAAGGGAATTTGTGTTTGATTAATTTATTAGAGTTATTTGAGGAAGTAACAAGCTGTGATATCCATAGTCGTTTGGCAAGGTGCCTCATCGAAGGTTACAACACGAAAAAAGAGCTCATGGTGTAGGGGGTAACATATTAGCATGCACAGAGAATTGGTTAGCTAACCACTGTGCCACCGTGCGGAGATATGAGACATACTGTAGCAGTTAGGGAGAAGCTGACTTTACCAAATGGTGATTTAAATACCCTTAGCCTAGAGACAAATCTTGATTTCCTAAAGTATTCCTGAAGTGTTCCCAAGTTGGAAGGAAAGGATATGGAAATGTCCTTCACAGCCTTTTAAAAAACTGACAGCTCAATTACAATGAGTTTTAGACACAACTGCCACAAGGTCAGCTGGTTGGAAAGACCTGGGAGGTTTATTCAGTGCTGTCCACTGAGAGCTCAGCCAGTTATGATCAGACAGAGGCTGCTATTCTCCATGTCCATGAACTTGTACCACTAACCTAGAATTATAAATAACTAAACAGTTCGCATTTGACTGTTAGGTCCGAGCCCCAAAGATTGAATGCACCCACAAAGGATTAAGATAATGTACTGCTCGGGGGGTTTTAAAACTGCCTCTCACATAGCCAGAAAAACAATGATCATCACTGATGACTATTGTTTAACCCAAAAACCTCGAAACCAAAACAAATTTGGATCTCGTAACTCTTACCGATAAGGGAGAGATGAGATGAAGGTAAAAGGAACAGAAATAGACTCCAGATAGAAGGGAAATAGGGAAACAAAATCAGTAAGAAGCTCTTTGCAAACAGACTTCCTCTGAAAGCCACTGACCCTGTTGCAAGTCATCCAAGCTGCCAAGGTAATAAACAGCAACACCATAAACCTAACCTGTTCCAACTTCACGTTCGCCTAAGAACCAACCACCTTGAAATTCAACTGTAAGAAGCTTTTCAGCTTATTGAGAATCCTCTGCTTTACAACACCTTCACTTCTACTAAAACCATCAACTTATCTAAGAAACTACAGGCCTGCCACGAAAGAGATGGAGATAACTATAAGTTGCCACCATATTGTTTGTGTCTATTGTGTTTATGTGTGAAAAAGTTATTGGAATCCTCACTCTGAGGGTACAAAAACAATGCCCCCCCTCCTGCCACCCCACCCTTACATACAAACATGCTGATCAAGGGCAGTAACAAGGGGCACCTAAAATCTGTCCATGACACTTCATTCTCTTTTATACTAAGAACTAAATGGTTACATTTAGTTAACAGTTGGCTTCTGAAGTTCAGGCTACCAAAGTACAGCAGTATTCAATTTTGTTTTCATAACCTAATGCTACTAACTATTCCATCACACCAGGCGCAAGGAAATATAGTTGATATGAAGACCTACATATATGAACTATAGCAGCATGTGACAACATGGGTGACGAGATCGCCTCAGAGTCCCAGAAATGTTTGGGTATCTCAAAGTAATATAGTAAAAGTGCTCCAAACAAATGTTTTTGTTCTGAAAGATGACAACACAGATGACAACAGGGTTGTGAACGTAGCCCAGTCCATCACGCAAACCAATCTCCCATCCAGTGACTGTCTATATATTTCCCACTGCCTCGGAAAAGCATCCAGTATAATCAAGGACCCCACGCACCCCGGGCATACTCTTTTCCACCTTCTCCCATTGGGAAAAAGATATAAAAGTCTGAGGTCACGTACCAACCGACTCAAGAACAGCTTCTTCCCTGCTGCATCAGACCTTTGAATGGACCTACCTTAAATTAAGTTGATTTTTCTCTACACCCTAGCTATGACTGTAACAACACATTCTGCACTCCCTCCTTCCATTCTCGATGTACGGTATGCTTTGTCCGTATAGTGCGCAAGAAACAATGCTTTTCATTGTATACTAATACATGTGACAATAATAAATCAAATCAAAACACAAAATCATGCTCATTATGGAGAGAGGTGTATATTGATAAGTAATATCTCAAGGTCAGTGGCATGCCAACTAGTTAGATATTTTAAGATGTTGGAGCTTGTGCGAGAATTAAATTGTCCTCAAATAAACTGGTAAAACTGGTCTGCAAAATGGATGATGCTTGAAGTGAGTTTAGAAATAAACAACCACAGCATTCTTACTTTATTTTATTAACTCAATCAATTCAGGTTTATATTGACAATTAAATAAAAACAGACTGGTAGAATGGAAGAAACAATACACACAAACACGTTACCACATGCACAAATGAATGCCTAGATTACAAACATAAAACTTGAGAATTCTATTTTTATACTCGATTGCATCTTCCATTCTCTGATTGACGAGAAAGTGAAATATCATGATCTGATCCACACGTCAAGTAATATTTATGTTTAAAACCTACTGTTCAAATGATCTATAGACATTAGCTCTACAACAGAGCTACAAATAATTGGTTTCCTTTGCTTTCGCCTCCTCCTCGACCATATACACATGCAATGGGAGCCTCTCTCCATGCACACTATATTTCCTTGCCCATCCCACACATACAAATGATCTTCTCTTCGATCCCTTGTTGCTTAGGGGCGGCACGGTGGCACAGTGGTTAGCACTGCTGCCTCACAGTGCCAGGGATCCGGGTTCAATTCCTGGCTTGGGTCACTATCTGCGCGGAGTTTGCACACTCTCCCGGTGGCAGCGTGGGTTTCCTCCACACTCCAAAGACGTGCTGGTTAGATACGTTGGCCATGCTAAATTCTCCCTCAGTGTAACCGAACAGGTGCCGGAATGTGGAGACTAGGGGATTTTCACAGTAACTTCATTGCAGTGTTAATGTAAGCCTGCTTGTGACACTAATAAATAAACTTTACACAGATACATAAGGGTCCCCTCTGGCCCCCCACCAGATAAACATTTACTGATACATTGACCTTCTACCCCCAAGATCAAGAACAATGAAAATCGTTTGTATTGAACTAAAATAACCTCTGATTTCTTAGTGCCTTTTGTATAAATAGACAATTGGCGTGGGCATCACCATGGTAATAATTTAAAAAATAGATTCTCTCTAACAGTTTCAGTAAACAAAAGTTATTGGGTGGAATTTTCCAACCGTTCATGCCGGTAGGATTCTCTGGTCCCGTTGCGGTGAACGGAGCTTTGGTTGGGCGCCAAATTCTCGCTTGCAGCAGCGGCGGGACGTGAACATCTGGAAAATTCCAGTCATAATCTCTGGATTATTGCCTGAGTCGCATGGAAATTGGCACAGAGACCAGCAGATTAGAGAGGGGAACACATGACTGCAGCAGTATGAGGGATACCATTTCATAGGACACCAGTACCAGTACTCGGACAGGAAGAAACGGGCGGCACGGTAGCACAGTGGTTAGCACTGCCGCTTCACAGCTCCAGGGACCTGGGTTCGATTCCCGGCTTGGGTCACTGTCTGTGCAGAGTTTGCACATTCTCCTCGTGTCTGCGTGAGTTTCCTCCAGGTGCTCCGGTTTCCTCCCACAGTCCAAAGATGTGCGGGTTAGGTTGATTGGCCATGCTAAAATTGCCCCTTAGTGTCCTGAGATGCGTAGGTTAGAGGGATTAGCGGGTAAATATATAGAGATATGGGGGTAGGGCCTGGGTGGGATTGTGGCCGGTGCAGACTTGATGGGCCAAATGGCCTCTTTCTGTACTGTAGGGTTTCTATGATTTCTATGAAACTTTGGGGTGGGCTCCACCTGAACTGGGCTGGTACACCAGGGTTGAGGCATGAAGGATAAATAAGGCAGTCATTAGGATGTTAAACTCAGAATGTGGGGAATGGGAGCATGAAAAAAGTAGCATAGATAATAGTTTAAAAAGGAACAAATGGGAAGAGAGTAGAGAAATAGTCAAAACCTGTGTTGCGGCTACCTACTGTGTGAATTGCATTTAGCCTATACTAATTAGCTTATCAGCTGTTGTCAAAAACTTGCTAGAGTTTATATTAAAGGATAATGGTTAGGGCATGGATTTAAGATCGCATTCCCGGAAAACATATCTAGATCCTAACGTCTCTGGGATACACTTCCAATTTGCCAAGTGCAGGAGGGGGGAGGGAGCCAGGATACTGCTCACCATTCTTGTTACCAGATCAGGGAGGGCGAAAATGGGATTTTCAATCAGCAAATTGGTGAACCTGAGCGGTCTGGTATACTTTGGGCCACAGCTTTCAAGTTCAATGCATCAGATTCCCCGAAGTGAAAATCAAACTCACGGAATTGGGTTGCAAATCAGAAATGATCTCATTAAACCATGGAGCTGTCTCGAGGAGCTAAATGGCCTACACCTGTTCCTATACGACTAAAGTCCCTTCCGAACACATTCTATTATCAACCAGTTTGCTTTGTTTAGTCTCAGGATGTAGGCATTACTGGCAAGACAAGCGTTTACTACCGATCCCTGGTTGCCCTTGAGAAGGTGATGATGAGCCTTCTCAAACTACTGCAGTCGCAAGGTGCTCTGACAATGCTGTAATGTAGGGAATTCTCAGACTTTGACCCAGCAACGATGAACAAAGGGCAATAAATGTCCAAGTCGGCAGGGTGTATGACTTGGAGGAACTTTAAGTAGTTCCCATGAAGTTCCTGCGGAAATGGGAGTTGCTGCCAAAGAAGCCTCGGTGACTTACCTCAGTGTATCTTGCAGCTAGGACACACTGTAGCTACTGTGTGACACTGGTCACTGGTGGAAGTATTGAATGTTTAGGTCGCTGGGTGGGTTGCTGATCTGGGAGACTAGATGGTCATATTCTAGTTTAATTATTGGTGTTTTTTAATTGGTTTATAATTTCCTCTCTGGCCACTCTGCCATTTGCATCCTGAAATCATTGAGAAGATGATGAATGGAACCATGAATGTTTCCATAGCCATTGATGGTGCCATTTTCTCAGCCGACCTATTTTGCTAATTTTTTAATTGTGGAATAACTGACCACGTGGTCTGATTTGGAACAGTATCAAGTACATTGGAATGCAGATTGGGGAGTCAATCATCAGTCAATGTTGGGATGTTTTATTTGCCTGCTTAATGTTGTAAATGAGAACAATTAAAACAACAGCTTTGCAACTCTTATGGAAATCAAACATAATAAAGCAAGTAATGCGCATATTACTTTGAATACATATAGTATATGAATTAAAGCAGCTAATAATTGGAAAATTAAAGTTTATTTAATAGTGCCACAAGTAGGCTTACATTGCAATGAGGTTACTGTGAAAATCCCCCTAGTCGCCATACTTTGGCTCCTGTTCGGGTACACTGAGGGAAAATTTAGCATGGCCAATGCATCTTTCGGACTGTGGGAGGAAACCGGAGCACCCGGAGGAAACCCACACAGATACAGGGAAAACGTGCAGGCTCCACACAAACAGTGAGTGACCCAAGCCAGGAATTGAACCCGGGTCCCTGGAGCTGTGAGGCAGCAGTGCTAACCACTGTGCCACCATGCTGTCCCATTCTGTCATCAGAAACACTCCACAGCAGCTTATTCTTTTAAGACCATCATACTGATGATCTTAAAATTTACTGAAGGAAGAATTCATCAGCCTTGTCTGAACTTTTTTTTGAAAGGAAAATTAAAGAATGAAAGAATTTAAATGAATACACAGCCTTTCACAACCTTGGAGAGCCCCAAATCACTTCTCAGTCAATTAAGTACTTTTGAAGTGTAGCTACTGTGGTAATGTGAGACATATGGTAGCCAATTTCAAAGCAAGGTCCCCCAAACGGCAAAGATATGAATGAACAGATATTGTGATTTAGGTGTCGGTTGAGGGATAAACATTGGCCAAGAAATCTGGAGGCCGCCTCTGTTGTTCTTGAAATAGTGCCCTCGAATCTTGACTGGCCACTTGAGGGGACGATACCTCAGTTTAGCATCCCATCTGGAAGGCAGCACCTCCAACAGTGCGGCACTCCCTCGGCACTGCACTAGTGGCAGCCTAGACATCATTTTCAAGCCTCCAGAGTGGGGTTTGAATCCACACCCTTCTGAATCAGCATTAAAAGCGATCAATTCAACTCCAAATTTCCTCTCAGTTTGTACAGCAATTTGTGCCTGATCTAGAAATGAGGACAGTAAGAAGTCTCACAACACCAGGTTAAAGTCCAACAGGCCTGTTGGACTTTAACCTGGTGTTGTGAGACTTCTTACTGTGCTTACCCCAGTCCAACGCCGGCATCTCCACATCATGACTAGAAATGAGGAACAGCTGTACACATCGTTGCTTTAGTTGGTAAATTCATGAAAGCAGGTTTTAGAAATTCAAATGACAATGTGAAAAATGACACAGATATAATTGTTGTTTTCAATTTGAAATATTTGGAGGTCCACATCTTCAATAAAACGTGCCCATTTGATGTCCTTCGAGTGATAAGAAGAGCACGATTTGGCATGCCAATCAAAAGCTGGACTGCAATAAAGTGCACCAGGGACAAGGTAAAGTATGTGATATCAATATAAATTGCAGTTGTGAAGGGAACAGATTTAAATGGAACCCAACTCTCTGAATGCCTTTGAAGTGGGTTAAGGTAAAACAAGGAAGTCTAAATGAATCCTGTTTACATAATCTCAAAACGAGGATGTTCTAATCGTATTACCACTTACTACATAATTTCCCGAACAAAGTAATGCTGTGAAAAAGGAACGCTTGCCTTACAAAGCGGGGGGAAAAACAGCTTGTACAATTACATATCATTATCTCACATTTTATAGCAATTTGTGCACTTCCATGCAATCAAGGGTTCTAAAGGGCCAATTTCAATTAACTTGTATAAAAGAAACATCGCGTTCAGCTGAAATGCAACTGTATTAAAAGCCAAAGATTTCCTGCCAAGAAACATGATACTTTGATTTTCTTCATCAGGTCTCTCTCTCTCTCTCTCTTCTCAATACTACAATATAGTCAAAATCATCTCGTCTTAATCCATTACCGGGTCTAGCTTTAATTGCACATCTTTTATTTCTGCTTTTAATGCAAACTCACCCCGCCGTACTGTTTGTTCTTGCAAGATTAGAGTTGTGTACTCACAAGAAGGCGTGAGTAGCAAGTGGTTTGCTCCAAAGCCATGTAAGAGAAAGAGTCTCAAAATATGTCGGGGGTATTTGCAGAGAGGAATAGGAAATTAGTAATCCAGCAAGCAGCTTCCTTCACTGTCATTAATCATGCTGCTTCTCAGAGCTACAATGGAAGCTTATGGCAGGGTGGGGAACTTACACTATTGGTTGACTCAGCCCTTTCCAATATAAGCCAGCCAATCCTTCTGCCCTGAGATATAAATAACTGGGAAGCAATTACAAAATATATAAGATGAAGAATCTCGATTGCAGAGTGAAGCAGCATTCAGTCTGAATAATACACTGTAAACTTTATTTGAGTTGACTTCGCATCTGAACCGCTTGCACGAGGGTCACTGATCGCTGAATAATTCCATCCCCCCCCCCCCCCCAAATCACACCATAATCGAATTGCAGCCTATTTCCCCAACTATAATGAAAAAGGCAACCTAAATAATGCAGGTAATGTCGTCGGTCTCCTTTCAACTGTTGTACTTTATTACCGATGACTGCTATTCTCCATTTCTGCTGTACTGTAACAATGAATATATTTCACAGTGCACTTGGTTTACTGTGTGGGTGGGAGTGAATAGTCACCTCCACATAATGAAAAAAAAATAAAACCTCATTTTAACTGAGGAACGCACCCGACATCCCTCTGACGCGGTAAAAGATTTTTCTACTCAAACTATTTGTGAAAATATTTTAAAATACAAACGCCGCTTCCCTGTGGAGTTTTCAATGGCTTACTTAGAGTTGTCACGTGCACAAGGAGAACATGAAACAGAAATCTGTGTCAATTTTCGATTAAAATGTATAAAGTTACCTCTTTGTCTGATTTGCAAAATTGGTGTTTTTTTCTCTTGTAAGAGGAAGGGGAATATATATCAAAATAATAACAAATAATGCCCGTCAAGATATTGGAACAAGATCATGAAACATCAATAACTGGTGGAATGTTTTATCTGAATTAAAATTGAATTAATTAAAAGTCAGGGGCCATTGGCAAAATTTACTATCATTTCTTCAAGTATAATTCTGGATGTAAAATTGCATCCAGGGCATTTTATTTCCAAAAAAAAGGCACTTCATGTTTAAGTTTATTTATTTATTAGTCACAAGTAAGGCTTACATTAACACTGCAATGGCGTTACTGTGAAATTCCCCAAGTCGCCACAGTCCGGCACCTTTTCGGGTCAATGCACCTAACCAGCACGTCTTTCAGAATGTGGGAGGAAACCAGAGCACCCGGAGGAAACCCATCCAGACACGGGCAAAGTCCACATAGACAGTGACCCAAGCCGGGAATCGAACCCACATTCCCGTGAAGCAGCCAGCTAACAACTGTGCTACCGTGCTACCCGACATATAACAAGCCAGCAAGGTTTGATCATGAAAATGCCTTTGCTATGGATTGGATCCAGCAACTTCCAGTGGAAGAATGGCACCTATAATGTACAAGATTGGATTTTAGTCAGAAAGAACTTTCAGAGGAAATCCATAAACATCTTTTGATACTTATCCCTGAGTTTTAAAAGTGATTGCTCATTTTGAAAGATTTTCCATTTCATTCTGTCATGTGTGCATTACGCTTAAACTGGATCGAATTCTGAAACAGGAGGCACTGCACCATTTTGTTCCAAATTGTTTATGTTAATGGGGGCAATTCTACAATCTCACCACGCCTGGCGTGAATCACGCCAACCCCGGAGAATAGCGCACAGGCCCAAAAATCGGTTTCACGCCCGATGCCAAGCAGTTTGCAATAGTCCCGGTTCCTTTCTAATGGCAGGAACTGGATCGTGCCCTTTCTGGGTGCCAGGCCAATTTACATGAGATTGACTGGATTTCAATCTCATTAGCTAGTTTGGCATGCGACTGTCCCTCTCCCGGAATGCTCCCACCTCTCTGGCGAGAGGTCACAGTAGCGCAAATCACTACTATCTGCACAAGTGGAGACCTGGTGCAATAGTCACATCGGGGTGGGGGGGGCGCTGCTCAGAGGCCATTGAAGCCCCCGGGGTGGATGGGAGCACGGCTGGGAGGTGCCCATCACGCAGTGCCCACTTGGCAGTGCCCACCTGGCATCCAGCAGTTCCCACCGGACATTCTGGCACTCCAGCAGTGCGAGCAGTGCACTGGTATACCAGGGCAGTGCCAAAAAGGTGAGGTTTGACTGGGGGTTAAGCTATGCCATGGGGGCTACTCAGGGGGAGCTGTGATGTGGGGACTATGCAACAGGGCTAAGTTGGGGGCCATGCAGTGGGCTGTGACGTGGGGACTATGCATGGGGGTTCATGTGGGGAGATCATGCAGGAGGGGATCATGGCAGAGGTCCTGATGGGGTCAAGGCAGAGGTCCTGGTTGGGGGGAGGGGGTTGGGCATGGGGCATGTCACAGGTCCTGATGGGCAACTCCTCGTCCCCATGTCAGGTTCTCCAGCCGTGGGAGGGGGTGAGCAATGACATAGACAATGGCGGGACTGGATGATCTGGCATAACCAGAAATCCAGTGCAAATTCCTTCCAGAATCATGTAACAGTGATCATCTCAGCTAATTCAGCAATTCAACTCCTACATTTTCAAACTTGATAAGTCACCCATGCAGACAATCAGTGGATTCTATTAAATAAACTCTCCCACCATCAGAAATCAGATATTGCAATTGAAAAATACTCTTTTTTGTAGCATTCCTTTAAATTGGATTGGCGGCACGGTAGCACAGTGGTTAGCACTGCTGCTTCACAGCACCAGGGTCCCGGGTTCGATTCCCGGCTCGGGTCACTGTCTGTGTGGAGTTTGCACATTCTCCCCGTGTCTGCGTGGGTTTCCTCCGGGTGCTCCGGTTTCCTCCCACAGTCCAAAGATGTGCGGGTTAGGTTGATTGGCCAGGTTAAAAATTGCCCCTTAGAGTCCTGGGATGTGTAAGTTAGAGGGATTAGCGGGTAAATATGTGGGGGTAGGGCCTGGGTGGGATTGTGGTCGGTGCAGACTCGATGGGCCGAATGGCCTCCTTCTGCACTGTAGGGTTTCTATGATTTCTAATTCTGGAGAATTTCAGAGACCGTTGTAATATTTAGCATCAAATTCTCTACTCATGCCATCAAATCATCTTTGCGGATTGGTTTTACGTTTGCTGTCACAGTCACTGAGGGAATGGTTTCTTCCATTTACTGTTCCACCTTCTTTGTTTAATTGCTGCAATTAGGCTGAAAGCTTAGAGACAGAGCAGCATGCGAGTGGATCAGACATTAGAGCAACCAGGCTGTTTATGTGTTCATGTTTTCAATTGGAATGGCAACTCGTTGTGGGTCCAACAAGGTTACAGAATTGCAATTCAGAATCGAAATTAATGAAGGCCGTAAGCATCTCGACGACAGAATAGTCTGTCTGATCATACAGCTAAGCAATCCGCAGAGCTGGTGTGTTTTATTAAACTAATAAACAAGAGGAGACTGTTTCATGTACTGTGATTCCAATCTCCTCGCGGATTAGCCGAGTTCCTTCAGAACATGGAATAATTATAAGCTCCCAAAAGTTGATGATGACAGAAATTAGCTGCCTGTTATACGAGAGAACTATTTTTAAACAATGGATAAAAAGGTTCAGGTTTATTAGATTCCTTTGAAATGCGTTACTGAATCAGGTCTACATTTCCAATTGATTTCCAGCTCGCTATTTATTTTGTACTTTCTTCATACTTAACTCTAATTTGAATTCCTTTTTGAGGCAGATGGGAGGGTGGTAGAGGCAGGTTGCCTCACATTCTTTAAAAATTACTTGAATGAGCACTTGGCACATCATAACCTTCAAGACTATGGGCCAAGATGGGATTAGGTGGGAGTTCAGGTGTTTCTCACGTATCGGTGCAGAGCCAAAGGGCCTCTTTTCCACTGTATGATTCTATGATTCTATGTTATACTTCACAAAATATATCTGCAAGATATATCCTGCATAAGCACAGAATAAAGGATGAACTTTTCGGCCTCGCTGGGGCGGGTACAGAAATGGGAACTCCACAAAGGAGCACTGCCTCTATGCCAGTTCCCCAACTCCATCCCACCTTTGGACCATTTTTCCAGAGGCAGCATGGGAGGGTGCAGCCAGTCAATCAGGCAAAATTTCAGGGGATTGGCTATTTCCCCCACAGTGTCAGCTTTGGACACGTTTTTAAGCCTGAGAGCTGGATCTTGAAGCCTGCTGGAAAATCTTGCCCAGAGTATCGTTTAATTAGGTGTCACCAAAGCATTGGACATAACAATACCATTTCTTAGTTTTGTAGACATAGGCCTAACTACATCATTCTTGATTTGATTTATTATTGTCACATATATTGGGACACAGTGAAAAGTATTGTTTCTTGCACACTATGCAGACCGTTCATAAAGTATTTATTTATTAGAGTCACAATTGGGCTTACATTAACACTGCAATGAAGTTACTGTGAAAATCCCCTAGTCACCACATTCTGGCGCCTGTTCAGGTACAGTGAGGGAGAATTTAGTATGGCCAATGCACCCAACCAGTGTGTCTTTTGGACTGCAGGAAGAAACTGGAGCACCCAGAGGAAATCCACGCAGATACGGAAAGAATGTGCAGACTCCGCACAGACAGTGACCCAAGCCAGGAATCGAACCCAGGTCCCTGGCGCTGTGAGGCAGCAGTGCTAACCACTATGCCACCGTGGTTATGCATAGGGGAGAAGGAGAGTGTGTGGAATGTAGTGCGACAGTCATAGCTAGGGTGTAGAAAAAGATAGAGTACAGTCTTAAAAGCGTAGAATGCGAGTAAGAGACAGAAGTAGAGGGTATGCTGGGGACAGCTCACAAGAAGTCACCATGTTCCGGCGCCATCTTGAAAAAAATCAGGAAATGATAATCTGATTAACGTATTTTTCTATTCGCTCCTATTTCTATCTCCACATTAACTTAGTAGCACTGGTGTCACCATCAAAATAACAAGCTTGAAAGGATCACTGAGCCTCACAACTCAATTATTAGGGAACAATTTCCCCAAGAAGTTTCAGTAGTGTTATCATTTGGATCAGGTTAATTCAACTTTCTTCGCACCTTTAGACACTGTAACCACCCTCTGAAATCTCTGTTGGTGATATTATTAACATTCCTTAATCGGACCAAAAAAAAAATCATGCATTTCCCATGCCCACAGATATTCTACTACAATAACCAGAAAGAAATAGGCAAGTTAATATAAGTTCTTTGTGATTTTTAATGTTTAAAAAGAGAACTAACTGCCTTTCTAGACTTTGGTAAACTGTTTTCCTGAGCTTTAATTTTTTCACATAAGTTTGAAATATCATTAAAAGAGGAAAGTAATTAAATCTTCCAGAGATAACATGAAGAAAATACCCTTTAAACAATCTAAGCAAACTCGCACAGTTAATTCCTGGAATTTTTGCATTTGACTTTGTTAATGTTTGAGAACTGTCAATGGAAATGCAACTGATAATAGATTCAATCAAATGTCAAATTTATTGGATCCTGACAATTATACTAATCTCCTCTTTTATAACATTAATACTAATATACAAATACTTACAAGACCAATGCTAAATCTTCACTTTAGCAAAGTACTGATTAATCAAATGAGGTAGCTACTCCTTGTTCCTTTTATTTCCGCCAATTACTTTTGACAAATAGTTTCATTAGTGCTTTGCACACAGAAAAGTCAGTAGGTTCAAAAAGATAAGTGGAAGATTTTCATAGCATCCCACTTCAAAATGTAAATGCCATGTATCACAACATTTCAGAATATGATACCATTGCCAAGAGGATTATGAAAGCAAGAACAGGCTGGAAGAATTCTGATATAGATGGAACCCGTGAATTAAGCCAAATCTTCCGAGGGGTTGGAATCACCATCAGATTTCCACTCTGCTCTATTTTTTTTCCATGAACCTGGAGCTCCGCATTTTGAGCCCGGACTTCCAAGTTGGGCATCTTCAGCAATATGGAGCATAGCTGTTCGAGGAGTCCTTCCTTTTAGTGCAGAATCTTCACCGCCTTTTAACAACAGCAGCTGCTACATTCTGGTGGGTGGAGAAGTTAAAGGTCCCAAAACCACTTTAAGAAGTTACAGAGAGAACGCAAGTGTGTAAGCTAAGTGGATGAGAGGATAGGTGACAGCCGAATGAGGGGGTAGGATGGTAGATAAGTGGGTGAGGGGGTAGGGTGATAGGCAACTGGTTGAAGGGACAGGCTGGTAAGTAACTGGGTGAAGGGGTATGGGGCAGCTGAGTGGGTGAGGGGTATGGGTTGGCAGGTGGATAGAGTGAGAGGGTAGGATAGGTTTGGGAGGGTCAGTGATGGGTGGTGGTTGGGTGGTCAGAGGGTTGGGATGTGTGGTCAGGTTGGGGGATAGTTAGGTGGCCCTGTGCAGATGTGGGGGTCAGTAGAGTTAGAACTGGCTCGAATCCTTCTAATTTTCTCTGGGTAGCTATTCTGCTTAGTGATTTGGAACCATCTGAAGTATTCTGGGTTAGAGTTGAAGACTTTGGATGGTTCCAAGTCACTAAGCAAATCACTAAGCCCCCCAGCCACTGCTGTGGCATTCCAGATCCAAGGTTGCCGTTGGCCTCCATCCTGAACTCTGGAGGCAGCCCCCGCATTGTTCAGGTGAGTCCCAACATCTGCACACCATGTGGTTTGCACTGGCGCCATAATGAATGGGGCATGGGTGGTCGGACCTTCATTTGCATTCCATTAGCGAGATGCAAAATGGGTTTTACACCAGCCTTCAATGGGTTTCTCGATCCGCCATGGCAGGCACCTGAGAAAGATCCTGCTGTAAATTCACAACAGCTTTAAACCAATTTTTGGGCCCCTGCCAAATTGTACCCCTCTCCCCCACCATTGAACCCACTGGCGGGAGCTGGGAATAATTCCAAGGTGGACCTTCCAGATTTGGTCTCCTGGAGGGGATCCATCTTCCAGCCTCAGAGCGTTCCTAGGAATCCATCTTCATTCTCGTGGGGTCCCTCTTCCAGCCCCAGAATACGCCTGGAGATCTTCATTTTCAGGAGGACCATCTTCTTCAATAATGACCCTTTCAAAATGGTGCCCGGTTAGGATATCGGTCTCCGCAGCGGGAAACATTCCACATTCCCACTCCCTCCAGCCACTGGACTTAGCACCCAGATGAAAGAATTCTGCCCAGAGTTTCGGAGGGTGGCAGAGGCAGCGAAATTGCCTATCGGATGTCCAAACTTCCCAGACAATTCCCACGTAGTCAGTGCATCGGGATTTCCAAGGGGTTCCCTAGTGCATCTTGGGGGGAGCCCCTTTGGGATATGAACATCCAGAGATTGGAAGTTCTGGGCCAATAATTATTTTCTTACCTTAGTCAAATCATTTACTGCTGGTAATTGTTTGGCAAAGCATAATATGAAACTTAAACAATCATTAAAAGATTTCACAGATGATGCTGTCGAGTTAATAATTATTTCAAATGGTACTGGGCAAATGGATTGCACATGACAATATGGGAATATCCTCTGAGGAGAATGATTGCAGTTTTAGTCTTTACGGAATCAGTGCTACAATCCATACATTATACATCTTAAGGCCTACAAGGGAAAACATTTTTAGGCATATAAAGGATGGTTTAGGTTGTGTCACATAGGTGTTACATGACTTTTGCTGATCGCCAATTAGAGTATTTATCAAAGAGCAGACGTCGCTGATCTTGGCAACAGAAAAAAAAACAAATTCTATTAAGTCTTCAAGAAGGAAAATTGTCATTACCTGCAACTGAAAGCTACAAATAATAAATTATTCACTATTCCTGTGGGGAGCAATTGTGAAAATAGCCCGGGCCCATTCAAAGACCAGCAACAGGGCTGACATGAAATGTATCGACATAGATAATTCAATCCTTATTATCTTTGCTTCAACTGGTAATGAAGAGAGGGTTCTCTATTACGGCGTTAAGAAATTTTCCTTCACCCTCTTAAGCAAATTGGTCTTTTACGTTTTCGAACTAGGTATACACAAAATCACAGGACAAAGTTAAATTTCCATCCTAGCTAATTCTGCTTTTCTGATCATTGTTATTCAGCACAGTTATTTATTTGTTTATTTATTATTTAATGAAAGCCATTGCTGGGCCAGTTCTGGGGATTTCAATTATTTTATGCAATTGGAAATTAGCATATTGGAAAGGAATTAAGTTTCCTTGTTTATTCTCAATATGCATTCATCGCTTTTCCCCATATGGATAGAGTTAATTCCTTCCTCAGGGAAAAGTGCAACGTTAAGACAGCAAAAGAACAACTTATTTAATATTTAGTAAAATTAAATGAGCAAAAAACCCACGCTACAAGAATGTACTTATTTGAGACAAATTGCCGTTCAATATTTACCTGACATCGTGGCATGTATTTTACATAATTTGTCAAAATTATGTTCATTTCAAATAACCTGGCTTCTTTACTCCCAGTAAATAGGTAGCCTAGGAAATGAGGCAATATTGTGAATGGACCAACAAAATTGCGAGTGTTGTAAGATAATTTATGTAGATGCATTAACCTGCACGTTCAACAGTAGCATCGCACTGGAGCATTTTCTGCTTTTTTCCAATAAATCTTGATGGATTTATGAACACACGTTAAACAGATGGAGAATTTCAGTTCATCCAACAATGTCTCAAAAGCTAGGGTTTTTACAGAACTGCTTTTACAGTGTAAGTATATTTGCATGTTTTCTTCAGTGGTATCAAACCTCTGTCACTTTATCTTGTGTTTTAATATATTGAAGCTATAGGAAATGGAATGTATTAAACATTGTAATCATTACATAATATAACAATATATTAATCATTGTAATAAATAAGTAATATTACATATTAAACATTGTCAGGATTAAGTAATATAATATATTAAACATTGTAATAATGAACAATTAATTCAGAACATCATGAAAAGCAATTTTATTGAGAAAACAAATTAAAACAACTGCCCATACGTTAATCTGATGTAATTTTGCATCTCTTTAAAACTTTTGTTTAACAAAATGGTACATCCCCACAAAGGAAAGCAATATTCTTAGAGGCAGTTCATTTGTTTATTTATAAATTACGGATTAGAATAATTAAAAACTTATATTACATTTGTTTAATGATATTTGCCCCAACTCATTGATGCCTTGAACATGCTTGGAAATAAATCTTGTGTTTTTGATGGAATTTTTAAAAAAGATCTAACACACAGATGGCATGGAAGTTTTCAGGGAAATATAAATAATATTTATAGTTTTCTGAAGACCTCGAGAGAGAGAGAGAGAGAGAGAGAGGCAAGTTGTCGAATCCATTTGCCAAATACAGTGCTATTCTTTCAGTGTGCAAGGAATCAATTATATCTGGTTGTATGCCACAAAAAATTAACATTCTCGTAAAGACATCATCACACACAAATACACAAATTGCAAACACAGGAGGGTCGGGGAGCAAGTCAATTCTGTCTGGAGATAAAAGAACTGTCATGTATATGATTGCCTGTGAAAAGAAAGAGGGCATCTACGCCTTGTTATCATCAGTTAATTAGCCACTACAGTCAGGCATGCATATACTTGAACATTTACCATGGTAATAAAATATATTATTCAGATGCAAGACAAACAAAGATGACAACACTTGTACCAGCCGAAAATACAATTTGCCAGACAAAGGGGCTGAATTAACCCAAAAAGATAAAATGGAATGAAAATGTGCACTGTGACGGTTCACAAACAACACTATCACCTTATGCTCTAAATGAAATGTTCCTCTAATGCAAATACTGTACGTTCACAGTTATGGGCTGCTCCAAATTCGACTCACAATCTGAGGCGGCGACCTTTAGTGAATGTAGATGACAGAAGTAATTCACTAGGCAGTAACACCCATGTTATGATCTTCAATATAAATTCTTCAGTTAGTGAGACTTGTACACATGACCTGGGAGCACACGCATTTACAGCATAGAAGGAAGAATTGGGATAACCTGCGCGCTGCTTTGCAATAATCGTGAATAAAAATAAAATTAATAACAGATTTGAAAACGATGTAGTGATATAGTGTGATGTCTTGGATGCTATCACTACTCTGAAGCAATTTCAGGGGAAGAGGAGCGCTGCCAATCTCATTTCTCCAACAAAACGGCTGTTTTCATTCTGCTCTCTTTAAAAATATTCTGACAATATCTGGCATTAAATTCAATAACAGAATTAGGATAACATCGGGTGTCAAGTAAATCAATAGAAAATCAATTATATTGTCAAAAGTAAGATGTATTACTTGCAATTTTACACTCGATGGCTGAAATGAAACTGATACAGCATTTGTGGTCAGCAGCTTTAGTTAAGGTTACACTCCCCATTCCAGCAAAGAGTTGGAAATGCTTTTAACTGGTGTGAAACGGGAGACATTAATATATCCAAAAAGCTGGCAAATCAAAATAAATATATTTGAAATATCTTTCTTCTGATTTTTGTTTCAACAAAATGACAACATCTACGGTTGAAGAACTCTGTCGACTGGCTAAAAATATTTGAAGTAACTTCCATTTGTAAATAAATCACCCAGAAATCCTATCCTCAATTAACAATGGTCGTACTTATATCCACACATTCTTATTTTTCTCTTTTATAACATGAGAGCCTCTCGGTGAAATTTGACTACCGAACAGCCTTAGTTATAAGGACAGTGCTTCGATGAGCCCTTCCCCAGTACAGAAAACATGAAACACCTCTCAGAAGCATTTCACTTGCAGTGTTCCCAAAGACAGACTTACATAGTGAGATCCAACCTACTTCAGAAGAACTGCAGTTTTTTAAAAAATCTGTGTAGGAATTGTGTATTGAACTAAACAGTCTGGATTTTTAAAGATATTTTAAATCCCACTTGCACAGCACAGGTTTGATAGAAGATGCTGTAAACCAACCTTATTTTTTTCCTTTTCAAAATAGAATCAAAATCACATGTGTTGTCCTGGAATATAGGATTTGTTTTTTTTTTGTTCTGTTTTGTTGAATAATATTGCATCAAATTGCATTATTCTTCTGGTGGGTAGTAAATGCATTGATGGTTATCGGCGTGGTAGATACACCATTGTGAATGACTCTGGAGAATCTGACACAAAGATGGCTCTGGTCTAAGCAAATTATAGAATCGTAGAATCCCTACAATGCAGAAGGAGGCCACTTGGCCCATCGAGTCTGCACCGACCACAATCCCACCCAGGCCCTTTCCCCGTAACTCCAGGTATTTGCCCTCCTAGTCCCCCTGACACTAAGGGGCAATTTAGCATGGCCAATCAACCTCATCCTAACCTAATCTTTGGGGTGTGGGAGAGTACCCGGAGGAAACCCACGCAGACCAAAATTCTACTACCCTGCCCACCACGAGAATCGGAGCATGCAGGGGGTGGACAATGGGTAGGTCCTTTGACCTCGGGTGGGATTTTGCGGCTTTGGGATGAATGAAGCTGTAAAATCCCACCCGGAGAAAGTGTGCAAACAGACAGTGACCCGAGACCGGAATTGATCCCGGGTTGCGGCGCTGTGAGGCAGCAGTGCTAACCACTGTGCCACCACGCCACGTGATTATCTTATCTCAATGTTGATTATTTGTTGACCTTTTTTAGATCACTTTCAGTTGACAGATATGTTAATTGCAATGCATTTTCTTTTGGTTGTCTTGAATAAGTTGCATTGCCTTTCATCAGTATTTTCTGCAACATTGTAAGGCTTTAGATTAGCTGATAGGTTCACGGTATTTTGCCAAGTAATATACACAGCGCAAATCAACAACATTAGGCAAGCAAACTGTAATTTACTGGTGAAATCATCAGCTAATAACACCTCACCCTGTCTGTGTTCTTCATGGTTACAAAGTTCAGGCTATTTAAAATAATGCAGTTGTATTGCGGATTCAGTGAGTATCTCACAGAGTTGACTGCATTCAGAACTGAATTTTGACGGAAAATAATGGACTTATTTTATGGGTGGAAGAGGGTGGGAGGAATGGATTATGAGGTTCAGTCAGGAGCTGTGACTTACAAAATATTCTGAATTTGCAGCCTTTGGAGGATCTCAAAAATATCTTTTTAATCATGTGTTTATTTTATATTATACAGTCCAGTAACTTGATGGGCGGAATTCACCTGTCCCACACGCCACGGGAATCGTAGTGGGCGGGACACGGACCATGCAAAGGTCGGTTGACCTTGGGTAGGATTTTCCGGTCACGGGGAGAGCGTGGCCAGAAAAGATGATTCTGGTATGTTACCTTCACAAGTAAGTATAATTGGTGATGAACTTGATCACCTTTGACCAACTCGTAAGCAAATTAAGGCAGGGTGAGGTTTGCCGACGGTTAATGAAGATCCCAATGGATGAACATGGTTTTTGGCGTGAAAATGCGAGGAACTAATAATATTATGTTATAGATAAAGAAAGCACATCCACACATGCAGGAGACATATTAGAACAATTAGTCCTTCTTAATGAAAAATTACTGGTGCTTGAAACAGCAAAGGGATTTAATGTAAGAATGGATATGCTGCAGTGTTCGTCTCAAAGTGGGGATGAAAAGAATATTGTAGGTTGGTTGAGGAACATTTAAATCCATTAAATAATTGTAAAAATTAAAATTTGTCATAGGGTGGCAAAATTCATGACTAATGCCACCATTTTCACCATTGCCAAGCCCGCATGCCAGGCAAAATTCTCCGGCCTCCCAGCCACGTGTTTCCCGCTGGTGGGAGGTGGCGCGTTGTTTGGTTGTGACGGGATTCTCTGGTCCCACCGCTGTCAATGGGAATTCCCGTTGATGTCACTCCACGCCGGCGGGAAACCCTCCGGCGGGGCTGTGCTGCCGGCGGGACCGGAGAACCCCGCCAGCGTGAATGGTCGGAGAATTCCGGCTGACATTTTGTTACCCATTTCCTAGTGCTCCAAGTTACTCGAGTGAATACCATCAATGGTGAGGCATTGCCAACTGAGATTAAGATTAGGAATAAGCTTGGAAAGAAGGAAACATCAGTTGGGAGTTCACCACTTAGGGGCATTTGTAGTGAGCAAGGATTGTAAAATAACTAAGTATGAACTACAACCCTACAATTATGACCATAAAAGGTTCTAGATTGATCATATTCATGTGGACAGCTTTGTTTTGTCTGGGTTTGCTGCAGTTCAATAGATGAGTTGCATTTCATTTACTTCCAAGTGGATACCCTGAAGGCAAAGTGGAATGACTGTTCATTTATTGAGCAATACATGGTCACAGAGCTGAGCATAGACTTGTCAGTGGCTAGATAGAGCTCTTTAAGCCCGCTTTCAAGTTTAGTCAGTGGACACACCTCAACAATCTCATTGTTTGGACTCCATCACAGCTGCAGTCTGGATGATCTTGGCAGCCTCACTGATGTTGGATGGTTGCGGAGACCTTGGCATGTTGAGAAACAATTTAAAATAGGCCCCTATCACAATGTTGCTCAGGACCGGGGGCCTGAGAGCTGAACTGTTTGAAGAGTACCTACGATGCATTGTTGAGTTGAGTTACAATGGATAAGTGTGGTTTTGGCAGACTGGTACCATTCTGGTGAGCAGTAGCCCAAGATTGAGTATGTAATGGTAAGGATGTAGGGTCTTGGCCTGATCCCCAGGAGGTCATAGAACATCATAGAATCCTACAGTGCAGAAGGAGGTCATTCGGCCCATCGAGTCTGCACCGACCACAATCCCATCCAGGCTCTATCCCCATAACCCTGTGCATTTATCCTAACTAGTCTCTCTGACAATAAGGGACAATTCAGCATGGCCAATCCACCTAACCAGCACATCTTTGGACTGTGGGAGGAAACCGGAGCACCCGGAGGAAACCCATGCAGACACGGGGAGAACATGCAAACTCCACACAGACAGTGACCCAAGCCTGGAATCAAACCTGGGTCCGTAGCGCTGTGAGGCAGCAGTGCTAACCACTGTTCCACCGTGCCGCCCAGGTACCAGCCAATTTACTGAAGTGGCTGACAGGTTTTAGTTTTTCCTCAACAGCTTTGATGAGGTGCAGGGAAACGCTAATATTTGCTTACATTGGACATGCAGTGAGCTGACCAACCATTCTGTGTGCTCGAACATGTGACTAAGCCTCACTTAAATTGAATGGGAGAGTTGTCAGAGCTAACTGGGGAGTCTAGAGCTAGGGAACATAGCCAAAAAGTATAACCCGGCCTTTTAGGAGTAAAGTTAGGAACCACTTGTATGTATAGAAAGTTGTAGAAATTTATGGCCTAGATTTTCAGTGGGCAAGACTCGGATGCAGAAGACCTGCCCCTGCAGTAGAGGAAAGAGGGCTTGGTGCGATTCATACATGACGGAAACCCAAGCTCGGCAAGGCCATTTGATTTCAGTGCTGCACAAACAGGCTCTACTTTGACGGTTGCAAGTGCCTTAATCCGCCATGTAGGAGTCATAGGGCACGATCTTCATGCCAGGCTCCTTCTGCAGCGAAGTCAGAGAATTTGGCGCCCAGCCAAACCTCCATTCACTGCAGCGGGATGGGAAAATCCCACCAGCGTGAACGGCCATTACATTCCGGCCATAAACTTGTGGAGTCGATGTAAATGTTCTTGAAGGGTGGATAAGGTCTGTATAACTATCATGATGTGATGTTATTTAAAACCCCAACCCTTTTAAAGGAAAAACAAACAGGCCGCAAGTGTCTGTGAGGGTTCAAAAAAGCTCTGTTATAGCAGTTTCAAAAGCGGTTTGTTGACATTTCACCATGGGTTCTTTATGATTGTGTAGTTGAGATCCAAAAGCGACAATTATTTCAGTGGGGTTTGATTGACTACTTAAAGAGATGATTAAAGGATTAACTTTGTTGTGGTGTATGAACAGAACTTTGCTTTTATACAAGATTAACCACTTGTGACTAGAGGTTTGAATGCGTTTTAAAGATTTTTTTATATACGGTGAAGGCTGTATTGGATTTCTAAAACTTGGATTGGATTTTACATGCCCCAGCTGTCGTGTTTCCACCTGGGGGAACACACAAAATAGGGTGGTTGCCAATCCTAGCATCTTCCCACTCAACCATGAGCTAACCCGCTTAATTGAGCTTGTTAACAAGCCAATTGACCCTGATGCTCCCAATGCCATACTGTGGTTGGAATGGGTGCTTAGGTGGGAGTGGGAAGACCATTTTTTAAAAAAAATCTTTTAAAAGGGCATGAAGGAGAGGGGTTAATGGCAGCTCTAATGAAGGATCATTCTGACTCAAAACATTGGCTCTATTCTTTCTCCACAGATGTTGTCAGACCTGCTGAGTTTTTCCAGCATTTTCTATTTTTGTGTGTGAAGGGGGGGGATACTATCTTCAGTGGGTGTCCTTTGCACAGCTGGTTGCAGTCCCCTTAAGACTGCGCTGCACTTTCTTCCTATGCACCTTCTCTATAAAATGCACCAGTTTAGGGAGGGTGCCTCCCTCTCTAAGCTGCACAAATCCTACCCACCCAATATCCTGGACTTTACCTGATCCAAAATCCATGGTTCTTCTTGCAGGTCTGGCAGTGCCTATTAATGCACATTGATGCTCCTGAGACTGCTGGAGCTGCGGGCCAATCTTATTGGCTGACTACTCCATATGGTGGATTTCCTCTCCAGTATGGGGCTGAAGTCCCACTAACTGCGCTATTAGCCTGCGTGCAGTATATTATGGCTGAAGGCAAGGTTGGTGTCCAGCTCGTTGACTCCATGCTGACTTTGTTTCCAGGTGTGGGGGGTGGGGAGGGGGTGGGCAATATTGTAATATGCTGCCTCTTTATCTTAACATGGCTCCTGCGATCTGCCCATAGTGGATACCTGGTAAGTTGGTATGAGGGTATATCGGGCCTGATGGGAGATGGGGGTGGATTGGAGGGATCAGGGAGTAAATCTCTGAGGAATGTTGTCTCAAATGCCTCACCTGCAATTGGAGAAGTAAGATGTTAGGAGAAATTGCGTTGGACTGCTGCCCATGGTGGGCAATTATTCAAAATAAACACTTCTATTAATTTCTGTTTAAAAGGTTTTCTTGGCACATTGGTGCCACTGGCAAAGATGCTTTTAGTAGCTTTTAGGAAGGGCTAGAAGGCATTTTGCAATTCAAGCTATACACCTCGGGAGCCAAGATCCAGCCCAGACACATCTTCTGCAAACGACAGTTGATGCTAGATCAAGTGTTATATTAACTCTGAGATTGATAGATTTTTATTAGCCAAAGGTATTAAAAGGGATATGAGGCAAAAGTGGGTATGTGGAGTTCTTTTTCCTCTTCTTAGACAGTCCCCCTGGATCAAGGATGCCTTGTTTCCACTCTGGATCAATGGGTCCTAAGACAGCTGCTAAGTTCAATGGATGATCTGCAGACTCTGCCACATGTGGGGCAGATGATGCTTGAAAGGTCAGGTAGATGAATTGTTTGAAGGTTTGTGATCTTCCTCCAATGCTCAACTTTTTTCTCTGCACATTGTTGACGATGTCTCTCGATGTATTTGGTGCCTTACTGGATGAGCCTTCTCCACTTTTGGCAGTAACAAGCCAGGATCTCCAATGAGTTTACGGGTGATGTTTTGAGGACTTCCCTAAAGTCTTTCCGCTGTCCCCCTGGGAGTCTCCTGCCGTAACCAAGCTCGGAGTAGAGTAGTTGCTTCAGGAGTCTGGAGTCAGGGATACGGACCACCTGTCCGGTTCAGCGGAACTGGTTTTGGGGGATTCACACCTTGATGGGAATTTGGCTCAGTCACCTTTCTTGCCACCAGATTTGAAGGACCTTGTTGGTGATACTTCTCCAAAGCATTCAGGTGCCTGCTGTAGACTGCTCAAGTCTGCAAAGTGTTTAAGAACATTGGAAACACTGCTGTTTGGTAAACCATGACCTGAGGCTTGAATTTGAGAGCCTGGTCCTCAAATGGTCTTTTGCTCAGTTGACCAAAGATTGGAGGCAATGAAGAATTTTGCTGATAATATCTACCTTCATCAGGAGGAGGCTCGCAAGATCTGGAAAATGGTTCGTGTTTTCCAGAATCTCACTGCTGATCTTTATCAATGAGTGGAGATGTTGGGGGGAATTTTCCCGTCCGCCATGGGAATTGTGGCAGGCTGGGGCAGACCATGCAAAGGTCCATTGACCTCGGGCGGGGTTTTCCAATTTTGGGTAGAGCGCAGCCGGAAAATCCCACCCGTTCTCCTGTGGGAAGTGGTTGGATGAGGCCTTTGTTTTCCAGGTGTTATTTGAGAGGTCCATTTTCCCATATACTTCACAGAGGGGGTGAACAATGATTAGAAGCTCAGTTTCTAGATAGGTGCACTCATGAGTGTCATCTGCACATTGAAACTCTATGGTGGCTTTGGATCCAACATTTTCCCACCTGTTCTGTAGCTTATCTGTTCTGTAGCTTCTCTCCATGCCTGTTGATAATTTGTTGGTGGCAAGGTGCAGCACAGTATTGCAATAAGGGAAATGGCGAAAAGAGTTGACGCAATAACATAGCCCTGTTTGACCGCAGTTTTCAGTGAGAAAGGGTTTGTGGTGGTTTTTTTCAGTTCAAAGCTTGCATCTCATTGTGGAGTGGGTGGATAATGCTAACATATTTCTGAGGGCTGACAAATTTATATGTAGTTAGGTCACAGATCAACCACAATCTCATTGAATAGCAGAAGGCACTTGAGGGGCTAAAGGGCCAACTCCTGTTTCTATGTTCTGAATGTTTTTAGTACAGTGGGAGATATGGCAACATATAGACTGATATTGGTCTGCAGCAGCACATTAATAAGAAGGGCTCAAATGATCAGAGGAACAATGAAACAGCAGATAGAAGTGACAGAAACATGTGACGAGCACACTGAGCAGCAAAAAGTTAACTTAACAAGATTTTTATGCTTAAAATTCCTAAAACAAGGGGAAAAATAGACGTTACCGGACTTGCTTCCAAATTGAACTGACTGCTGTTCATGATCCCTTTAAACCTCCTTATAATAACTCAATGAGTCAGCTATAAAGGAACAGTGCTTTATTGCACAAAACAAAATAAAGCAAAATCACAAGCCTGTGGTGAACACAACAAGTCCCTACCGGGACTGAGCAATATTGGACCCACTCAGGGTCTTGCTTTATACAGGGCTCGGTATATGAGCTCCACCTGGTTGGTTAATTAGCAATCACCAGGTAGCTCGTATTCAACAAATCCTACAGGGAGGTTAATCAGTGATTCCCCATGCAAGTCCTGGGGGTTTTCACACTCCTGACTTAAACAATCCATAATTTGTGGCAGATTGACGCAGCATTGGCGACAGTACTTTTTGATCCTCAATGCATCATCTGGCCCCAAAACCAATTTACTAATGAATGTTCAGAAGGTGTTTTAAAATTCCCAAAAGGCTACTGCCACTTCAAGAGGGTAAACAGGCTAATAGGGAGACACATTCTGCTGCCATAAACCTCTACTCAATCAGGATATTTCTCAAAATAGGTTTCCTGCTCTCTGAACTCCATCAGTAACATTTCAATTGTGTTGTGAACTGCTTCCCCAAACATATAAGAACAGTCATGTATTCCGCTGACTGGATCTGAATCCACTCAGTCCAGTCAGATCAAATGTTCCCTTTCTCTTAAAGCAAATTTGGAAATCTATCCCATTTTGCAGAAGACCACAAGCCACACAGCATGGTGGCACAGTGGTTAGCACTGCTGCCTGAAGCGCCAGGGATCCAGGTTCTATTCTGGCCTTGGGACTCTGTGTAGAGTTTGCACATTCTCTCCGTGTCTGCGTGGGTTTCCTCCGGGTGCTCCGGTTTCCTCCCACACCCCAAAGATGTATGGGTCACATGGATTGGCCATGGTAAATTGTCCTGTGGTGTCCCAAGATGGGTAGGTTAGGGGAATTAGTGGGGTTACAGAGATATGGCTGGGGTGGGTCTGGGTAAGGTGCCCTGTTGGAGAGTCAGTGCAGACTTGATGGGTCGAATGGCCTCCTTCTGTATGATAGGGATTCTATAAATTTTAAAATGTATTTATTAGTCACAAGTAGGCTTATATTAACACTACAATGAAGTTACTGTGAAAATCCCCTGGTTGCCACACTCCAGTGCCTGTTCGGGTACACTGAGGGAGAATTAAGCATGGCGAATGCACCTAACCAGTACATCGTTCGGACTGTGGGAGGAAATTGGAGCACCTGGAGGAAACCCATGCAGATATGGGGAGAATGTGCAGACTCCACACAGACAGTGATCCAAGCCGGGAATCGAACCCGGGTCCCTGGCACTGCGAGGCAGCAGTGCTAACCAAATACCAGATAACAATCACACTCTGACAGATCACAAGTTGCCTCGGTGAGGGATGAAAACTTCATGATGCAGAAAAGTGTTCAATTCCTCCCAATTAGGTCACTGATATCTCTCACAATTAATGAGATAAATTTTACTGTCACCACCTGGCCATTAATCTAGTAGAATAGATTGTCTGCCAATGTAGAATCCATCCAATTTTCATCTCATCGCAATCAATAGGATGAGGAATAAGTGGGTTTTACTTTAGTGAGTTTGAACAAACAAGACACAGATGCGAAGAATAAGAAGGAAACAAAAAGGATAAAGAGGGAGGAAGGAAATTCTGAAGAGAATAAACAGGAACTTCATAGGAGGCATTTCTATTGAGTCCCGAAAACATTTATTTTTCAGATTGTGAGGAAAGAATCTGTCCCCTCTTCAACAGAATTGTATGTTCCAACAACCCAAAAAGGCTTGCCTGTTGTAGCTGCTGGTCCATGAAGGTGGCATGATTCGACTAATGATAAACATACTGCAGGTATTTAGTTTTTTCGTCGGCAACGCAAAATGTGTTCATAGCGAATTTATGAAATACGCTCAATTTTCTCCGCACTGGCCTTTTCATGTGGTTAATAGGGACCGAGGGGAAGTGGTGCTGGGATCGGTGTGTGCGAATCACACACAGGATGTCATCCTTAGGCACTCCTTTAAGGCCCGAAATAGCAGAGCGCGCAACCACATTTCGAGGCCCCGGGTGTCATATTTTCAAAGGTTGATAGCACCAAACTATTGGTTTGGTTTTCAAGCTGCATAGCTATCAACCACATGGCATTATTGAGGGAAAGGTCTCCACAGGAGAGCACCAACCTTCACTAAAAGAAGTGACTGCCTCATTGTTCAGCCATTG
The DNA here is from genome assembly GCF_964213995.1 of Mustelus asterias. Classification (NCBI taxonomy): domain Eukaryota; kingdom Metazoa; phylum Chordata; class Chondrichthyes; order Carcharhiniformes; family Triakidae; genus Mustelus; species Mustelus asterias. The sequence goes on along the minus strand of NC_135823.1, from coordinate 42,737,600 downwards.
TATTGAAAAGATGGGGGTTTTTTTTGGGAAGAAATCATTGCCCTTCTGGCACGACAATGTGTTTTCGTCACACACTTCTCATCTCCTCCTGTGAACGGCGGCGGGACTTGTGGACTGTAAGCAGGAAGGTTGAAAATCTATCCCACTATTTTACGGTGCAGTTCCTGTCTCTAGTTCCTCAGGATTATTCTGCTTTGTTTCATTGTCTTTGCCCTCATAGAATTGAAGAAAAAGCCATTCTCAAAATTGCTATTTAGTGAATTTTCACATCCTGTACAAGTGGCATGTACAAGAATTGGCGTGTGTGTCTCTGCCCTCATCCACCTCCACCCCGCAAAAACTCCCAGTCTCATGGCAGAAAGCAAAGTTACATTTCTGGCTCTGGATCTGCTCACACGAAACGCAAAGTGATTGAAGTCATACTTAAATTCCCGACCTCGGGTTCCCATTCAAACAAGCAAGAAAGAGACTGGTAAATTGCAGTGGGCTGGTTCTGTATTGACATTACCCACACACAATAGCACATTACAAGACAGTGGAATCATTGACAGCTCTGTTGGTGGTCAAAATGTTCCTTTGCTGCAAAGGAGTAACTAACGAAAAGGATTAATTATCTTTGCTGTGCTTTTGTACTTCGTTTGACAGGATGCTGCAATCCTCTCTAGGTTAAATGTATTTTTAAACCCGCGTTAAATCTTGAGTTATCGGTACAGCTGTTTTTTGTTATATTTTGATAAAAGGTACAGAGAACGCAATTAATTTGTTTATTAATTATCCTTCCAGTACCCTTGCCTTTCCTTATCTCAAGGAAGCAACTGCAGCATTCCTGCAAATCCAAAATCATCAGCCTGGTTCTTGACCTCATCTCTTAAATAACATTGCACGGAAAGGCTGTAATAAAAGGTCTCTATTCTGATCAAATTAGACTGAGACAGATCAATACGGTTTTCGTGGCACTCGGCAAGCTCTCAGCAAACTGTTGCAGAGTACAGTAAAGAGCAGATGGTGTAATACGTGTTGTTCAGCAAGGAGATTTTCCTTTACCGAATCTGTCACTTCCCATTTCTAGTAACAAACTGCTGAGTGGGAGCTCATCACTGGGCAAATATTGCTGTTCTGCTGAGTACGAAGGGGTGGGCGAAGGAGAGAGCACATGAAGGACAAGGTCTGAAGTGCCTTGCAAATCTGCACTGGAATTCCACATTGCTGGCTTCAATCCAAGCTGCCATTGTCCGGCCCAAAATGCAAGGAAGATAAAGGGGAACCATACTTTAAGTTTATTTATTAGAGTCACAAGGAGGTTTACATTAACACTGCAATGAAATTGCTGTGAAAATCCCCTAGTCGTCCCACTCCGGCATCTGTTCGGCTACATTGAGGAAGAATTTAGCACGGCCGATGCACCTAACCAAGACAGCTTTCAGACTGTGGGAGGAAACCCACACAGACAAAAGGAGAACGTGCAAACTCTGCACAGACATTGACCCAAGATAGAACATAGAACATAGAACATTACAGCGCAGTACAGGCCCTTCAGCCCTTGATGTTGCGCTGACCAGTGAAACCAATCTAAAGCCCATCTAACCTACACTATTCCAATATCATCCATATGTTTATCCAATGACCATTTAAATGCCCTTAATGTTGGCGAGTCCACTACTGATGCAGGCAGGGCATTCCATGCCCTTACTACTCTCTGAGTAAAGAACCTACCTCTGACATCTGTCCTATATCTATCACCCCTCAATTTAAAGCTATGTCCCCTCGTGGTAGCCATCACGATTCGAGGAAAAAGGCTTTCACTGTCCACCCTATCTAATCCTCTGATCATCTTGTATGCCTCAATTAAGTCACCTCTTAACCTTCTTCTCTCTAACGAAAACAGTCTCAAGTCCCTCAGCCTTTCCTCATAAGACCTTCCCATCATACCAGGCAACATCCTGGTAAATCTCCTCTGCACCCTTTCCAATGCTTCCACTTCCTTCCTATAATGCAGTGACCAGAACTATACGTAATACTCCAAGTGCGGCCGCACCAGAGTTTTGTACAGCTGCAACATGACCTCATGGCTCCAAAACTCGATCCCTCTACCAATAAAAGCTCACACACCGTACGCCTTCTTAATAACCCTATCAACCTGGGTGCCAACTTTCAGGGATCTATGCACATGGACACCAACATTTCTCTGCTCATCCACACTACCAAGTATATCTTACCATTAGCCCAGTACTCTGTATTCCTGTTATGCCTTCCAAAGTGAATCACCTCACACTTTTCCACATTAAACTCCATTTGCCACCTCTCAGCCCAGCTCTGCAGCTTATCTATGTCCCTCTGTAACCTGCAACATCCTTCCGCACTGTCTATAACTCCACCGACTTTAGTGTCATCTGCAAATTTACTAACCCATCCTTCTACGCCCTCACCCAGGTCATTTATAAAAATGACAAACAGCAGTGGCCCCAAAACAGATCCTTGCGGTACACCACTAGTAACTCAACTCCAGGATGAACATTTCCCATCAACCACCACCCTCTGTCTTCTTACAGCTCGCCAATTTCTGATCCAAACCGCTAAATCACTCTCAATCCCATGCCTCCGTATCTTCTGCAATAGCTTACCGTGGGGAACCTTATCAAACGCTTTACTGAAATCCATATACACCACATCAACTGCTTTACCCTTATCCACCTCTTTGGTCACCTTCTCAAAGAATTCTAAGGTTTGTGAGGCACGACCTACCCTTCACAAAACCGTGTTGACTATCCCTAATCAAATTATTCCTTTCGAGATGATTATAAATCCTATCTCTTATAATCCTTTCCAATACTTTGCCCACAACAGAAGTAAGGCTCACTGGTCTATAATTACCAGGGTTGACTCTACTCCCCTTCTTGAACAAGGGATGGGAATCGAACCCCGGTCCCTTGCTCTGAGAGACAGCAGTGCTAACCACTGTGCCACCATGCCGCCCCACTGTCCAAAAGTCCTGCATGCAGCCTGCAGCTTTATCGCCAGAGGTTGAATGGACAACATTACAGAACTTTAACAGTGCAGAAGGAGGCTATTTGGCCCATTGTGTTTGCATCAGCTCTCCAAATGAGTATTACAACTTAGTGCCACTCTCCTGCCCTTTCCTCATAATCATCCAATGCCCTCTTGAGTGCCTCAATCGAGTTACCTCCACCACACTCCCAGGCAGTGCAGATTCCAAACCCTTAACCACTCGCTGTGTGAAAAAGGTTTTTTCTCACATTGCATTTCTTTCTTTTGCCGTTCACTTGAAACTGTGGCCCTCTCTTTCTCCATCCTTTTACAAGTGGGAACAGTTTCTCCCTATCCACCCTGAACAGCCCCGTCATGATTGACCAAAAAAAAGCCAAAAGCTGAATAACCACAGAGAAAGGTGTGAAAAGAGATTACATCAGAACGTTGCTCAACATGCCATGTTGATGACTGAGCCATTAATAAAGCACGGCACTTTGAAGTATTCTCATCCTCTCTCACATGAATTTCATGATGTGAAATATACTCCCCTGTTCATTGTGACTCTTAGCAAGGGAACTCTTGCCTGTTGTTTCACTGGCACCAAATAGAAAGAATTTGCTATGGTTCTTCAATTATTAGAACATAGAGTCATCGAGGTTTACAGCATGGAAACAGGCCCTTCGGCCCAACTTGCCCATGCTGTCTTTTTATTTTAAAACCCCTAAGCTAATCCCAATTGCCTGCATTTGGCCCATATCCCTCTATACCCATCGTACCCATGTAACTATCTAAATGCTTTTTAAAAGATCAAATTGTACCCGCCTCTACTACTACCTCTGGCAGCTTGTTCCACACACTCACCACCCTCTGTGTGAAAAAATTGCCCCTCTGGACACTTTTGTATCTCTCCCCTCCCTCCTTAACATGAACATGAAAATAATTTTTACTATGCTTATATTATTACATTGCAGAGATCCCCATTTTCCATGATAAATATTGCCTCTTCCACCTACATTCAGGGATGTCAGTCCAGGAATTCAACTGGAAACGAAGGCCATCCCAGCAACCTCTGCATACTGAAACTGCCCTATTCTCAACATGAGTTTCTGCACAGACTCAAACGGAATTTGAGAAGCATATCAGGCTGGCGGGGAAAATAATGAGTTAATAGGTTTCCAGGGTTTCCCAGGAAACAAAAGTCCCAAAGGTCAACGCGCCCTCTCACTTTCATCTTTCCATCTACACTACAACCTTTGGAGCACAGTCACCCCGGATAGTGTAACAATAACACATTTGAACCTACTAATTGAAGGCCGAAGGAGAATATTTTCGGTGCAAGTTACCCAATCCATTTGTGATATTAATTATTAAAACTAAAGGCCAAGTTATTTCCTGCCCAGTGTGAAATTTCCTGTGGGAAACGGTGTTGTGTTATTTGCTGCAGTTCTGACTCACTGCTCTCTTAGGGCGTGGTCTTCACACATGTTGGACTGGCTTTACTCATTTGCACAGAAGCCGATGCTTCTCTTGGATTCTTGGTTCTTTACACAGGTGTCGTTAACCCAAAGGAACTGGCTTTCAGGAAATTACTTGAACCATTCGAGAATGTGCGTCATTTGCCCTCACAATATACATGAGCCAAGTGAAACCAGGTGAGATTGGGGCTAATGATTGGGATAGACTTGATTTTGGGAATGGGAATCCTGATGGACAATTAGCCTGGATAAATTCAAGCAGGCAGATCACAAACATTGTGAGGCTTGCTCATCAACAAGATTGCAGCTAGCACCCCCACTGCAAAATGTTTCACTGATAGTCTGCAAGGCCAGTAAGAGTCCCAGGAACATGTGTGACCAGCATGATGTACAGCTAGCCTGCATCTTCTAAAGGCATCCTGCCCCCCTAAAGGGGAAGTGTACTCAGGATACAGCAGGAAGTGTGTCAGAAACTTTTTCAGAGAAGGAAAGAGACTACAAATGGAGTGATAGACAGAATGATAGGGACCTCAGCTTCCCTGATGTGGTGGTGATGGTCTTATTGCAAGAGACTCCCCAAGGAGGGAAGAGGTGATGTTTCCAGAGGAGGCCATGGAGCCCTCAAGGCATATCCTCCAAAGGAAATGGAAGCAGGTGGCCGCTGAATTTGGACCTGAGAACATGGCAAAAGTACGGGAAGAAGTTCAGTGACCTCACACGCGTGGTCAAGATCAGTAAGCATCCTCAAATGACTTCTTCTGCCCATCTCACCACCAGCCTCTCATGTTGCTCAATGTAACAAGCCCCAGCACTCACCCATCAGCAGCCAGGACTCATGGTTAACATTCAGATACTTCACTGTACCTTCACACCTACCACACGCAGTTTACACGTACTTCCAAATATTCAAGCATGGTAGACACACCACCCTAACACGTTCTAACAAGATTCATCCTTTACTCTCCCTTGCAGTTTAAGGACACAAAAAAACTCACCAAGCAACAGTGAGCTGGTAGGGAATAGGCACACCTGTATTTCCTGAGCTCTTTGAAGAAAACAGTGCATTATAGGGTTGGCAGTCACTGACGCTGTTGCATTGGATATCATTGTTCAGAGTGACAGCATGCCAAGGTTTCAGAAGATCTTTCCGAAGGATTCAGAAGACCATATGTGCCTTCTCCAATTCTACTTCACCCACATCCTGTTTGGTGACAGACTGTGGGAGCATGACCTCTCGTTTTCCACCCAACCTTTCTCCCCTTTCCCTCACTCTGACACTCCCCTTCTGCGTTATTGCTTTCAGAAACCCATGAATCCTGCCACCTGGCCAACCAGTGTAACCCTATCTTGAAGGAGGCAAGCAACTACATATGTCTGATAAAGAGGCAGTGCCATTTGATCCGACAATCGCAGCGAAAAACACTGAACTTCAAAGGGCAGTACGCAGTGGAGATCAGTACGCGGTGAGTCAGTGGGCATGAGTAGGCTGGAAGCAGGCAAGGGACAAAGCATAGCTCACATGGCAGCTCCCCCGAGAATGAGGTAACAGATGGATTCGACTGCAGAGATGAGCATCTTAAATGAGAAAAGCTTTATTATCTGAATGGCTATAGATTGAGAGAGGGGAATGTGCAACAAGTTCTGGGGGTCCGAGTACACCAGTCACTGAAAGGAAGTATGCAGGTGTAACAGATGGTGAAGAAGACTAATGGTATGTTGGCCTTCATAGCGAGAGGATTTGAGTACAGATGCAGGGATGTCTTGCTGAGACCACATCTGGAGTATTGTGTGCAGCTCTGTTCTCTTTATCTGAGGAAGGATGTTCTTGCTACAGAGGGAGTGCAGCGAAGGTTTACCAAGCTGGTTCCTGGGATTTATGGAAAGTAGTTGAGATCTTAGATGGAGGAAAACACAAGCCCTGACGATTTATCGGCCTTCAATCCCATCAGTTTCTCCAAAGCCATTTCCTTACTAATACTGATTTCCTTCAGTTCCTCCCTCTCACTAAACCCCATGTTTCCCAACATTTCTGGTTCATTATTTGTGTCCTTCTTTTTGAAGACAGAACCAAAGTACGTATTTGGTTGGTCAGCCATTTCTTTGGTTCCAATTATAAATTCCCCTGTTTCTGACTGTAAGGGACCTATATTTGTCTTCACCAATCTTCTTCTTTTCACATACCTTTGGACGTTTTTACACTTAGTTTTAATGTTCCCTGCAAGCTTACTCTCGTACTCTGTTTTCCCCTTCTTAATCTTTGTTTTCCATTGCTGAATTCCAAACTGCTCCCAATCCTCAAGTCTGCTGTTTTTTTTCTGGCCAATTTATATGCCTCTTCATTGGATCTAATTCTACCTCTAATTTTTCTTCTAAGACATGGTTTGGCCACCTTTCCCATTTTAATTTTGCGCCAGACAGGAATGAACAAGTGTGGAGATTCACACCTGTGCTCTTTGAATGTTTGCCATTGCCTATCCCTTTAAGTAACGTTCCCCAATCCATCATAGCCAACTCATGCCTCATACCATTGTAGTTGCCTTTATTAAGATTCAGGATCCTACTCTCAGAATCAACTACATCACTCTCCATCTTGATGAAGAATTCTATCCTATTAGGGTCACTCATCCCCAAGGGACCTCGCACAACTAGATTGCCAACGATTCATTTCTTATTACACAATACCCAGTCTAGGATGACTTGATCTCTAGTTGGTTCCTCAACATATTGGTCCAGAAAACCATTCCGTACACATTCCAGGAATTCCTCCTCTACAATATTGTGGCTAGTTTGATTTGCCCAATCTATATGCAGATTAAAGTCACCCATAATTACTGATGTGCCTTTATCACACACATTATCCAGAAACACAGCTAATATTCTGGGGATCTCGGTTCTATTCCCGCCATGGCAATTGGTGGAATTTGATTTCAATAAACATCTGGAATTAGGAGTCTACTAATGACCATAAAACCATTGTCGATTATCAGTAAAACCCACCTGGTTCACTAATGTCCTTTAGGGAAGGAAAGCTGTTGTCATTACCCAGACTAACCTACATGTGTCTTCAGAGCCACAGCAACGTGGTTGATTCTCAACTGCCCTCGGGCAAGTTGGGATGGGCAATAAATGCTGGCCAGTCAGTGATGCCCATGTCCCACAAATGAATAAGAAATATATATTTACACAACCCCCACTAACATTTTTTGCTCCTTGCTGTTCCTCAGCTCAGGATGCACAAAGGATGCCAGGATGGTGTGTGGCTTAGAGGGGAACTTGCAGGTGGTGGTGTCCCCATGCATCTGCTGCACTCAATCATTAAGCTGCAATTGCCCTTGCTACTGTACTTGGTATTGACTGGGAGATGAGCTGGGAGATGCATCTGTCATCACACGGGGTCCAGAGTTAGATCACTCAGTCTATCAGTGGCGTTTAACACAGCTACCTCATTACCATCATACTATGAGTTTCCTGTCCAATTAGTGGCTGCATACATGACAAGGACTCACATGACTCATTCACAAAGCCCAGCATTTAAAAGATCAATCCAAATCTGCACTGTGCTGGAGCTTGCAGAGAGGAAGAACTCTCAAGATAGAATCAGAACACTCACACGCTGCAATAACAGAAACACAAAATACTGTAGATGCTGGAAATCTGAATTCGGAGCACAAGGTGCTGGAAATACTCAGCAGGTCAGACAGCATCTATGGAGGGAGAAATAGAATTAATTTTCTGAATCAAACAATGGCCTCGGAAGAAGAGTTGTATTTGACTCAAATCTGATTTTCTCTCCAGACCTGCTGTGTATTTGCAGCACTCTGTATTTTTGTTCAAAAGCTTTGTCCCACTTTCATGATGCCTCCCTTGTGATAGAGGCAGTGAGGAGTCAGGAAGAGACATGCTAACCCCAGCAGTGAAAGGAAGAAACATGCTACTGAATCGAGAGACATGGCTGAAGGTGGCACAGCAGCAAGAACGGAGTACCACGCGCATGTTTTCAGTGCAGGAAGTGCTTTAAAGACATAAGCAAGTTAGGAAAGTGAGCACAGGGTGACATTAACTAAATCCTGCACACCACTCCACCCCCTGACTTTGCCTTCTCAAGCTTAATTCATCACATCACTCCTTGCCCACTCACTTTACACACACAGCCATCCTTCTCCATCTTTGCAATTTCTCACATCGTATCTACCCATCTGTCACTCCCACTCACCCTCAACCTGATGCAGGCCTCTCCCTTATAGTCACTCCAACCAAATGAGCTCCATACATCTGGTGAACCTATTTAGTTTTACCCCAGGAAGAGGGAGAGAAAAGGAAGATGATCCTTTACACACCTCCCAACTTAAAAGCACAGAGGCAGTGTGGGCGATCTTACCAAAACAATTCTCAGTGTCAAACGAACTTGAAAATGAAAAAGAAATCACACCAATCTTTTGGGCGAGTTCCCAGATGCCATCGTATGGCACTTAGAAAAAGAGAAGCAAAGTGTGATTCTCGCCAACAGGGGGAGAGGACAGAGTCTATTCATGCTTGAAAGCCAGCTGCTGACTGCTAGAGGGCACTATTGCGCCTGCAGCCCGATCTCCCACTGGACTGCGTACTCTTGTACACAGTGCAGTGGGAGATTGTCATTCACCAAAACCACTCCCCACTCCCGGACATCACATCCTCGATCCCCTGATCGGCCCCCAATAATGACACTCCCACCCCCCAATAGCTGCCCCCAATCGTGACTACCCCCTCCCTGATCACCACCCCGATCCTCCTCTGATCCATTGCCACCCCAGATTACCCCCTGGCCAATCATTGCCCTCAACTCCACCCCCCAGTCGAACGCCACCCCCGGCCGATCTCTGTCCCGGTGATGTCTGATGCAGAGTATGCAACCCCTAGGGAACTCCCAACTCCTTGCCTCCCCTTCAGGCTCTGCCATCTTAAGGCCCCACCCCTTTCAGGCCCTGTACTTCCACTTAAACTCCACCCCTCCCCGTAGGCCCCACTCCTTGGCAATGCCCAGTGCCTGGTGGGCACTGCCAGAGTGCCAGGTTGGCACTGCACAAGGGGTACTGCCTGCCCCAGACCATCTGGAGGGCCGCAATGGCCTCTGGACCCATCCGTTGGTGGGCACTATACGTGATCCTTGCTGGTGAGGACCTCCACCGGCGAGGCCATTAAGGCAAGTGAGCTCAGATATTGCATCCTGGGCTCACCAATAATATTAAAAAGAACAAATTAATTACTAATAAATTTGATTACACTGGCAGAACAGGGCCGGTAATATCGCGAGAGGTGAGAAATCAGGCATGAACCGGGGCAATTCAGCACAGCCAATCCACCTAATCTGCATATCTTTGGAGTGCTGGAGGAAACCAGAGCACTGGAGGAAAACACACGCAGACACAGGGAGAATATGCAAACTCCACACTGACAGTCACCCAAGATCGGAATTGAACCCAGGTCCCTGGAGCTGTGAGGCAGCAGTGCTAACCACTCTGCCACCACTCTGTCTGGGTTACGAGTATGTCAGTGTCCTAGGTTACGAGTGTGTCAATGTCCTAGGTTACGAGTGTGTCACTGTGCTGGGCTGTGAGTGTGTTACTGTAGTGGATTATGTCTGCGTTGGTACAGCGGATTTTGAATGTGCTGCTGTACCAGATTGTTATACTATATCAATACATTTTACACTGCTGTTCAAAAGGCATGTGATTTCTTAAAATGCTGCACATAGATGTTGGCAGCTCTCCAATGCCTCCCTCACATGACCATTTCTCATTTGTGAAGTGAGGCAAGGCGGTGAACATCAGCAGGCTATTCAATTGTGAAGCCTCTCAAAGTCGACCCCTCCTGCAAAGTGCAAGTGTGGGGATATTGGTTGGGGATTATGTCTCACTCCACGGACCTGCTGAGGTGAGTTACAACACCACAGCAGGCATCACAGCTCAGATCAGCTAATTTAGCACAGATCGGGGACTGAAGATGTGACCAGGCTGGTCAATGTGGAGTGGTACCAGTACTTTTAGGTATTTTCTGATTTTATTGAAGAATGAATCCTGAAGCAGACTAAAGCCAGGTACTTCTTGTGGATTTTATAGCCATTCTTAGCCGATTGGAACTTGATTTCAAATGATCTGATGACGCTTTGAAAATTCATACACATTTTCAACCATTTCACTAAAACCCTTCTAATGATTTGCAAAACAAGGAAACACAGCCCAAATTCAAAAAAAAAGGGCTGAACAAAGATATTATATTATGAAAATACAACATGCTTGAATTAATTGACCATGATGCTTTGAAATCAGTCCTTCTGCACTAGGCTTGTGCACTATACTTGTCCAGTTACATTTGTGCAACTAACAATGGCATAATGTGCTGAAAATGTCAGGGAAATAGTTATAGAAAGATAATTTTCAAAATTTCCTTGAGCAAAGAACACCAGAGTGTAAAGATCAAATGTCGCTACAGATTTTCCTATTATCATGGACTCAATTTAATTTTGCGGTTCCTTAATTTTAACACATTTTTGAGTTTTATCAACTCTTTCCACACTTTTAAATTTGTGGTTTGCCACTCAAAGGCCATATCAAAGCTTTGATACTGATGAAATTTTATGCTCTTCAAAATTCTAAGAAATGCCCAGTAGCCAAAGTAATTTCAGAACATCTCTCCTGTACTTAACCAGTGATGTTAATGCCTTAAATTCAATCCACTTTGATCAAGAAACAGCGGAAAAGAATCACACGTTTGCTAGCTAAACCTCAAACCTGTTCACTAATGGGAGACGGCCTGCTGAATTATTTATTTTAGATTAGCTGAAACACTTTAAAAACACCGCTGCATTAGTGTTGGTTAGCCACCAATTTGTTTGGCGTTAGATCCCAACCAATAAACAAAAGTAAATGTGGTGCAATTTTGTCATTTTTAACATGCAGTGCCAAATAACTGATTCGAATTAAACATACACTGATTTCCAACAAACACACAGTACTGGAAGAGGATTTAGTAAACTTGTTAATTCAACCCATTATTTCATCTCTTTTGGCTTTATCGGATGGTGTATTATAATTTAATTATCTCGTTCATTCCTCAATTCCTGTTTAAAATAAATTAAATCTCTGCTTCTGAATATGCTCTATACCCCCAGATTTGAATGCACACAGAATCAGTCACATGCAGAAGTCCATTATTCTCCTTCTTGAACATCTAAGTGCTGCTTTTCCTGCGCAGTACTCATTCAGGACAATTTGTTTTGACGGTATTATTGGGTGGCGAGCAGTCCTTAAAATTGAAGGTGTGAATAAGAGCAGACCCGTCACATTCGCATCCCCAACTGCTGCAAATCTGTGCCTTCTGCAGGAGATTATCATCCATTATGCAATGACGTGCCTTTCCTGAGACTTTTCTGCATTGACCAAATGTTGTAAAAAAAAGTGTGCAAAATCCAGCTGCATCATTGATGCCGATTATTTCCCTCTCAAGCTCTTGGTGTTCAAGAAGTAATTTGCATTTTATTGCAGTCACCGGCTTGGGGATGGGTCCCTGCTCCTGAATCAATCAAATTACATTGAAATTATTGGTCTGTTCAATTTATAGTTCTCAAACTGACCTGAAACTGACAATGTGATCACTGGAAAAAGGGCTATAGCAGCTTTAATGCAATAGCCCCGGGTATGTGAAACACATAAATAATATATACAATGCATCTTTTATTTCCTGACAGCCTGCTGTTGAAAAAACATAAAACCTCTTGATACGATAGCACCAGTCATGTGATATACTATAGCTGCAGGGCCAATATCACTAATCCCTCAAACTTGCATCAGTTACATGATACACTCAAGGCCAATATCACTATTAGTCCCAATATAATATCACCTGAATCAGCTGGACTCACTAGATGCCACATTAAGCTCTGGATCACAACTGCCAGGATTTACTTTACTCTGCTGACATTCCAGTGCAAGAACACTGCAATGCTCTTCAGAGGAGACATTAGGGCTGGATTTTGGCTGAGGAGGGAAGACCTTTTAAAATGGTGGGCAGAGCATGGACATGGAACTCCTAGCTCCATTTCCAACGGATCCAATTTTTGCTGGTGGGGAAAGGGGGAGCGGGTGTGAATCACACTGGAGGGAAACCCAAACTCAAAAGGGCCATTTAAACTCAAGGCTGATGTTATGACGACCACAAAGGCCATGGGAGATCATCAACAGATCTATCCACGGGTTTCGTGGAATACCAGATGCTTTATTGAGCGAGTGGAGGCTCGCCCAATGGGAAGCAGCCAACGGGGGTTTTTAAGTCTGTAACTTTACCCAAACCAGAGTCGTAGGTCCTGAGGTGAAGACTACTTACTGTAAGTTATAGGAGCGGCCTTTTCCTTTGGTTCACAATGAAGGGTGTGGATGATGGAAACCAGCGTGTGGCTGAATTACTACAGTTGAGTTCAAACAGGCCCCATTTTGTTGTTGCAAAGGCCTTAACCCAAAGTCTGAGAATCATGAGTTGATGAAAAAAGTGTAACTGTTCCTGAAGGATGGATCATGCCTGTATAGTTGTCATGATCTGAGGCTTTTATTTTATGCCCTGCTCTTTAAACGTCAAATAAAAATAGGCTGCAGCTGTCATGGAGAGTTAAAAATTCTCTCAGCTGGACTCCTTTGATTGACAGGCATAGGTTAGAAAACAAATAGCATCTGTTCCTGCAGTTTCAATAGAGCTCTTGGCTGACATTTCCTTAAGGCCAATCTTTAATTCATTGTGAATGTTTGGCTGAATTTCAAAAGCTACAATTATTTCAGCAGGGGGTTTTGAGTTTATAGTTTGATTGACAATTTAAAGAGACTATTAAAGGATTAGCTGTCTTTGATGTGGGGTCTGACTCAGAGTTTGTTTTAGTAAGAGATTAAACTCTTGAGCTGATTTAAAAGCTTTAAATGAGTTTTATGAATGGGAGTTCCTTTCACTATCAGGTGTGTAGGAGTGAGAGCTGTATTAGATTGTTAGAGCCTTTTTTCTTCATTTTCACCTGATTCCTGAGCTCTGCCTATGGTGGAGACAGCATGTGTGGCTATGGAGGTGGTATTGTGGGTATAGGGTATAGGTATAGCTTCCATGGGGGGGGGGGGGGGCGAGGGCATGAGAATTGGCATTGAGTTGGCAAAGAGAGTAATGCATTGCCATGTGGTTGGTTGGCTGGGGCGGGTGGTTGATGGGATGTGTGAGAACTGAGAGGATGAGAGCTAATGGGTTGAACAACTTCTAAAACAACTGAAACAAAGTCCCTAGGCAGGCATTCTAACAAGCGTAAACTGGGGCACTTGCCCATCCTCCTTGCCTCCTACACTCTGCTTCCAGGCAGCCCAATTCTATTCCATACCCACCTCCCCCACTCCAACTCCCAGAGTACTTTATAAAAGGGTGGGTTTGGTGAGTTGGGCAATCTGCCAATTCAAGCTTCCAGTCTTAAATATCAGATCTCTAAATGAGTTCTGGTGGATTTCATATCTATACTCAACGGGGAGCATGGGATTTCTCTGGTATTTTGGTTAACTTTATTCCCTTGGATTTCTCTCATTGCTGTTTATAACACATTGCTAAGCAGAATGGGCAAATAATAGTCCTTACACTCCAAAAGCACTTCACCATACTAAGTGCTGTGAGATCTTTTGATAATATTATAAGCTCAATATAAATATATAGAAATATATAATATATAATATAATCTATATAAATATATAGAAACAGAAACTAGAAGCAGGAGCAGGCCATTCGGCCCTTCGAGCCTACTCCGCCATTCATTTTGATCATGGCTGATCATCAAATTCAATATCCTAATCCCACGTTGCCCCCATATCCCTTGATCCCTTTAGCCCTTAGAGCTGTATCTAATTTCTTCTTGAACTCACATAACGTTTTGACCTCAACTACATTCTGTGGTAGTGAATTCCACACATTCACCACCCTCTGGGTGAAGACATTTCTCCTCACCTCAGTCTTAAAAGGTTTACTCCTTATCGAAACAATTACCCCCTCTCGAAACAAAACCAGCCTGTTTTTTAAAAAACAGCTCATTCCTTCATATTGCAAGTTCTCTGCACAGTGGCACGTCACACAGTCTTTCTCCAAAAAACAAAAATAGTCTGCCATTTATTATGAAGTTGGGCGGGAGGGTGAACTGTAACGAGGATGCAGAGATCCTTCAACATGATCTGGGCAGGTTGGGTGAGTGGGCTAATCAGTGGCAGATGCAGTATAATTTGGATAAGTGTGAGGTTATTCACTTTGGCAGCAAAAACAAGATGGGAGAGCATAGTGTGCAGCGGGACCTGGCTGTCCTTGTGTACCAGTCACTGAAGGTAAGCATGCAGGTGCAGCAGGCAGTAAAGAAGGCAAATGGCACATTGGCCTTCATCGCGAGAGGTTTCGAGTACAGGAACAGGGATGTGTTGTTGCAATTATACAGGGCCTTGATGACGCCACACCTAGAGTATTGTGTGCAGTTTTGGTCCCGTTTTCTGAGGAAGGATGTTCTTGCTCTCGAGGGAGTGCAGCGAAGGTTTACCAGGTTGATTCCGGGGATGGCAGGACTGATGTATGAGGAGAGATTGACTAGGTTAGGATTGTTTTCGCTGGATCTCGGATGAAAGAGGGGGGATCTCATAGAGACTTATAAAATTCTAACAGGTCTAGACAGGGTAGATGCAGGGAGGATGTTCCCGATGGTGGGGGAGTCCAGAACCAGGGGTCACAATCTGAGGATTCAGGATAGACGATTTAGGACGGAGGTGAGGAGACATTTCTTCACCCAAGGAGTAGTGAGCCTGTGGAATTCATTACCTACTTCATTACCAAGTAGTTGATGCCAAAACATTGAATGCATTCAAGAGTCGGCTGGATATAGCACTTGGGGCAAATGGGATCCAAGGTTATGGGGAAAAATGAGTTGGATGAACAGCCATGATCGTAATGAATGGCGGAGCAGGCTCGAAGGGCCAAATGCCCGCCTCTTGCTCCTATCTTCTATGTTTCTATGAAGGGCCAAATGCTTAATAGTAAACTTTTTCAAGTTCTCACCGACTGAAGAACGACTGCCTTACCACAATTATGGACTGTGAAATAAAGAAGGAAATAGATATATTTCTAATAAAAAAAGGGGATATGGGGAACAGGAAGAGAGGTGGATTTGAGGCCAGGGAGAGATCAGCCATGATCTGATTGAATGGCGGAGCAGGCTCAAAGGGCTGAACTTCTGCTCCTAATTCCTATGTTCCAATGTTCCTAACTCCTGCTCAGAATTCAGAAAATCGAGCTCATATATTCAATGTAGCAGGTCCTGCTGATATTTAAAAACTAATTTGTCTTTGTTCAAATGGCTTCGGGTGTTTTAAATGGCAAGAATAAATTCCAACTTCCTGACACATCAAAAGTCATTCTGTATTTTATATTTAGTATGCACTGCAAAATTCCGTCCATGAGGCAAAACACAAGATCAAGGTGTTTACTATTCTCATTGCTTCATCAGCTATGGCAAAATGGTAAGGGCGTTTAAAATGCATTTAAGTCATTGGCCGCTACCAAAAACTGAGATTAGCTTTATTCACCTGTTTGCAGGAAGAATTTTGCCATACTTACATAGTAGAAGTAAAGATTTTTATGGCAGGCTTATAAAATATAAACAAATAAATTAGTTTACAAAGTACATCAATCAAGTGCCTTAGGGGTGAGATTCTAATTTCTTCATATTAACCAGTAAAGATTTGGACAACATTGATAATAATATTATTAGCTGGGGAATATTCACAATTTTTGTTGCATTTTTTGAAAAGTCTAAAGCTTCTGTAAAACAACAGAGTCAAATGCATTCATTTTGAATTAATGATAAGATGAAACCATTAATTGTTTTCTCTTCCTCTAATGATGGTGACTCTTACTGGGGGTTAAGGCTCCACTGTGACTACCCCACACTCTGGTCCCTCTCCCTAGTGGTTGCTTCCCAAGCATGAAGTACGACAGGGAGTTTTGACAGCCTATTTGATTGTGAGTGATGCCCCAGCCCAGTGCCCGTCCTCACCGGAGATTCATACAGACATATTTGCCAGCAGTGAATAATGATGAGCTTTCAGTGAGGGCGGGGGGGGGGGCGGTGGCAGATTTTTGCTCCTTCCTTAGCTTAGCAGCCAAGGCCAGTCATAACCATACTACTATAGTTGCGACAACCTAACTCAGCACAGTGAGGCTCCTTGGTTCCGACAATTCAGTTCCGTCCAGGATACTAAATTTATCTACAGGACTGTCGGACAGCTGGGAGAAAAGTTTCTATGGTTATCAATACAGATTCTCAAAATCGATTCCCATAATAACAAATCAAAAAAAAAAACAACTGGCAAAGTGTTCTGGTGACAGCATTGCACTTGATGGACTGGCAGGCGGTTGGGTTCAGTGACGGTCACTCTTGATCGACAGCCGGGATGTAACCGAACGGGGAACAGTCAGGCTTTTGATTTGCAAGCAGTGAGTTTAAATCACAGAACAGATTGCAAATCAGAACTTTTTGTTCCGAGTACCCATCATTGTGTTTATGCTGACTGCAGCCTTCGCTTTATGTATGATCCTTACGGCTTTAACATGCAAAACATGAGAGACGACTGCAGGTTGACAAACACAACAAGCCATTTTACACACAACACCGCACCAAAAACATTTCTTTCATCAACCACGTAGCGTTTCCTTGTAATTTTTGGGAGGCTACTCCGATATTTTGCTGAAATGTTGATATTCGTCATTTTTCTTTCTTCTCTGAATCGAAGCATTAGGCTATAGCATCCACTGTTCTAATATCAATTTGGTAAGGCTTGTGCTGCTTCACTGAACTGTTACTGAAGGGTTTGCTGCTGATCAGAGCAAAGCTGCAGGCATATCAGGCAGCGCGGCTGTAACAGAATTTACATTAAGTTCAGACTGATAAAACCACATCACAGCAATGCTCAATCCACCATTGATTAGATTAACTTGATGACTGTGTGGCCTTTATGCTCACCATGCCTGAACACCCTACTCAAGTTCTGCCTCTCTCATCTGCCCTTAATTGTGAAACGAATCTAACATTACTTGGGTAATTCATTCTTAGCACAGTGTGGACATATAATTACTTCCATAAAGTGCCATCAAAGCAACGGCTCGTAATTACAGCAAGGGATGTTGGGATTATTCTTCACCTTGCGATCCTGCGAATGTCTATTAGGGATAATTCTATCATCTCCCAATACTATATATGTGGCAAACCACAGGAAGTGAGCAAAAATCTTCCTTAGTAGCTATGGCAACTGCCTGCTCTAAACATGCCACCTCATATGGGTATCAAATGGAACATTTCAGAAGTTGGAGATGTAAATACATTTCCAAACGAGGAGACTTGGGAGGGGGCAGAAAGAGTTGACGATTTTTATCGAGTACAGTGGAAAGGTCTACAAAGTCAGCTGAACTAGGTATTCCTTTTATTAGTTTCTTAGCAGTTTTGTGCCGTGTAGTCCTGGGGCCTATTTCCCTTTTGAAGTACGTTGATTTTGTGGTTAAGTTTATCATTAAAGCTTGTGGAGCGTGACTTTTCATGTAATAACAACTAGAACTGATGAATAGAAAAGGCAAAAAAAAATTTGCATTTATATAGTACTTTTTATGATCTCACGGTATCACAATTCATTTCACAGATGAAGATATACTTTGGAAATGTGATACAGAGAAACGTAGTAGCCAATGTACACACAGCAAGATTCGAAAAACAGCAATGGCATAAATGACCAGACAATTGGCTTTATCGGTGTAAGTTGAGGGATAAATTATCGCCAAGATGTCAAAAGAATGACGTTACAATTCCTCAAATGGGGGCAAGGGATGTTTATCTGAGAGTATCGATAGGATCTTGGTTTAATGTTAGCTGAAAGACAGCACCTCTACCAACACAGTACTGCACTGAAGTGCGGGCTTAAATTTGTGCTTAAGTACTGGCATGAACTTCAACCAATGACCGTTGATCCTGAGGCAAGATTACCATTGTTACATAGAAGCTAGAAGCAAGAGTAGGCCATTCAGCCCTTCGTGCCTGCTCCGCCATTCATTATGATCATGGCTGATCATTAAATTCAATATTCTGATCCCCATATCCCTTGATCCCTTTAGCCCCAAGAGCTATATCTAATTTCTTCTTGAATTCACACAATGTTTTTGTCTCAACTACTTTCGGTGGTAGTGAATTCCACAGATTCACCACTCTCTGGGTGAAGAAATTTCTCCTCACCTCAGTTCTAAAACGTTTACCCCTTATCCTCAAACTATGACCCCTAGTTCTTTCTGAATCTACCCTGTCTAATCCTATTAGAATTTTATAGGTTTCTATGAGGTCCCCTCTCACTCTTCTAAACTCCAGTTGCAAGAATTACTGAATATCAGCATTGTTGAACCAATGCTGATATTCAGTGAATGAATAATCAACTTTGGAACAGCCAGATCTTGCAATATTTGGTGAGACTATGCACAGTTCCACCCATTTTAGAGTGAATTACTTCATATCGTTGAATGAACCATCAAATCAAAATAAGTTGCCATCTTACATAGCTTTCCCTTGAAGTAAATGCACATTCTTTTCATTCTACTTGTTAAAAATCTTAATAACCAAAGATGTTAACCTAACACACTTATGAAGTTGCTGCATGGAAATTGCTTCTGTCATTCCTTCTCTATGAAAATGATCGAAAGTGCTCAGAAACTCTTGAGATAACCTCTAGGCAAAGCTTTAATTTAATTACTTGACTCATGCCTGCTTCATGAAATAAATAATTATAATAAATTAAACCTGAATGCGAGAGCACACCTTAAATAGATGCAATTAAACAACTCAATCTCTTTCACTGATGCCCAGCAGGGGTTGATGTTTATATACACTACATACTTTGCAGTTCATATCGCAGATTTATTACATAACAATTAGAGATAAGGAAGTTGTAGCCATGTTTTGTCCTCACCTATTTTCTGTTGCTTGCTGCATTAATCCTTGCCAAAAGTCTACTTCCTTGACTTTTTAGATTAATTAAATGCTGTGTTACATTGTTTTTTTTTGTTGCATCTCTGTTTTGCATCTTAGTACCTCTCCAAAGTACTGAAAGAGCTTGCCTAGACATTGGCAGCACCTGGTGGCATTTGAATAAAACTGCACTAATATGAACAGAAGAACAAAGCTCCTTAGTTTTTCTCACCTTACGCGAGCACATGGTCAGAAAGAAAAAAGATATCTGTAGTCTTGATTCGTCTCCTGGGCAGCTAACATCTAGCTAAAAACGATTCTACACCGTATGAAAAGGTATCTTACAAGCTTATAGGATGTTTTATTTGATTCGTTAATTTGTTCAAGATTTCTGCTGCAGGTTGGAAAAACCTCACATTTAACCCAAAATGCCAACAGGGCAATTCCACAATTTGCGGACAAGGTGCCACTCTATGCGTAAGGTTTATGCTGAAATGTTTTACTCAATACAATTTATTTTGTGTAATCACAAAATGAAGACCCGGATTCTGCTTTCTGTTGATGAATACAAATCAGCTTTAATTTCGAGGTCACAAATTGGGTTGGGACGGTGGCACAGTGGTTAGCAGTGCTGCCTCACAGCGCCAGGGACACGGGTTCAATTCTGGCCTCGAGAGATTGTGAAAGTGGAATTTGCACGTTCTCCCCGTGTCTGCGTGGGTTTCCTCCGGGCGCTCTGGTTTCCTCCAACAATCCAAAGATGTGCGGGTTAGGTTGATTGGCCATGCTAAATTGACCCCGAGGGCAGGATTTTCCGACCGTACTCACCCCAACACCATAAAACCTTGCCTGAGGTCAACGGACCTTTGCACGGTTCTGTCCCTCCCGCTATGATTCCCGTGGTGGGCGGGATGGGAAAACTCCCCCCTTAGTGTCAGTGGGATTAGTAGGGTAAATACGTGGGTTTACGGGATAGGGCAGGGCCTGGGAGGGATTATTTTTGGTGCAGACTCGATGGGCTGAGTGGCCTCCTTCTACACCATTGGGATTCTATGATTCGATTCCATGATTCTGAATTAACCAGCAGATTGTGAGCTTCTGTCTGGGAGTAATTAGCCCAAGGTTTAAAACATTGAAAAATACACCTGTCCAAGTCACAGCTGACAGGTGTGCCACGGTGCAGGTCAAACATCTCACAACAGTGTGCCAACATTTTGTCTAAGAAATGGAAACCATAATGATACTGCTGGGATCTAAACACCGTCTCTGCGCCTCCATTACAACTAGTAAGAAGGCAAGGAAAGTGTCAGCATAAATTCTGCACCAGCAACATCACAACAGCTCATGAACATCATCAAGGACCTAAAATTTGCCCAGAAAATAATGTTTGGAATCTGATATGAACTGTGTGTGTGTTTTGTTTTCTTCCCTTGCTCGCAATGCTGGGCATGATTTGCAAGTATCAACATCACCAGAATTCAGTTACTATTCTAATATATCGAGTAGGTATTATTTACCAAAGTATGTTTTGCTGCAAAATCTATTGTAGAGGTAATATCTTGTGTAAGTGAAATGGATGAACTGAGTTGGCTCTGCTACAGCTCACTTGGTCAATTGGTAGCTCTTTTGCTTCCTAATGACTACAGTCAGGGAACAATAGTAGATTCTTCAGCAGAGCTGTCTGCTGTAATATCGCTTATTCAGGAGCTGAAGTGCAGATCTTTCAGCCGTTATCTATGGAAAACTGGACTTTTAAAATGAATTTCCCTCCTACCTTTTTCCCTTCCTTTCTCTAAATTAAATTGAACAAAGTTCCCAACCCAAGTGACAATGTAATGAATCATGCTATGAATGATTTAGTGGCACGCGATGTGCTTATGAAATCAGGCTGAATTTTAGGTAACAATGGAATTAATGTGAGGTGTTACCCACTATGATTTTGCCCACAGAATAACCATAACCCAAGGAGTTTTTCCTTCCATCAATGGTGTCTTTTGATTTTAATCTTTGCAAATTAGCACATTTGTAAAATAATAAATCAAAGACTAAAGGAATCCAATTAACCAATTGGCCTGGCCAATGTTCCTTCCTCAGTCGAACACCATTCAAATATAGTCCTACATTAATATACTGCTTGTGCAATCTGGCTGTGCACAAAATGACTGCACTTCAAAAATAAAACACTTGGACATGACATAAATCCCAAATTCCTCCTTTCTGATTATACAAATTTGCATGTCTGAAACTTAAAGATAAACCACGAGATAAATTATAAATGGTCCGTCAAATTTTCCACCCCGCGGAAATCGTCAAGGGCAGGGTGAAAAATTTGACAGACCATTTAAAGGTCCGTTGACCTCGGAAGGGAATTTCCGGTCTCAGGGCAGGAATGACTGGAAAATCCTGCCCGACATTTTGAAATTCATGTCTACAATGAGAAGTGTTCATTTTTTTATTACGCAACGCTCAGTTGAATCGGAGCCCTGACATTCTTGGAATTATCAGTCCTCCTGTTCCTATTTTTTGTGTTATGTTCTTACATTCTTAAATGTGGGCATCAGGAAAAGAGTTGGGGCCTAGTGAGATGATATCATCTACCTGAAGTCTCATCGGTGTTTCTTCCCTGTGTACAATCTGCTTTGACATGACCCTGACCAAGTGGGTTCCACTTCTCTTGTAAAGACCAAATTCGCCCCTGAAATGGCCATTGGGGAAAGCTACAAAATTAATAGCTGATGAAGTCCATTCAACTGACACAACTGCCCAACTTCCAATTTGGCAAGGTAGTGACATCCATAGAAACATAGAAGCTAAAAGCAGGAGTAGGCCATTCGGCCCTTTGAGCCTGTTCCGCCATTCATTTTGATTATGGCTGATCATTGAATTCAATATTCTGATTCCCCCCTTCCCCCCCTCCATATCCCTTTAGCCCTGATAGAAACATTCCACCCCTTCTCTCCTCTTGCTGAAACAGGTTTCCCCTAAGCAACAAGAATAGTTTAGAAATAACACAAAATGCAGAAACAAATCAGATCGAGAATTTTAGATGGCATCAGGGTGTACCTGTGAAGTGAGATGGTGCTTCCATCTCACTGATCCTTCCCAGGAGGAGCTCCCATGGATTTGGAAATGCTTCCAAATGCTAAATCTACATGCAGTTATTTAATGTTCAGCAATAACAAAGTTTTGGATTCCATATTCATTGCCTTTTCTTTGCAATAAAATCTCAATCGGAATGAAAAAGCATCTAAATAACGAGATGATTGTACGATCACTTCTGGGTGAACATTAAGATGACAATGTCCTGTGTTGATACAGTCACATGGGGAAGAGGCCAGCTTTTTATAGCGACAGTATATGAAGGATTTAGCATATTATGTGCCCCTGGCTGTCAAATTAGTAACATATGAAATAGGGTAATTAAGAGAAGAGGAGCGAGCGTACTTATCACTTTAAGCCACTTGTATTCAAATCATGCTGAGGAGTTTTTGAAGCAATAAAAGCTGTATTCTCCCAAAACACTTAGACCTCGAAGGAAGATGATTTTTTAAACGAGTTTTGCAAACCAAATGCAGATTTCTCTTTTTAAATCCAATGCAAGATGAACAGTGTGAGGGGGAGGGGGGGGGTGGTGTGTGGAAGGAAGCTTTGATGAGGTGTGCCTCGTGTTTAATCTTTTCCAAAGCAGCTGCTCCAGTTTAGAGTTCTGTGTCATTTACATTCAGTGACTTTGTTCAGCTCGTTCCAAGCTGGCAGGCCAACATATTAGAGAAATAAAATGCAGTTCTGCTACCTGACACTTCAATTCAGTTACTGCAGTAGCCAAGATCATCAACTCCCCTGCTTTTCCCACCCACACGTTGAAAGATCGCCTAAATATCACTGAACTGATTCAAGATCAGTTGCGCTGTTTTAATACCAGATTGCAGTGAACCTGTCCTGCAAACAGGGGGGAAAAAAAAACACTTTTAATTGACTGAACTGCCTGAGGAATGCCGAGAGTCAGTCACATAATCATGATCGGTTTGGAAAATGGTACTTTCGGTTCTATTGGGTTTCTTCCTTTCCCACCATCTCCCCGTTCCAGCAGCCAGTTATTTTTTTATTTGGGTTTGAGACTGAAACAGGAAACCCATCCCAAAAGCTTTGATCACCATGGGTGTGAAAACAACCATTTTTGCATAAACCTGTGAAATGTAACTTTGAATTTCGCCCCCTCTTCCAGTGATGTAGCTGAAAGTGTACTATTTTCTCCCATACCATTACGTGGTTTACAAAGAACAATACAGCACAGAAGCAGGCCCTTCAGCCCACTAAGCCTGCGGTGATACGCGGTTTCTATCCCTCTGTTTGCCTCCCGTTCACGCGTCTATCAAGATACACCTTGAACGTTGCTAATGTATCTGCTTCCACCACCTCCATGGCAGTGCCTTCCAGACACCCACCATCCTCTGTGTGAACTTCTTTCCCCGCATGTCTCCCCTAAACTTACCTCCTCTCACCTTAAACCAGTGCCCTCTTGTAGTCGACTCTTCCATCCTGGCAAAAAGCTCAGACTATCCACCCTATCTATGCTTCTCATAATTTTGTAGACTTCTATCAGGTTTCCCCTCAGCCTCCGTCTTTCCAGTGAAAACAATCCGAGTTTATCCAACCTCTCCTCATACCTATGGCCCTCCAGACTAGGCAACATCCTGGTAAACCTTCTTTGCACCCTCTCCAAAGCACCCACATCCTTCTGGTAGTTGTGGCGACCAGAACCGCACACAATATTCAAATGCAGCCTAACCAAATTTTTATACAGTTGTAACATAACTTGCCACCTTTTATATTTATGTTTGTAAGATTCCTGCTTGAATGTCTCTTTCCAAGGATGAAGAGTGCCAACTTACCTGGTCAGGCCTTATAGATTATCACTACTACATTGAGGATCTGGCGCGTGCTGTTTCCTATATCGTGCCCTACTTTTCGACCTTCGATTACCCTTTTGACTGGAACTGTGTGCATTACCCCAAAATTGACCGGGACAGGTTTTGTCGGGGACTTGGGGTGGTGGGGGGATTGGGGTGGCAGAGGGATTTTGCCATGTTGTGGAGTTATACAAAGCAAGATTTTCCCTCTACAAAATTCCCCACCTGGGAATCAAGATGATTGACAGATTTGTCCCTCTCTCAGGCTGGGAGCACTCTGGAACAGGGAAGGAAACGTAGTTGGGAGAGTTTAGAACTAGGGGGCAGAGTTTCAGAAAAAGGGAGACTCGATATAAGACAGAAATTAGGTAGAATTTCTTATCCCAGACGGTCATTAAACTTTGGAATTCTCTTCCCCTAAGAGTATTGGAGGCTTATTGAATAGATTCAAGGCTGAATTGAACACATGTTTGATCTACAAGGGAGACAAGGGGACAATCAGGACCTTAACTCCACTTTCCTGCTTGCCCACTAATATGGGCAGGTTGGAAAGTGGAGTTGAGGTCCTGGTTAGATCAGCCATGATCTTGCTGAATGGTGGAGCAGGCTTTATGGGCCAAGTGGCCTCCTCCTGCTCCTATTTCTTAGCTTCTCTTCTTGGTATGTCAGCACAGATCTGAGGGAATGCTGCCCTGTCAGAGGTGCTGCATTTCTGATGAGACGCTAAACTAAATATCCCTGCTCAGCTAGACATAAAAGATAAGCACCAGGAAGTACGACAGGAAGAACAGTAGGGTTTACTCTGTGTCCTGATCAACAATATTAATTAAATAAAGTGACTTGATCATTTGTTTAATTTCTTTTTGGACGATCATTCTAAGACTGACTGTTGTTCTTGCTTACATAAGAACAGCAACTTGCATGTTGTGCCTTTTACAGCAAATACCAACCAAATAATTAGCTGTGAAATGCTTTGGGGGGGGGGGGGGGGGGGGGGGCTAGGTTGTTATCGTATAAATGCAAGACTTTTTCCCCCAATAATCTTGGCCCCACATTCTGACCCATTTTCCTAAATACCTCTATGGTCCTATCTCATCCCCTCTGTCAAAAACTTTCTCAAATTTATTGGGCTGAATTTTCACCAAGTTGGGATGACTTGGGTGGCACAGTGGCACAGTGATTAGCACTGCTGCCTCACAGCACCAGGGACCCAGTTTCGATTCCCGGGCTTGGGTCACTGACTGTGCAGAGTTTGCATGTTCTCTCAATATCTGCGTGGGTTTCCTCCAGGTGCTCTGATTTCCTCCCACAGTCCAAAGACGTGCTGGTTCGGTGAATTGGCCATGCTAAATTCTCCCTCGGTGTACCCGAACAAGCGCCGGGGTGTGGTGACTGGGGGATTTTCACAGTAACTTCATTGCAGTGTGAATGTAAGCCTACTTGTGTCTAATAAATGAACTTTAAACTTGACTTTAACTTACTTGGAAGCCTGTTAATTGTGGCGGTGGATCCTGATTCTGGGAATCCCTGACCCCAATCCTGGACCTTCTGATTTTCAGGCACACCTTTCAAGGGTTCAAGTTGGTGTGGGTCGTTGTGAGCTTGCACCCTGCATTCCTCATCTATCCATTTTGAGGATATACATGTCCTAGTCCTCTGGAATTTTCCATGGTGTCGAACCAGCTTTTCAAAGAGATGTGGTTCACAGTGCCTCAGAGTGCCATGAACCGGAATCTGCATGAGGGGACCTTTGGAAAAATAAGCTCAAAAGTTCCTCCTCATGTCACTATGCAAACCTATGCCACCCAAACAACCCGCATGGCTCTTCATGCCTCTCAAGCCAAGGTATGCCCTCAAAAAAGCCCTCTGACCCCTTAATGCCCCCATGCCAGGGTTTCGCACTTCCATGCACATTCAACCACTTTACTCGGTATAGAGGCAATGAATCCTGTATTGACATTAAGATGTATAAAATAAACTTTAAGAAGCTATTAATTGATAACTTTCCATGTGCTTAATAGAAAACTCATTTTTAACTACAGTTCAATGAATGTATCAATTTTACAGATCCTTTAATGTATCAAAGCAGAAACTGCAAGTACTTGAAACCTCTTTATCTTGTGTAAATAAACATTGTGAAATTGACAGCATGGGTCAGAGAGCAAGAACTGTCAATCCAGCAGTGTTTTCACTAGGGTTCAGGTTTTTAAATAGAACAAAGGATTTCTGCGCTCCAACCAAGACTCATTATGTGTTCTCGGCTGAGAACCCAGAAATCCATTAGCCTGTTCACACATCTAAGCCCCAGAGAAAACATTGCTTGATTGACAGTTCTGGCTCACTGAGCTATGCTGTCAATTGCATAATGTTTATTTAAACAAGAAAGAAGATTCAAGTGCTTTCAGATTCTGTTACTGATGCTTTAAAGGATATGGATAATTGACACTTTTACTAGGCTGTGGTAAAAAGGAGTTTTTTTAAAAAGAAAGTGGAATGTTATCGATAAATGATTGTTTTTTAAAAAAGTTTTGTTGCTCATCCTATTTTCTTTACAGGATTCATTGCTTTTATAAAGTATATAGGGCAAATAGGCATGCAAGTGCCATAGCTTGGCATGGATGGCATAAGGGTTCATTGGAGATGGGTGGAATACATAAACTAGAAGCAGGAGTAGGCCATTTGGCCCCTTGAGCCTGCTCTGCCATTCAATAAGATCATGGCTGATCTTTTCGTGGACTCAGCTCCACTTACCCGCCCGCTCACCATAACCTTTAACTCCTTTACTGTTCAAAAATCTATTTATATTTACCTTAAAAACATTCAATGAGGTAGCCTCAACTGCTTCATTGGGCAGGGAATTCCACAGATTCACAGCCCTTTGGGTGAAGATGTTCCTCCTCAATTCTGTCCTAAATCTGCTCCCCCTTATTTTGAGGCTATGCCCCCTAGTTCTAGTTTCACTTGCCAGTGGAAACAACCTCCCTGCTTCTATCTTATCTATTCCCTTCCTAATTTTACACGTTTCCATAAGATCCCCTTTCTACCTTCCAATGAGTATAGTCCCAGTCTACTCAGTCTCTCCTCATAAGCCAACTTCTCAACTCCGGAATCAACCTAGTGTATCTCCTCTGCACCCCCTCCAGTGCCAGTATATCCTTTCTCAAGTAAGGAGACCAGAAGTGTACACAGTACTCCAGGTGTGGCCTTACCAGCACCTTGTACAGCTGCAACATAACCTCCCTGTTTTTAAACTCCATCCCTCTAGCAATGAAGGACAAAATTCCATTTGCCTTCTTAATTACCTGCTGCATCTGCAAACCAACTTTTTGTGATTCATGCACAAGGACACCCAGGTCTCTCTGCACAGCAGCATGCTGCAATCTTTTACCATATAAATAATAGTGCATTTTGCTGCTGTTCCTACCAAAATGGATGACTTCATACTTATCAACATTGTACTCCATCTGCCAGACCCTTGCCTACTCACTTAAACTATCTATATCCCTTTGCAGACGTTCAGTATCCTCTGCACACTTTGCTCTGCTACTCATCTTAGTGTCATCTGTAAACTTTGACACACTACACTTGGTCCTCAACTCCAAATCATCTATGTAAATTGTAAATAATTGCGGTCCCAACACTGATCCCTGAGGCACACCACCAGTCACTGATCGCCAACCAGAAAAACACCCATTTATCCCCATTCTTTGCTTTCTGTTACTTAACCAATCCTCTATCCATACTAATACATTACCCATAACACCGTGCACCTTTATCTTATGTAGCAGCCTTTGGTGCGGCACCTTGTCAAATGCCTTCTGGAAATCCAGATACACCACATCCACAGGTTCCCCATTGTCCACCCCATTCATCATGTCCTCAAAGAATTCCACTAAATTAGTTAAACATGACCTGCCTGCAATGAATCCATGCTGTGTCTTCCCAATGGGACAATTTCTATGCAGATATCTTGCTATTTCTTCTTTGATAATAGATTCAAGCATTTTCCCCACTACAGAAGTTAACTGGCCTATGGCCTATGGTTACCCATCTTTGTCTACCTCCTTTTTTAAACAGTGCTGTCACATTTGCTGTTCTCCAATCTGCTGGAACCACCCCAGAGTCCAGCGAAGTTTGGTAAATTACCACCAATGCATTTGCTATTTCCCCCACCATCTCTTTTAGTAGCCTGGGATGCATTCCATCAGAGCCAGGTGACTTGTCTACCTTTAATCCCATTAGCTTACCTAACACTGGTTTTTGGTGATAATGATCATTTCTGGGTCCTCACCTGCCATAGCCTCGTTGTCATCAATTTTTGGCATGTTATTTGTGTCTTCCACTGTGAAGACCGACACAAAGTATCTGTTCAATGCCTCGGTCATTTCCTCATTTCCCATTATTAAATCCCCCTTTTCATCCTCTAAAGGACCAATGTTTACCTTAGCCACTCTTTTTCTTTTTATATAATTGTAGAAACTTTTGCCATCTGTTTCTATATTCTGAGCTAGTTTACTCTCATAATCCATCTTACTTTTCTTTATAGCTTTTTTCATGGCTTACTATTGACCTTTGAAGATTTCCCAATCCTCTAGTTTTCCACTAATCTTCGCCACTCTGTATGCATTTCCTTTTAATTTGATATCCTCTTTAATTTCCTTAGATACCCATCTCTTTTACTACAGTCCTTCCTTGTAACTGGCATATACTTTTGCTGAGCACTGTGAAAAACTACTTCGAAAGTCCTCCACTGTTCCTCAATTGTCCCACCATCAAGTTTTTGCTCCCAGTCTACCTTAGCCAACTCCTCCCTCATCCCTTTGTAGTCTCCTTTGTTTAAGCACAAGACACTGGTATTGAATTTGACCTTCTCACGCTCCATCTGTATTTTAAATTGCATCCCAGGATACTGAAAGAGATGGTGGGGAAATAACAAATGCACTCGTGGTAATTTACTAATGGTTGAATTTAATCGCTTGATATAGAACATAGAACATAGAAAAGCTACAGCACAAACAGGCCCTTCGGCCCACAAGTTGCGTCGAACATGTCCCGACCTACTAAGCTTACCTATAACCCTCTATCTTACTAACTTCCATGAACTTATCCAAAAGTCTCTTAAAATCCCCTATCGAATCCGCCTCCACCACCACTACCGGCAGCCGATTCCACACACCCACCACCCTCTGAGTGAAAAACTTACCCCTAACATCTCCTCTGTACCTACTCCCCAGCACCCTAAACCTATGACCTCTTGTGGCAACCATTTCAGCCCTGGGTAAAAGCCTCTGAGAATCCACTCCATCAATACCTCTCAACATCTTATACACCTCTATCAGGTCACCTCTTATCCTTCGCCTCTCCAAGGAGAAAAGACCTAGCTCTCTCAACCTATCCTCATAAGGCATGCACCTAATCCAGGCAACATCCTTGTAAATCTCCTCTGCACCCTTTCTATGGCTTCCACATCCTTTCTGTAATGAGGCAGCCAGAACTGGGCACAGTACTCAAGGTGGGGTCTGACCAGGGTCCTATACAGCTGCAGCATTATCTCCCGATTTCTAAACTCAATTCCTCTTTTGGCATTACCTTGGCATTAGAGGCATGAAGAGCCATACAGTGGTAGATTGGGAGGCATAGCTCGGCATGGGGGGAGGTGAGAGGAGGGGGGAATAAGAGGCCATAGGCACTGGCGGGGGGTAATGAGATGGCATGGATGGGCACGATGTGTGTGTCTGTGTGTGGGGGGTGGGGGAAGAGGCGGAGGTGATGGAGTGTGAGGTATGAGGACTCAATGGTTTCATTATAACTGGGATGAAATCCCACAGCAGCTCGACGCACCTTTTAAACAGTCAGCCTCTGCACCTGGAAGAAAGCCCCTATGGCTGCTTCCCAACTCGTTTCCGGGTCAGCTGGCCAGACTGCAGGCTCCCCCCCTCCCCCCCCCCGCCCCGTCCTCCCCCACAAAGAAAATCCCTTCCTCGCGGGCACTTACTGCTAAGGTGGGTGAGACGACGCGAAAATGTTCCCAACTCCCACTACCCACCTGGAGAATGAAAATCCAGCCTGTTACGTTAGCCTGGCATCTGGTCTTCTCCACTCACTCTTCAACTGCTGTGCATCCAATTATTGCTTCTCTGAAATGTTCTGGCCTATTTTATTCACTTACTGTTCATTTATAACTGGCATTCTTAATAACCCCGACCGGCTTTCAAATTGTACCGGAGCCTCTGATATTTTTTGTCAGTGGTGTTTTGCAAGTTAAGGTAGCCACCATGCAACTTTCCCTGCCAATTTGGAGTATCACCTCATGAAAAAGATCGATCCCCCTTTGTAGATGTACTAGCTGTTATTTATGAAGTTAGTTTCATACCACTGCTCTTCCATTTTACTACAGATTCTTCATTCCATTAGTTTTCCAATTATGGAGGTCAGGCTAATGTCTGGGTCGTTGCTAGGTATAGCTCTGTTGCTCCACTTTACCACGTGAATTGAGATTGTTTTCTCAGTCTTCCAACGACTCCCCTGTGTTTCAGTGCATCATGCAATGTTCACAGATTTCCCCAGTTTCCCATCATTAAGAAGTGCGAAACTTTTCCCACCGCCAAAAGTCGAACGTGCAATCATTCTGCAAGGTAAATCGAGAGAAAGCAGCATTATCTGCACCACAGGACAAAATGGAACTAATAGGATAATGAGCCTAGTGAGCCTTTTGTCAGCTTGCAGTGCTCGCCTTAATGATTATTGCTACCCTCGAACTCAAAAAGATTTGTATTCTGCCCAAGAAGACGGATCATGCCCAAAACATAATCGCCAGGAGCATCTCAGCTCCCCAGTACCTCTGGCTTAGCAGCTAATACCCTTTCCCTCAATAGCGGCAGAACAAAAAAAGGCTCATCTGTGTTAATGAGGGAATTACTAATTTCACTGATCTTCCTTGGCTTCTTTGAGAAATTGATGACTGGAGCACTTCTTGCTTTTGTTTCCTACCAGCAGGTGTGTCCCAGCCGTAAACATTCTGCCAGATCCATCACAACTGCTTTGGATTGTGTCTTCCGCAGAGCGGGGATAAATTCAATCCTGCATTTCTGGCAGACAGTCTCCAAGATGAAGTTGTAAACCTCAGCAGTTCTGCACCTCTATGCTCCAGGCAAACTTTTGGATGTTTTTCTTTTTAAAAGAGCTCAGCTTCTGGGCATAGTGGAGTCGTTAATGTGCTGAATTTATGCTTAGGTCAGGACAGGGGTGTTCAGAGAGAATGAGGAAGAATCAGAAAATGAGTCAGTCAAAATAAGACCATAAGACATAGGAGCAGAATTAGGCCACTCAGCCCATTGAGTTTGCTCCTCCATTCAATCATGGCTGATATTTTTCTCATCCCCATTCTCCTGCCTTTTCCCCATAACCCCTGATCCCCTTATTTATCAAAAACCTATCTATATGTCTTAAAGACACTCAATGACCTGGCCTCCACAGCCTTCTGCGGCAAAGAGTTCCACTGATTCACCACTCTCTGGCTGAAGAAATTCCTCCTCATCTCTGTTTTAAAGGATCATCCCTTTGGTCTGAGGTTGTGCCCTCTGGCTCTGGTTTCTCCTATTAGTGGAAACATCCTCTCCATGTCCACTCTATCCAGGCCTCGCAGTATCCTGTAAGTTTCAATAAGATCCTCCCTCATCCTTCTAAACTCCAACAAGTACAGACCCAGAGTCCTCAATGTCCACCAATGTCTGCTTGTAGTTAGCTTAAACGTGACAACAAGGTAATGAAACATTCACAGAAGCATTAAAAAACAAAGCATGACACCGAGACACAGAAGGAGATATTAGGTAAGATGACCAAAAGTTTGAACAAAGAGGTGGGTCTTAAGGAGCGTCTTAAAAGAGGAAAGTGAGGGAGAGAGGTGAGGAGGTGTAGAGAGGGTAAAATTTGGGGCCTGGACAATTGAAGGCACAGGCACCCACTATGGAGCAATTAGAACTGTGAATGTACAAGAGTAAGAGTTTTAACAACACCAGGTTAAAGTCCAACAGGTTTATTTGGTTGCAAATACCATTAGCTTTTGGAGCACTGCTCCTTCGTCAGATGGAGTGGAAATCTGCTCTCAAACAGGGCATAGAGACACAAAATCAAGTTACAGAATACTGATTAGAATGCAAATCTCTGCAGCCAACCAGGTCTTAAAGATACAGACAATGTGAGTGGAGGGAGCATTAAGCACAGGTTAAAGAGATGTGTATTGTCTCCAGATAGGATAGCCAGCAAGTCCAGGAGGCAAGCTGTGGGGGTTACTGATAGTGTGACATAAACCCAATATCCCAGTTTCGGCCGTCCTCATGTGTGCGGAATTTGGCTATCAGTTTCTGCTCAGCGACTCTGCGCTGTCGTGTGTCGTGAAGGCCGCCTTGGAGAACGCTTACCCAAAGATCAGAGGCTGAATGCCCGTGACCGCTGAAGTGCTCCCCCACAGGAAGAGAACAGTCTTGCCTGGTGATTGTCAAGTGGTGTTCATTCATCCGTTGTCGTAGCGTCTGCATGGTTTCACGAATGAACACTGCCGGTCCGGTCACGGACATTCAGCCTCTGATCTTCGGGTAAGCGTTCTCCAAGGCAGCCTTCACAACACACGACAGCGCAGAGTCGATGAGCAGAAACTGATCGCCAAGTTCCGCACACATGAGGACGGCCTAAACCGGGATGTTGGGTTTATGTCACACTATCAGTAACCCCCACAGCTTGCCTCCTGAACTTGATGGCTGTCCTGTCTGGAGACAATACACATCTCTTTAACCTGTGCTTAATGCTCCCTCCACTCACATTGTCTGTATCTTTAAGACCTGGTTGGCTGTAGAGATTTGCATTCTCATCAGTATTCTGTAACTTGATTTTGTGTCTCTGTGCCCTGTTTGAGAGCAGATTTCCACTCCATCTGACGAAGGAGCAGCGCTCCGAAAGCTAATGGTATTTGCCACCAAATAAACCTGTTGGACTTTAACCTGGTGTTGTTAAAACTCTTACTGTGTTTACCCCAGTCCAACGCTGGCATCTCCACATCATCAATGTACAAGAGGCCAGACTTAGAGGAGCGCAGATATCTCGGAAGGTTGTGAGGCTGGAGGGGTTTACAGAGAGAAGCAGGGGTGAAGCCTTGAAGGAATTTGAAAACAAGGATGATAACTTTAAAATCAAGGTGTTGCCTGACCAGGAACTAATGTAACATCTGTGAGTACAAAGGTGACAGGGAAATGAGACGTGCTTCGAGTTAAGAGAAGGGTGGCAGAGTTCTGGATGACCTCAAAATCTGCAGAGAGTAGAATGTGGGAGACCAGCCAGGAGTGCATTGTAATAATCAAGTCTCGAGGTAGCAAAGGCATGAATGAGGGTTTCAGCAGCAGATGAGTTGAGACAGGGGCAAAGTCAGGCAAGGTTATGGAGCTGGAAATAGGCGATCTCAGTGATGGCAAGATACAAGATTGGAAATTTATTCTGGGGTCAAATATGATGCCAAGATTGCAAACAGACTAACTTAATCTTAGACTGTTGCCAGGGAGAAGTTTGGAGCCAGTAGCTAGGGAATGGAGTTTGGAGTGGAAACCAAAAACAATGACTTCAGCCTTCCCAATGTTTAATTGGAGGAAATTTCTGCTTATCCAGTACTAGACGTTGGATAAGCGGCCGGATAATTTGGCAACAGTGGAGGAGTCAAGAGAGGTGGTTATAAGGTAGTGTTGGGTGTTGTCAGTGTACATGTGAAGACAAACACTTTGCCTTCAGTTAATGTCACTGAGGGGGAGGGTGTCGATGAGAAATCAGAAGGGGAAAGATTGGACCTTGGGGGACACCAGAGGTGGAAACAGCTTAAATTGAGGCCTCAGAATGTGTTGATTTCCACTCACTTAACTGCAGAATGGTATGCCTGAGAATGAGGAAACCTACTATCAAAAATGCGACAAAACTAAAAAATACACTCAATGGCTGGGATTTTCCAATCCTGACATGGCAGAACCCGATGCAGGGGATGCGGTGGGCCAGCCAATAGTCCATTGACTTACAGCAGGACCGGACAACCCCGGTGATGGGCAGGACCAGATAATCCCACCCAATATCTAACTTTTCCATACTGTTGTGTTGTTCCTGAAAACAGATGATCCTTGATAAGGCAGGAGAGGGACCCCGTTCCCCAAATGTAGATGTAACAGATGTAATCATTTGAATTGGGGTATTTGGATTGCTGTAACTTCTTTGACAGAATTGACGAGTGCAATTTCAGATCCTATCAAGTTCTCTTGAAAAATATCCCTTTTGTTTTTAAGTTAGGCGTACAGAGATCAGGCTAAGATGAAGGTTACAGCAAAAGGGCCTAATTAACAGAACAGTGGCTGATAACATCACTGATGTCAATCCACAAGTGTTAAAGGGGAATTCCCAAATTGTGGGATTTCTGGCAGTGGATTTGAGACAGAGGCTTCGAACTCTCCAAGGTATGTGGATGTTTTGTTTGTTTGTGGGTGAGGTGGAGTATATGCTCTCCAGGCCCTTCATAAGGAAGCCCTCCACTTCCCCACAACCTTCCTGATCATCCATCTGCCCCTAGCCATTGACCCAAAGCTAATGCTCTTCCCCCCCTCTCCCCCACCCCATGCTAGGAAGCATCTCTACATCCCCAGCCACTGTTTCCTGTCACTAGTGTTTGCCATGTTTTTGTAACAATATCAAAGCATCAATCACTCACAAGAGATTGGGTAAACATGTGGTTTTATTTATTAATGCTATGCTCAGATGAACGTGAAGCTTGAAGGCATCAGAATTCTAGGTCTGTGCATTCTGTTGAAAGCAAAAACAAAACTGAAACCGGATTGCATGACGCACTTCCTTTCAAGTGATGCCATGCTGCAATCCCTTAAAGGCATTTTATAACTAGAACTATTTACAATGTTCATGTTTAGTAATAGTTATGCGTGTATAGAACTGATGAATCTATGGGTGGGATTATACGGCCTTGCTCGTCCTGAAACTGTAAAATATCCCCCCCGCCTGAGGTCAGTGAACCTTCCCATTGTCCGCCCCTCATCCGCTCGATTCCCATGGCGGGCGGGGCATTAGAATTCTGGCATATGAGTCTGTAAAGTTTAGAGGTAATCTGCTGGGATACGTAGATCTTATAATGGTAACCTTGTCTGAAGGTTCCTATAATTGCTCCCAGTAATCTGTGGGGTTGTCATTCTTGGATATTATTCTTGGTCGTATTTGGGATCTAGTCCTAGATGCATTGGACTGCATGGTGGTTGAAGAGTTGGAATGGATCTGATTGTCCATTTGTCCAATTTCCATAGAATCCCTACAGTGCAGAAGAGGCCATTCAGCCCATCAAGTCTGCACTGACTCTCTGACAGATTATCTTACACAGGCCCTCTCTCCCACCCTATCCCTGTAACCCCACACATTTAACATGGCTAATCCATCTAACCAAACATTTTGGATATTTCAATGTTAGATCATGAACTGCAGCAAAACGATTAGTCTCTGAACTTGATCTGCCTTGCAAGGTCTGGCTGATTCCATAGATTGTTACTACCGTGTGGTCATGGATGCTGGCAGACCTGCGGTCGCCGTACCTTTAGTTCATGTTTCCTTTACATCAGCGACACACAGGAGGATTAATTATACCTTAGGATGATGGAACCTCCGCATGGAATCAGCGAACAGTTGCACATTGAAAAGGTTTACAGCAATAGGTTTCACTACATCTGTAGAAACATCTCTTTTAGAATTCACAGGGGTAGTATCTGGGCATTTGCTTTTGTGCTAATCTTGCCCAATGAGTAGTTAACAACTTTGAGGGCAGATCATTTTAATTTTGGCAAACAGTAGTCGGTGAGCTGGCATTTATGTTTTCCATGAGTTTGATGGTGTGAAACATGTTCCACTGCTCTTCACCTCATTGTGCGCATCATCGTCATTTTCTGGTTTATCAGTCACCTCATGTAGCTGTTTCTGACGGGATACTGGATGGTCATTCTGATTGCTTGAAGGGAGCCATTGCGTATGGTCTGTTTGGATCAGTGCATGGCTCTCTGCAGCTGCATCAGCCTTTACTCCAGAGCACTGTCATTGTCAATGCCCCTTTCTGCCACATGCCTTGCAGAATTGGTGGAAAGCTGGGCATTTCCTTCATGCATGCAGAAGGCCATAGCTTGCTAGGTTTGGATTTTTTAGTAAGTGCATCAACAACTGGGGTTTTGCTTTCATTCTTGTTTGATTTTCCCTCACTCACTATTTATCCTTGTCCCTCATCTTCCCTGATTGAGCTAACTCAATGCTGGTCCTATCGATGTTCTCACCTACTCACTGTGAGAGATCTAGAAGCTCTTTACTTGAGCACCGTCTCCTCCTCCACTCTTTCTGGCATAACAAATTAAACTAAACAATCGAAGGGACAAAGCAAGGAGAGCAGCCCCTTAAACATGCCCAAAACAAAACATGAAAGAAATTTAAAACATTAAACTAAAAGGTGATTAAAAGGTGCCTAATGAACACTGAAGGCCTCAACAGTGCCCGCGGATACCGTGTGCTCCCTCTCCAGGGACACCCGGCCACAAATCTAGCCACGGTATAGGGGCAGACGGTCAGGGCGGATGAGCCCCTCGGCCACCCGCTGCCTAGACCTGTTGATGGCAAGTTTGGCCACACCCAGTGTCAGTTTCACAGGGAGGCCCTCCTCCTTCCCCACCCCCCTTCCACACTTGGTGCCCGTAGATCAGGAGTATGGGGCTGAAGTGCAAACAAAACATTTAAAAAACAAATTTTAAATAGCTAAGAAGGGAGTGCAATCTAAAACACCCGATATAAATGTGGTCCATGGAGTCCACAAGACCGCAAAAAGGACAAGTTTCATGGGAGCCCGTGAACCGGTGCAATCTAAGGTTGCATGGTACAGCTGCATGCAGCACTCTCCACCCCTGGTCTTAACACTCCTGATGTTAAGGGGGAGGATCCCACCGTAGAGGGGCCTCCATCACCAGACAGCAGCAAGGCATGCCAAGGCGGGTCTGGACGACAGGTGAGGGCACAGAAGTTGGAGGTGTGCAGCAGCAGGCCATACAGGAAATCCCTCTGTGCCATGGTAAAGGGTATGGAGGGCACTTCCATGAGGTGGCTCAGGTTGTGGGGCTCCAGTTCCTTTGGTGAGGTGGGGGGGGGGGGGGGGGTGGCGAGGGGGGAGGCAATGTGAAATTCCATCCGAGCAGTGGTATGCTGAGACGGGATTCCACCACACAGCACACAGCTCTGCTTCCTTGGGACCACGTGCGATGTTGGGTCCAAGCATGACCGTTTTGAGGTCATGGATGGCATTGGTCACAAGCTGGATGCTCACTGGCACATCATCCAGCCACCCAGCACATCCCGACTCTGGTCACCCCAGCAGCCACAGCCCAAGTCTCTGCCAGTCACCTGAAATGTTGCTGGTGGATTCCTGAATAGCGGCTCCAGAGCACTGTCTCTGTCAGTGTCTTCCAAACTTTTCTGTGCCATCACCATGATTAACATGGATGACAAAGTACATTTGAAGCTACAATTGTCTCATTAGCACAGAAACTCATTGTTTTAAAGCACACAGATTGGCTGTGGTCAAATACACACTCCGCTCTGAACCCAAGTTAGTGTCTGTGGATTTCTCCACAAAATTCGCCCAGATGATTGTCATATGAGAGTTTCCAAACTTCACTCCCTCGAACACACTTTAAAACCTTCTCTCATAATAATCCAGTCCAGGTTTCACTGTTGACTCTTTTGACAAAGCTTCCCCTCCACTTTAAACAGTGAATCCATTCCAGGATTCTGCAGCAACACATTTAGGATTTCTTTACCTTGACAGCTTTTACACACACAAATTCTCATATCCAGTCACCAATTGCTCCACAGTTAATTCAATTAATGTCACACAAACTGTAGTAAGATATCACAAACCTTAAAATCACTTCAGATATCTTTCTGACTTCTCACTAGCCAGCTGCTTTTCATTTCTGTGACTTGTATGAACAGTATCTGGTTCTCCTCCCAGTTCCTCTTTGTTAATTAAACTTAAGCCGTCTTAGAAACTCTTCTCCATTTTTCCTTATGTAGCTGTCCTTTAGATTTCTGGCTCTGGCTTTCTTAGCCATTACTCCATTGTATGGCTTTTCCTCCAACAAAGCTGAAAAAGATGTTCCCTTTCTCGCTGACTTTGATTGATGGCAAATATTCTGGCTTTTAGTTAAAACTAAGGACAAAGGAAAACTTTTGTGCCTTCGTTGCTAATTAACAACTGCAACTAATTATTCTACACACTGTAAAACTCTCTAAGCATAATAGAATCCCAGTTGGAATTGAAACCAATCCCCCAAACATACAAGCACCTTTTTCCAGCATGAAATCTAACTTTCGGTATCTTCCAGGCACAGAAACATTGAGTTAAACCCACCTAAAACTGCACCTTATTTCTAATGTTTACCCATACAAATATAATTCCCTTAAAACTACCTTTTGGTTTCCTAAGAGAAGGAAAGGAGTACTGAATGTTGACATAAGGAAACTGGTAAGAGTGGCTCAAAAATATTTATGCTCTAAAATTGTCATTGATTGATTACTTGTAACAAAAAAATAGGAAAAATGGAATGGGTAATTCTTAATTCTGTGACCATAGAGTGTCACTATCCAAACACCATTTAGCAAACTTTGTTCATTTCAGTTTTGATTAAAAGGAAAAGAACGATGTACATTTTTACCATTAAGTCCACAAGCTGATTTGTTTTGACACTATTCATGTTGTCACATTGTACATGTAAAAATAACTGCCAGCCACTTTTCATGAAGATAGTTTCCTTTTACTTTTCTTAAAAAAAATAGTTAATATTTTCATCAGTCAACACCTTAAATCACGGTAATGGTCTTCATTTGAATTGTTTACATTAGGCCTGATTTTACCAAAACTTCGCACCCGTTTTCGGGCACGAAATCGCGGTAAAGTTGGGCGTCGGGCCTATACCCCGATCTGCACCCGAATCCGAGCAGATCGCGCCTTTACCGACACCCGATTCAGGCACGGGTCCGGCCTGCGCCCGAATCGGGCAGCCCGATGATTTGAATGCATTTGCATGCATTTAAATCGACTTAATGAACCGCGTGCCCAATTCTACCGCCAAATCCCACTTTACCGTCTTCTGGCCCGATCCGCGTCCGCGCTGTTACCGACCTGCAAAATAAAAGTCTGAAGTCGCCGCTGCAGCCTCCAAAGAGCGGGGTCAGAGACTGCAACGGCTCTCTGACCCAGGTCATCCTCTCTGGTCGGGGCGGGAGGGGGGTGGGAGGGGAGGGATTGTGACGTATCATCCCCTTGGGGGGGGGGGGGGGGGGGTGGTGGGGGGGGGGGGGTGTGGAGGAGAGGGGGTGTGACGTCTCATCCTCTGATCGAGGGGGGGGAGGTGGCGGTCGGCTGCCAGTCTGCGGCCAATCCCTCCTGTCGGAGTGGACGTGCAGCCATGCCATCCCACAAAACCTTCAGGATGAAGCGATTCCTCACTAAGATGATGAAGCAGAACCGGCCGATTCCACAGTGGATCCGCATGAAAACCAGCTACAAGATCAGTACAAGTCCAAGAGGAGACATTGGAGAAGGACCAAGCTAGGCCTGTAAAGGGATACACCATCACTGGTACACGACCAGCCACAGATTACTCTTCCCTGCAGGGGCAAGAGAGCAGGAGAGATGGCTGTGGCTGGTAGTGTACCAGTGATGGTGTATCCCTTTACACTGTGGATTCGGCCACTGTGGAATCGGCCGGTTCTGCTTCATCTTCTTAGCGAGGAATCGCTTCATCCTGAAGGTTTCGTGGGATGGCATGGCCGCACGTCCACTCTGGCAGGAGGCATCGGCCGCAGACTGGCAGCTGACCGCCCGCCGACCAGAGGATGAGACGTCACACCCCCTCTCCTCCCCCTCCCCCCCCTTCCAGGGGATGATACGTCACACCCTCTCTCCACCCCCACCCCCCCCATCCTTGGGGATGATTGGTCACAACCCCTCTCCTCCGCTGCCCGCCCCCCCCACTCCGCCCACCCCTGACCACAGGATGAACGTCAGAGAGCCGCTTTCTGCTTTTTTTTTCGTGCCCGGGCGCACTCTGCCAGATTTTCTTCGAACTGCGCATGTGCAATTCAGAGCTCCGATTGGTCCGCCAGCGCTAAGCCCCGGCCACTGCGCGGACCGGACTGGAGCCGGCAAAACGCATATGGGCGCGCTGGAAAGAGGATTCCAGGCGCGGATCTATTTGACGCCCAGATTCGGCACTTAGACTCAAAATGGTAAAATTCCCCCCACTGTGGTGCTGAAGGTCCTGATGCTGCTTCATTTTACATTTAAAAGGGCCATTTCTATCACCAGTAATGGTATCTTTTACAGTATTCGAAAATGCCTGACAAAGCTTTGACAAAGGGTCATCTGGGCTCAAAACGTCAGCTCTTTTCTCTCCTTATAGATGCTGCCAGAACTGCTGAGATTTTCCAGCATTTTCTCTTTTGGCTTTGAAAATACCTGGACCTCTTGACCGGAATCTTTCCGTCCTGCCCGCCATGGGAGTTGTAGCAAGTGGGTGTGGGGGGGGGGGGGGGGGCGGCGGCGGATGTTGGTGGGGGGGATTGGGAGAACCATGCAAAGGTCTGTTGACCTCGGGTGGGATATTCTGGTCTTGGGGCGAGCGCGGCCGAAAAATCCCGCCCCTTGAGTTATTCAACTGTCCTATTTTCAACTTCATTTCCTCTCCAGGAATTACTTCCCAAAATGATTCTGTGATTCCATGTTTCAGTTCATAAGTATCGGAACTGCTGGCATGATTTTAAATATTTGCAAAAGATTGGATTATACTGAAAATTCCAACTCTGAAAGATTGGAAAAGGCAAACATTAAAATGTAATGCTGTAGTACTGCTATAGGAAGCGTTGTAAGGAGATAAATCATTTCAACAAAGAAGTAAATAGTTTTCCAGATTCCATTAATGTGGGTTTTCTTGGAAGAAACAAGACTATAATTTGCTTCAAAACCATATAGTGAAACTATCTTTCATAGTCCTAAAACATAATTGCATTCAGATACCAAATGCATTATATACTGTGACACATTTGAAGTAAAAGGAACAAGTACTGTAATTTAACTGTTTACAATTTAACTATTTTTTCCTGTGACTACGCAGTACATGTAATAAAAAAACATGTAATTAAGTTAAACATGTAAAAAAACCATGTAAACATTAAACATGTAAAAAAGTACATGTAATTAAAAAAACCCTAATAGACTACATTGCATTGAACTGATTATAGATGTTTTGACAAAACCAGAAGGCCAACACTGTCTGCCCTCCTTGCCAGTATATAAAGTTTAAAGTTTATTTATTAGTGTCACAACTAGTCTTACATTAACGCTGCAATTCAGTTGCTGTGAAAATCCCCGAGTCGCCACACTCCAGCACCTGTTCGGGTTCACTGAGGGAGAATTTAGCATGGCCAATGCACCCTAACCAGCACATCTTTCAGATTGTGGGAGGAGACCGGAGCACCCGAAGGAAACCCACGCAGACATGGGGAGAACGTGCAAACTCCACACAGACAGTGACCCAGTCCGGGAATTGAACCTGGGTCCCTAGTGCTGTGAGGCAGCAGTGTTAACCACTGTGCTATCATGCTGCCCCTGTTTTAAATGAATTCTGTAATTCTGCAGCTTTCCTTGGATGGATCCGAGCGGAATTTAAATTTAGAAGCATATCCCGTATCATTAAATTCTACCCAACATCAAAGCTCAGCAGACAATTTGTCTGTTCCTTCTGCATCTGTCCCTATCCATGTCTCTATGTCTCGCTTTCATCGAGACTCACTTCTGTCCATGTTTCCTCTTGGGGAGGCAAATTGCTCCAGTCATGAAGTACACAGCATTGTAAATGCATTCAACAGAAACACATGT
This sequence comes from Mustelus asterias, assembly GCF_964213995.1. Classification (NCBI taxonomy): domain Eukaryota; kingdom Metazoa; phylum Chordata; class Chondrichthyes; order Carcharhiniformes; family Triakidae; genus Mustelus; species Mustelus asterias. The sequence continues at coordinate 42,695,216 of NC_135823.1, read as the reverse complement.
GCAAGTTGTGAACATAGTGAACAATGCACAATTCTTCTCTGCGGTGGGGCTTTAATACAAGATTACATATTCTGTAAACTTTGAATGGTTTTTATTGAAGACAGCCTGTTTCTTAAGAATTGGGAGTGGTAAGCTGTCCCCAATGAATCAAGGTTAACGTTCAGGGTTCATTATTAAAAGATTTAAGTTTTACTGGTGTTACAAGTAGGCTTACATTAACACTGTAATGAAGTTACTATGAAAATCCCCTAGTCGCCACACTCTGGTGCCTGTTTGGGTACATTGAGGGAGAATGCACCTAACCAGCATGTCTTTTGGACTGTGGGAGGAAACCAGAGCACCCGGAGGAAACCCACGCAGACACGGGGAGAACATGCAGACTCCGCACAGACAGTCACCCAAGCCAGGAATTGAACCGGGGTTCCTGGCGCTGTGAGGCAGCAGTGCTAACCACTGTGCCACCGTGCCACCCAGATAAAGATCAAGGCGTCACAGTAACTTTGCTCTATTTCAAGCGTTGGGCAAAGAAAACTTATCGGACTGAAAGTCTACAAAACATTTTGGAATGGATGAGGCACAATGTAAATTAAAGAGAGTCTGAAATAATTAAATATTGAACTAAGTACAACGATATCACACACAACCCTGGCAGACATTTGTAGCATGGCGGGAAGTCTTTAAGGTTCATCATCAATGGCATTACATTTCCCTCTGAAATCTGCAGTATTATAGCATTACTGTGCGACTGGATACACATTGAAATGTAAAGCAGCAAAGCTGAAAGCCTGATCTGAGAGATTGCCATCAGCAATGGTAGACAAAAGTTCAAAAATGATTCCATAATTATTTAATTAATTTCATTGCTCATAATGTAATCACCAAATGGATGCCAGTCAGGTTCAAGTGATTTGGAGCAGAAACTCTGCTTTGAAAAGAAGAATTTACTTACTCACTTGGTAAGCTCCAGAGGGATTACTCATGGAAAGAACAGTAAAACTCTCTGTACATGTCTATATAAGTGTGTCTACTCTGCAACCCTTTGGAGCAATTTCTCTCATTGTGACATGAAGTGTAGTGGTGTGTAGCTCCACTGACATCTTTTCCCGCTGGCCAGAATGGCGGGGTCCCGCACCAGACTCTGCACTGGGAACCTCATTACTTATGCACAGGCAGGTTCCCCTCTGAGTCGCCTGGCAGGCTGGCAGCTGATTTGTCTGACAGAGTCAAAGGTCTCGGCACCATATTTAAAGACAAGTCCAGCACACACATATCGCTCTCTCCAGCCCACCTGACTTCATCAGACTGTGCAGGATGTCAGCCATCCAAAGGAAAAAGGCTCGCAGCCTCAAGAAGAAATCTGTTCCTCAATTTAGTCACCTTCCCTCTGAGCCCATCACCTGTGAGGTATCCATACCCTACTTGGATCTCTACCCATTTCATCTGGAGTCTCCGTGCATCCCCTTCCAGTAAAAAACCTTTGACCCCCTTGTGTGTGAGCTTTTCATGCATCTTTGTTGGGATCCAGCTTCCCTCCTCCCGGAAAAAAAAACTGGCCCCTTCGCCTTCTTTAGAAGTTCCCGACATTTGTAATAATTAGAAGGAAACATGGCTATAGCAGGTCAAGTTTTGAAATTTCAGAATTATTTATTTTTAAATCTCCTTATTGGGTTATGAATGTTATATCTTAGGGGATGTATATGGAGTTCGTGAAAAACTAAAGTTTATTTATTCGTGTCACAAGTAGGCTTACATTAACACTGCAATGAAGTTACTGTGAAAATCCCCTAGTCGCCACACTCCTGCGCCTGTTTGGAAACAGTGAGGGAGAATTTAGCATGGCCAATGCACCTAACTAGCACGTCTTTCGTACTGTAGGAGGAAATCGGAGGAAACCCATGCAGACAAGGGGAGACTCCTCACAGTGACCCAAGGCCAGGGATTGAACCTGGGTCCCTGGCACTGTGAGGCAGCAGTGCTAACCACTGTGCCACCCATAACTAACATGGTTAATGAAGTTTGTGGAAAGAATAAAGGAAACGTTGAATTTTTGTTTTGTGAATGGGATTTCTGGTAAATGATATGTAGTTGCTGGAGCTTTCTTCATTTGTTAATTTATAGTGTTTGTGGAATTTGAACTGATCCATTCATCACTTTGGCCTCAGGACATGACACCTCTCACTGTAAGGACACATCACCCTCTAGACACCTCTGTTGATGCAATACGTTAAACGTGATTTCAACATCCTCTGCCCAGTGGAAATGTGATGGTGACAGAGTTAACAGCAAGGTGGTTGGCTCACCACTTTATTGCTACTTCACTACCAATTCAGTGCAGGCCATCCACTGGGCAGCTCAGGCATTCACCGGAATCAACAGTATCCAATAGCTAAGTGCCATTATTTCCTAATAGACCCATAAAAAATGATGCACTCACACATTAGTGTGTGACTGAATTTGAACTAACCCAATGACCCACCACTGATATCAAACATGACTGGAAATAAATAACCCATTCAAAATAATTAGAGATAGAAAAAAAAGATAAGTTAACACTTTAGGTGGTGGTGTTCCATTAGTCTAATCAAGATGTACCATTCAGGATATAAACTGGCCTTTTCTATTTGCCGATGAACTTCCTGTGTGTTTCCCAGTATTTTATTTTCATGCCAAAATCAAGCATGTACAGTGTTTCTTTTCCAAGTATATTCAACCATATCTGTATAATTCAGGGGAGCAGGGTTAGAACTTGCCAATTAAGTTGCACACTTACTTGGTTTCCTTCTTCTTAAGCTTGACAGACAAATGGTAACAGGCAAGTCATGTTTCTGAGCCAACACATATGACAACACTCGAAAGGGTTTTTGCTATTCTGTTCAGTTATCTTGTTTATGCTTAAGAAAGGGAGTTGCTTTGGGGAATGCTTTCCTGTGATAATGACAGTGATTGAAGCAGTGGGCCAGATAGAGAGAGAAAGATAGGAGGAGATGTGATGATATTACATCTTGAGGGGGTAGGTGTCAAGTTTGTAATGACAGTGCTGGTGTTAACAGATTCCCACTTGAACAAATGTAAGAAGTTACTGTCCTACAAATCAAGAGAAAGTGTCAGAGGGAAAAAATTTACTGATGTATGGTTGGTACTTATAGGATGAATTGCAGCTTTCATTCTCACATTTTGGCACATTGAAAATCTTGGGTCCAATATTTCCCAAGTGAGAATGGTGCAAGCGGTATTCGTGACAGTACAAAGTATGGATCATGGCAGGTGAAATGCATAGGTTAGCACCTGTGTCCAACAGCCTTTTAGATTTTGTCTCGGATCACAATACCATTCTCATTAGAAAAGGAGTGTGCAATCCAAATGAATACTATAAATACCTGCTCTGCTACAGAGAATGCATTTCAAATCACAAATGAACATCCAAGGCGAGTGTTAAGAGGCTATATTGGGTGCTGTGACTTTTTTATGGTGTGCTGCGCAATGAATCATAGATGATCAGAGGAGCTGCATTACATAGTACTTGAGAAATCCATTCTCAACTACAAAGTTTAAAACAGTTCCAGATTGGTATGAGCTTCAGTTTTACGATATTCCTTTGCAACATTCTTTGCAAATGGTTAGTCTGGGCTCAAACATATTAGTGTTTAAAAAGAGACAAACCGCACAAGAGAAATTGGCCCATCCTGGGACAAATTGTGGGGCAATTGGGATAATAAAAGTTTGGGTAATGGTGTAAAATGCCAAAATTGATGTAGCCATCTGTTATATTTATATATCTGTTATATATAATGTAATATCTGTTACATTTCTTCTAATCTGCATTTCCATTAACTGGTAGTTAACTTTACACTCACTCAAAGTTACAATCACCCCCCAATAAGTCAAATTAGCTGCAATGAAATAGTATTCGAATATTTCTTTATCCTGGAAGGCGCAGATCAAGTACAGCAGCAGATACTGTATTAAAATACATTTGTAATATATAACCCTTCATGTCATAACACAAAGTGAGTGGTATAGCGTTATTTATTCATTTACTGTATGGATGAATGAGTTAGTTAGTTGAGTGCTTTACGTATGAACGAGCATGTGTCCACTGTGATGTGATGTAAATGACAGATGTAGTGATTCAATGCATAGCTGGACAGTTTTACAAGAAGAATCATCAGCATTGTATTTCACATCTAAGTGCACCAAATGGTCACCTTTTTCCAAAAACTATTATCACAAACCTCAGAAAGAGTTTATGTGATCAAATTAAACTGGGTTAGACAACTTCTCTAGCCTAATTTATAGCATTATGGGTTAATCTGGAGGATAGACGTGTCTTTTGAAGCATTAGTAAGTCATTTTTACAGGAATTCTCTCCATCATCTTCTCTGCTGTGCTTTCAGAGTATACAATATATAAAATGAACCCACATGAACAGTACTCGTTCAAAGTCTTAGGGTAGACTTGACCAGTATATTTTTCTTTACCATCTACATGGAACCTTAGGGGCAGAGTGTTAAATCCAGCTGAGGTAGAAATTGCCTATTTTTGTTATGCCTACTTTCTGGGCATAAGGGGACACAAAGCATAGTGTTACTGTAGAATGGCCTGTGCCAGTCAGTGGTCTCACTGCTAAATTCATGAGTGCAATTTCTAGATATCCCACCTGGATGCGTAAAACAAGCGTTCACCCCTTAAAAGTCCAGCACAAGGTAAAGTACTCATTTGGAAAAGTAAGCAGTTTTGGGCAGGGCAGACATTGGATCTTCCACATTTGGTATTTTTCAGTGGCCTCCAGCCCATAGTGGCTCTTTGAATTGTTTTACTTAAAGGAATAACTTACTGTGGAGCAAGGAGAAACAGGAGTAATCCTCTGCTTCCACAGGATTTGCAATCACGTCTTTCTTTCCACCAAAGCATCCTGCAACTCCCCATCCTTGTAGACCTTCCCAAATTCCCCCCCACCCTCCCCAACCCTGCCCCACCACCCCTGACCTCCGGGCAGTACCTGAGTGCTTGCACTCCCAACAATCCAAAATTGAAGGAGGGTTTTCAAACTGAGCCGTGAAATCATTCTATCTCCTCACCGAGACGGACGGGCCAACTGAATATTTCCACCATTTTCTGACACTGTTTCAGATTTTCAACGTCCTAGGTGTTGCGTTCACCCAAATTTCACCCCTTGAGCAAGCAGCCTCTGAAGGGGCAACTGATTCTGGCAGCTCCTCCTAATCATGCAGATGAGGCCACATGGCCAGTTTCCATCGATGTTCGGGGATTTGGCAAGGTCTACAGGAATGGGGAGTTGCGGGATGCTTTGGTGGAAAGAAAGACATGATTGCAAATCCTGTGGAAGCAGAGGATTACTCCTGTTTCTCCTTGCTCCACAGTAAGTTATTCCTTTAAGTAAAACAATTCAAAGAGCCACTATGGGTTGGAGGCCACTGAAAAATACCGAATGTGGAAGATCCAATGTCTGCCCTGCCCAAAACTGCTTACTTTTCCAAATGGGTACTTTACTTTGTGCTGGACTTTTAAGGGGTGAACGCTTGTTTTAGGCATCCAGGTGGGATATCTAGAAATTGCACTCACGCATTTGGCAGTGAGACCACTGACTGCTTTGAGGCCTGAATTTAGGCCTGAAAATGGGCCCAAACCAAATGCTTCCCCAGTGTGTCTCAAGTACTTGAATGAATAGGTGATTCTTCTCCAAGGCTGATTAGATAGGTGCCTTATACATAATAAAAGAAAATCACAAACAAACATTTCTTTTAAATTCGGTCTCAACCTTTATCAAACTGCATCGTATCTACATTGTTAATGGCCAACAGCTGATCTGCTAACAGCAACTTCATCACATGCGCATGTTGGAAATTTAAGGGGACACGACTATTACATTGAGTATGGAGGCGCATGTGTCACACAACACTGAAGGGTGGTGAGCTGAATATAATATTAATATTGCACAGACTGTGTGCTTTTAAAGCCCATCTCTTCTCTTTCTAATTATTGTATAACAAGGCCAGAAGCGGCTAATGCAGCATTTACTTATGTTTACAACTGCAGTCGATAAGTGGCAGAAATGAATTTTCCATTTAACTAATTGCACAAAATCTGTGTGTACTATTATTTATCCTATTAAAGTCAGAAGATGTAAATAGGTATTGTGAATAATGCATTTTTTTTTCGCAGTTGGGCAGATGCTTGCAAATTCCTGGTTCCTCCCTGGGGCAGCAAACCATTTGGGATTGCTGGATCTTTTTTAAAGTTTAAGTTTATATTGTATCTGTAGCAAAGTATGACATTTTGAAGTGTAATATGGGAGATTTTATTTTGTGTGCTATAAGATGGTGGATTCACCCGTTTTATATAAACTTTTCATTTATACCTTCACCTTTTTCCTCAAGTAGAACATATTGCAGTACTTGATTTGATTCATTATTGTCACATGTATTGGGATACAGTGAAAAGTATTGCTTCTTGCACACTATACAGACAAAGCATACCGTTCATAGATTACATAGGGGAGAAGGAAGAGAGAGGGTGCAGAATTTGGTGTTGCACTTACAGATAGGTTGGAGAGAAAGATCAGCTTAACATATGATAGGACCATTCAAAAGTCTGATGGCAGCAGGGAAGAAGCTGTTCTTAAGTTGGACTGGTATGTGATCTCGAACTTTTGTATCTTTTTCCCGATGGAAGAAGGTGGCAGAGAGAATGTCCGGGGTCCGTGGGGTCCTTGATTATGCTGGCTACTTTCCTGAGGCAGCAGGAAGTGTAGACAGTGTCAATGGATGGGAGGCTGGTTTGCGTGATGGACTGGGCTACGTTCCCAACCTTCTGTAATCTCTTGCGGTCTTGGTCAGAGCAGGAGCCATACCAAGCTGGGACACAACCATAAAAAAATGTTTCTATGGCCAGCACCTCGTGAACTATCACTTGAATTCTACTTTTGAAGAACTAAGCAAATGATATCTATATTTTTAATTTTTCATCCTGTCCTTTCAGCGTAGCTTTCAAGTTTTCATCGGGGTGGCCCATAAAAACAAAACCAAAAGTTATCTCTCTGGTCCAGACAGAAGGAAAGGTTTTGCAATAAAATAAAATACCACTGCTACAAATTCAGATCTCCATTGATACTTCCTCGGGTTCTGTAGCACCTGCAACTCCCCTAACCATTGTACTTCCATGGGAGTTGACTTGCAGCATTTTATCTGTACAATTGATAATGTGACACAGAGATTGATGCGCGATATAACACACGAGAGGCTGGATGTACTCGGGAAATAAAGGCTTTTATTGCCAACAATAACAGAGCTACTATATACAGTATACGATCCCAGACTAAAGGGTCACCAGGCAGAGCAGTGACTTTTATATCTCTCCCAGGAGGCGGAGCCAACTGGGGTGTACCATAGGACTATATTAACAGGTATATCAGCCCAACCCTAACCCCAACAGTAACATATCTACAGACTCATAGTACTGGCCAGACCATGGCTCAGCACTACCTGGTGGGAACCAACAATGGTTCACCACAGAGATCTAATGATAGCATTCCCTTTTAACATGGACTGGGCATAACCGCCTCTCCTGCACAAATACTTCTTCAATGTTTCTGACGATGGACTGAGGATAATCTTAGCAAGACGATGCCCATCAGTAATCTGCTTTATTTCACAGTGATGGCACCCAAGGTTTGACTCGTGCAATACAAACTTACCTTTGAGTAATGATACAAAATGGTGAGTATTCCACATTTGCCCACAACAGCGGTTTACCTTGTTTGATTTGCACAAGATGTCTTTGAGATGTTCTGCCAGCATTACTGATCTCAAAAGTCTCAGCCAAAGCCCTAATAATTTTCTCTTTGACGACGTGACTGCCTTTGAGGCATCCTATTTCAAAAGCTAATCAGCCCATCTTCTACTGCCTTTCTCTGAACTAAAAACGGAACAAAGACTTTCTTATAAAATCAAATGTTTTCTGATCACAGTGACAATCCAAGAGATTAGTTATATTTGCAGTTTATGGGCAAGAATGGACAGCAATATTGATGACCATTTTCCGGCTTATTTTTTAAAAATTGCTTCGGTGTCACTGTTTAAACAAAAACCTCAAAAAACAACTTCTTTGAATTTTTCTTTAAAAATGGTTTAAAAAACTGAAAATTTCTATCTCTCATTTAAAGAATATTTTAAAATGTTTCCCCTGTGAATCTTATGGGAAATTAGCAGCAACATGCAAGCTTTAGATTTTGTCCTCAGTCTTCACAATCTGCTGTCAATGCACATCGTGATCATCAACTGTAAACAGGTTTTAAGCTGGGAGTAGCCAGAAAATGCCATTGCCTTCTTCTTCTGAGACTTAATTGTTTTGAGGGCAGGTGGAATTGATTCTTTCACCCCCCACATTTCCCTTCCTAACAGCACTGTGGGTGTACCTACACCACAGGGACTGCAGTGGTTCAAGAAGGCAGTTCACCACCACCACCTTCACCACCGATGGCGCAATGGTTAGCACTGCTGTCTCACAGCGCCAGGACACGGGTTCGATTCCCAGCTTGGGTCACTGTCTGTGCGGAGTCTGCATGTTCTCCCTGTGTCTACGTGGGTTTCCTCCGGGTGCTCCAGTTTCCTCCCACAGTCCAAAGACGTGCTGGTTAGGTGCATTGGCCATGCTAAATTCTCCTTCAGCATACCCGAACAGGCGCCGAGTGTGGCGACTGAGGGATTTTCACAGTAACTTAATTGCAGTGATAACGTAAGCCCACTTTTGACACTAATCAATAAACTTTAAACCTTCTCAAGGGCCAATAGGGATGGGCAATAAATGCTGGTCTAGCCAGCGACACCCACATCCTTTGGAATTAGTAACAAAAAGACTTTAACGGGAATGAAATTCGAGCATATTCTTCAGGCAAGGTTTCCCATTTTACTGACCAAGTGATAAAGTGAAAATGTCGCCCAATGTCAGCTGCCCAGTTATTCAGATCCGGAGCTGGTATGTAAGATATCAGCTCTCCCCCACTTAACAGGATCATCAATTTCAGCAGAGTGGATTTTACAGTAGAGTGCAAAAGCTGATTGTACAGAGCAAGCTGCTCAGTGACAGTAACACAAACTTTGTTTCGGAGAATAGTTATCAGTAACCTGACCTTTTGCAACATTTCCAGCAAACAACATTCCTAGATGTCAAACAAGAGCCTTTTGAAAACATGATACAGAAAAAGCTCTTAATGATTCCTCACAGATGAACTGAAACTTTAATTTTTAATGAAGGTCTTACCTGGATGCAGCAGAGGCTATGGGTTGTGACAATAAATCTACCATAGTGCTAAAAACCAACACACTTAAGCTGGCTGCTCCTCATGCCAAGCTGTTCCAGTAATGACATTGGCACCTAGGCAACAATACAGAAGACTATCTAGGTATGTCCTGTCCGTAAAGATAGGATAAACCTAACCCGAACAATTACTGCCCTATCAGCTTTCTCCTAATCATCAACAGAGCTATGAAAAGAGTCACCAATAGTGCTATTAAGCGACTCTCACTCACCACTAACTTGCTCACTGATGCTTAGCTAGGATTCTGCGAGAGGCACAATGCTCCATAGCTCATCACAGCCCTGATTCAATTCAAAGTTACAAAGGCTGACTGGCAGGGGAGTGTTGAGAATAGCTGTCCTTGAAATAGGCAGCTTGTAACTGAACAGAGGGCCAAAGATTCCTGGTGAAACTAGAAATAATGGGAGCCAAAAGGGAAAACATTGCTGTGTCTGGAGTGTCACAAAGGAAGACGGTTCTAGTTATGCCCAGTGAAATGCAGCCCAAGACATTGCCACAGTGAAGTGCTCTTGACTCAACCATCTCCAACTGCTTCATCGATGACCTTGGGTTTCTCTTAAAGTCAGCAGTGAGGTGTTGGCGGACAATTCCAGTATTCAGATTCAGTCACAATTCCTACAATAATACCAGCCTGCAGAAGGACCTAGATGGCATACAATCTTGGGCTGACAGATGGCAAGGAATGTTTAATTGTTAACGAGTGACCACCCCAGACTAGCAGAAAACACATTTCTCTGTCCTTGAACTTCAATAACACCATCACCATTATGTACCATACTGGCAATCTCTTTGGGATCACCAGTGGTCTGAATTTAACTGCATTATACCTGCACATTGTCAACAAGGTCGAGGCTGGGTGTTATGACAAACAGCCCATTTCCTGACCTTGCTCTTCAAAGCCTCACCACCTTCCCTGAGGCTCGAGTCAGGAGTACAATGGAATATTCGTCACTTACCTCGTTGAGTACAGCAACATTCAGGACATGTGACACTGTCCAGGACAGAAGCACCTTACTTGTTTTGTGCCTCTGTTACTCAATCATCATAGCTCTCCCTTGCTAGCGCAGTATATACAGGATCGACACAATGTACTGAAGCAACTACTGAACTGACTTTGATTTTACCTCCTCCTCTCCTGTATTTTACACCAACTAAGTCAAGAGCAATACTATTGTGAGAGCACCATCATCTCTAAGTCACACACATGTATTTGTTTTAGATACACATTAACCAGCTTGATCACCACTGAGTTAAAGCTTGGACTGGCCTACCTCACATCATAGTGGGAGTACCATCGGGACAAGGACAAGAGCAAAACATGGAGAAATCCACCATTATCTTACATACAGGAATGAATGGTAAATACAATCTCACTATTGTCACCTAGTTCCCCAGAACAAATAAAATAATGGGGGCGATTCTCCCAAAAAAGTTCGAAGTGTTGAATTTGCAGGAAAACTAGTGTAAACCACGATTGCTTTTTCAGTGGGAGTTCACACTTGAATCTCCCACACTCTGCGCTAAGCAGAAGTCACAATCATGAATATCATTAAACGCTCGGGGGAGGGGGGGGGGCGGCGCCTATTCACTCCAGAGTCTGACAGTTCCAGAACTCTGCGCATGCACAGTGGCCCCTGTCAGCCTGCAGTTTGTTCTCCAGCTCGATCGCTGGCCAGTCCAGGACCTCCGCAATGCTGCCTCTCCCGACACCCCCATGGCCCGATCGTGGCCCCCCGTCCATTCGTGAGCCATCCCAACCCCCCCGTCTCATCCCAGAGTGCCCCGATCTCCAGCACCCCCCACGCGAGCAATGACAATGACCCCCACCCCCCCACCCAGGCAAACCCCCCTCATGGGTGGCAGACCCCCCCACGGGAGGCAGACGCCCCCAGCAGACCATCCCCCCCTCCTAGCCCGTCCCGATCACTTGCCTCCCTCCAATCCTGACCGATCCCCATGCAGAGTGGCAGCGGGAGCCCTCACCTCTCCGATTGCCCCCTCGGCCCCACCTCCAGCAGGACCCGCCTCCTAGGCACTGCCCCATGCCCAGTGGGCAGTGCCAAGGTGCCTCTGGGCAGGGGCATTTTGTCCCTTGGACATTGCCAGGGAGCCCATGTCCAGAGGGCACCACCCCCCACTGCGTGACCCCCTGGGGGGCCCCCCGATTGCCCCCGCCCTTCACTCCAGCTGAGTCTCCTGTAACTTCCCCGAAAGTGGGGAGCTAGTCTGAACCCCACCGGAGTGAAATCGTACTGACAGGGTGGGAGATGCTAGTGAACCCGAAAACCTCAATCCCAGGCCCACTAATCACATTAAAATAAGATTAAAAATAGATTAAAATCACTTATTTGCTGTTCCGACCGGTTTCCAGCGTGGTCCGACCACACCGGATATCCGGCGCTCGGAGATGCACACGCGGCGGGAACGCATGCGTGAATCGGCTCACAGGCGATTCTCCCGGCCCGACAGGATGGAGAATCGTCCCCAATGTTTCAATTGTAGAGCCTGTGTGAATTCATCGTGAATAGCATCCTTACACTTGAGGAGCAGCCGTGTATTTTACTCTTTCTTTCTGTTGAGATGTTTGATAGAAAATAGGAGCAAGAGTAGACCATTCGGCCCTTCGAGCCTGCTCCTCCATTCAATATGATCTTCTTGTGTGGTAAGCAAGCCATATTTGGAAGTGACCGCCATCATTTAAAATAGATATACAATAATTAAGTGGGATAAATCTATGAGCGGTCACTTACATGTAAAGTATATGAGTTGCTCATTAGCATAGTCAACAGCAATTTCTTTGTGGAACTGTAGGAGCCCAAGGATAAGCATTTTCCAATCCTATTCACTGTGTAGAAAAAAATAAGACCCAGCAGTAATGATAATAGTCTGAAGAATCTACAGTGTATAAAGACAATTAAGGACGTGTGGTAGCACCTAATGTTCTCTGTAATAATTATGACAAATAACTGCCTCATAAGTGCATTAATTGAGTAAGCAAAATAACAATTTTCCGATCTCATGAATGGACAACCAATTTAGCCTCGAGTCATTTCTGGTCAACATAAAAATTTTATGGAGTTCAGTCAATTCTAGTGACTGAAGTTCATCTTTACAAATCATATGTGATGGCGAGTGCTTCACACGGTTTGCCAAAACCAGAGCATTTTTCAATATATTCTTTCTTGGAATGTAAGCATTGCTGGCTCGGCCAGCAGTTGCTAGTCCATCCCTAATTGCCCTTGAAAAATATTTTTTTCCTCCTATTGAGCACTTGATTTACAGGTAATATTGCACTTCACATTCACAGATCTCAACTCCATGTTATAGTGGCACTGGTCAGCACTCCCCATAGAATAGGGGGTCTGGCATTCAGTCACTATCCCGGGGGGAGCCTGTCAAACAGGTACTCTTCCACGCCATTCTCAGGGGCTCCCAGAATCTTCAGGTTGGTGATGTGATCTCCAAGCTTCTTCACCATCTTCACTTGTTCAAAAAGTAGTGAGACTCCAGGAAGTCACGAAGATGAGGGTCGGTGTTCCCAAAGGAGAGTTTGTGCAGATCCAGCAGACTCTGGTTCACATTCTTCTCCATCTGTAGAGCTCTTTGCATTGTCCCCGGACCATTGCTCCACTCATCCTGCTCTGGTTTCTACTTACACTGAAACTTAAAACAGTACTCATTCATCTTGGAGCCAAAGGATCCCAAATTCGTCACTAAATTGCTACTGGTCTAGCATGCAGGTGGAAGACCGAAGAGGCAAACCTATTAAACTGTTTACTTCCTAATGGCATTTTTTGGGAGGAGAATCAAGCTTTCACAGCTCGGATCACTTTCAGGCAATTGTGTGGTCCTGTCACTGAACATTCCTCGAATGTCGGCTTACTGCAAATCAGAGATATAACTCAGGAAAGCAGGAAAATGGAACAAAGAATACGATTTTCAAGCAAGTAAGGTTCTTTACTACTTACCTGTATGTTAAACCTTTTTGGAATAACATGAAGCATACTAATTTAAAGTCTATGACTTCAGTCCTTGAGGAGTATCTCACTTCATTACCGCTAATTTATCCAGACTAAGTATTGCAGAAAACTTAGTGAGAAGATTTGATGTAATGCACGCACTGAGGAACAACTGGTTTCCTTAAAACAATGTATCTATAACAGTTCACTAAGGGAGTCAACATTGCTGTGGCAACATCTACATTTTTTTACATGCATGTTATAGTCTGGAGCTATGGATAGCAATGGTGGAGGTTTCGACACTCTTCCCCCACCACCCCCCAGCTTCCCAACACATGGCTGACCAGGAATTCCTTCCATTTCTGTCAACTGCCAATGGCGTGTAAGAAGGATTTGAAGACTGATGCTCAACTTGACTGGCCAGGTCACGAACGCATCTTCCTTGGCCATCAGGTCCTGAGGCACGGAGGCAAGGATGCTATCCACTGCACCACAAGACCTCTTTTGTGAGAGTGGACGCAGTATAAAATACGTTGCCCAATGAACTGATGTTGATGTTCATAAAGTTCTGCACCTGGCAAAATACCCTTGCTACCTGCTGCTGTTCAGGGCAGGAAGTGGGCCAGGAGGAAAGGAACCAAATGAAAACATTTTTTAAAACTCCCTGCCGTAACTTCAGTAAAATAGAATGAAAATTCGTCGGGAGCTGTGCTGTTAACTACCCTGCAGCTGATTTTCAATTCTGGCATTTTCCATTGTAGGATGATGAGGGCCGCACAATATGTTTGCCCTAATAAGGGCAGTCACACTGTAATAGTGTGTAAATTATATGAGTATATTGTCAAATGCATTCCCCATCAGTTTCACCACATTAATGCAATCCATTAGAAGTCCTCATGTTCCTGGTATCTAGGGCTGCTCTGTTGGTAGTTACCAGTACGAAAAACCAGTCAAGCTTGGAAATAACTGGTACTGGTCTGAAGTGGAGTTCCATTTTAAGGTGTACAACACCAGTTCAGAATAGTCCAAGTCATCTCAATGTTTTACTTGCTGTTCCTTTTGAAGGGTTCAAAAATTAAGGACTATCTTAACTTGGTAAGAAGTCTCACAACACCAGGTTAAGGTCCAACAAAAGTTTATTTGGTATCACGAGCTTTCGGAGTGCTGCTCCTTCATCAGGTGAGTGGAGCACTCACCTGTCACTCACCAATGTCCACTCAGCTGATGAAGGAGCAGTGCTCCGAAAGCTTGTGATACCAAATAAACCTGTTGGACTTTAACCTGGTGTTGAGAGACTTCTTACTGTGCCCACCCCAGTCTAACGCCAGCATCTCCACATCATATTTTAGCTTGTGCAGTTACCTACCAACACGGTAAAATGAAACAAATACTGGCTAGACTGTAATTATGCCCTACAAAACAATGTAAGCCCAAAGCTAGTATCTGTTTTTATTTACGGTGTGACACGTTTGAGTTTCTATTACAAACTTAGACAGTGGAACTTGTCATGGAGGGAGGTCCCGTGAAGCAGTGGGTAGAGTCCCAGCCTCTGAGCCAGAAGCTCTAGGTTTGAGTCCCACCCCACGAATTGATGGACCAAGGAAGGTGTGACCATAATAACAAGTCTCAACCGGAAAAATCCTTCCAACATGTGCCAATGGCAGGCGGCAATAGCGGCAGAGACTCCTGCTCAGCCATGCTTGAGGCGGAGTGATGGCCCCATACCCCTCTTCAGTTATAAGCCTCTGGCTACAGGCTGGTAAGCTTCTGCAGTAAAAAATCTCACTATGCTACCCACTGCACCACAAGACCTCTTTTATGAGAGTGGATGCAATATAAAATACGTGGCCCAATGAACTGATGTTGATGTTCATAAAGTTCTGTACTTGATGGAAGTCCGCCTTATGCACATTGTGTGAGAAACAACAGCAACTTATAATGGAAACATGGAAGGAGGCACGATGGCACAGTGGTTAGCACTGCTGCCTCACAGCACCAAGGACCCGGGTTCAATTCCGGCCTTGGGTGACTGTGTGGAGTTTCCATGTACTCCTTGTGCCTGCATGGGTTTCCTCCGGGAGCTGCAGTTTCCCCCCTCAGTGCAAAGATGTGCAGGTTAGATTTGATTGGCCATGCTAAATTGCCCCTTAGTGTCAGGGGGATTAGCAGAGTAAATATGTGGGGTTACGGGGATAGGGGCTGGGTGGGATTGTCGCCAGTGCGGACACGATGGGCCAAATGGCCTCCTTCTGCACTGTAGGGATTCTATGAAAATAACAATTGAATGTATGAGTTGAAAATAAAGCTGTGTTATGCCAGCTTTGACAAAGGATCATCTGGACTCGAAACGTCAGCTCTTTTCTCTCCTTACAGATGCTGCCAGACCTGCTGAGATTTTCCAGCATTTTCCCTTTTGGTTTCAGATTCCAGCATCCGCAGTCATTTCTCTTCATGTCAGTGTGCCATGGTTCAATTATATCTCACCATCTCACCCAACTATGCCTGATGACTACACATGTCCTGACTTCTTCTGTGCAGTGACAGAGGGGAGGAGACTGATCAGTCGAGTGAAAGCCTCGAATCAGTACTTACTTCCAAAGATGTGGCACTTACTTTCTCCAAAACAAAAGTAATTGAGGGGTTAAGGGTTAGAATGTTGGCAGCTCTGATGCTCCTGCCCCCCCACCTCCCCTACCCCGATCCAGGGAGCCTGCCTCCATGAGGCTGATGGCATCCCTGGGGGCCTTGCTGCCAGGAAGCTCCCCCAGAGGCGACATTGTGTCGGACAGCCATCCCCACACGGCTGCCACACTGTTTTCCAAAGACTTTCCACGTCTCCTGACCCACTTCCCCAGAGCTGGTAAAACCCTGCCCCACGAATCGAAAGCTGACGATAGTGACCGGAAAAATGCCAGTGCAGACTCGTGACAGCAACGAATCCTGAATAACCAGTCAGGAGAAACCACCAATAAAAGATAGGAGAATTACTCAAAATGAATTTTTGAAAAAAAAATTATCTGCTTTTTTTGGCCTCAATAACCGGCATTCAAATATTCTAAGCAGATTATGAAGATCAGAATGTTATATATTTCGCAATAGTATCTTTAAATTTATCAGTTGTTGTCCTACAGAAGATGCCTGCCTCCACACAGGCCACATAGACGGGCCCTGAAAATCTATGGCTATTCCAGCAGACACAAACCATATATTTGGTGGGACTCTGTCAAAATGGCTGGAAAATCAGTTTGGACCTGATTATGTTAGGTTCAACCTTAGGCTGGTGAGGTTCGACTCCCTACTTATGCCAAGCATGGCCATTATCATAAGGGGGGGTGCAGAGCATGGTGAGGTGGGGTCAGAGTGTGCTAGGAAGTAGGTATCTGTGAGGATGTGGATATCAGTGATTCACAGATCATGAGGGACCCAAAGGATCAGTAGGCAAGGGTGAGCCCACTACCTAGTGGAGGCGTAGGAGAAGCCTGGTGATTGCTTTGAATTCTTGGAATCCAGAATTAATTGACAGTCAAGGATGTTTAAGGAATATTTAGGATAGTATACTTAATGAAGGCAGAGGGAGTCTCCGCTGTTGCCTGGGGAGCCAGTGAAAGCCCACGTTCATAGAATCATAGAATCCCAATAGTACAGAAGGAGGCCATTCGGCCCATTGTGTCTGCAGCGACCCCAATTCCTACCCAGGGCCCTATTCC